>NC_081184.1:29446391-29820116 GCF_029867415.1 Vicia villosa
AAAGGTTCAGCCTCCAAAATCACTCCTTCAAATCCAAAGATTTATTCCTTTAAGAGATAAATTCCCCAAAAGAGTCAAAACCCCTGGAAAGGGTCAGCCTCCAAAAAACATGATAAAAATCAGTCTTTTAATAGTCAATTTCCCCAGCTAAGTCAAAATCCCTGGAAAGGGTTACCTTCCAAAAACATAAAAAAAATAAATTAGTTTGTTAAAACCTCTAGCAAAATAAAACTCCCCCAGTGAGTCTTTCATTTTTAGTAGTCACAACCTTGGGCTTTGTACAAGGCAGATAAACCATATTTCCCTGTGTCAAAGATTCCTAATCTCAAGGATCTTTTCCCCATAAAGTCTTCTATACTTAGTTTCTTTAAAAGTCCACCACAACCTTGGGCTTTGTACAAGGCAGAAAATAATATTCCCCCTAGCTAGAGTAGCCACAACCTTGGGCTTCATACAAGGCACAAATTAATAACCTTCCTTAGTTAAGAGTCAGCCACAACCTTGGGCTTTGTACGAGGCACCCAAAATAGAGTCATCCATAGTCTTAAAAAACTCAGTTATCCTCAGCAGTTAGCCACAACCTTGGGCTTTATACAAGGCAAACAAATAGAGTCTCCCTAAGTAGAGTCGGCCTCAATTCTGGGCTTTGTACAGAACACCAAATAAAATCCATCAAATAAACACTCTCCAATTAGAGTCAGCCTCAATTCTGGGCTTTGTACAGAACACAAAAACTCCTTAATTTAAATTCTCCCCAGTAGAGTTATCTTTCCATAAGTCAATAATAAATCAATCAAAAGCCTCAAGCTTGGGCCTCATTCAAGCCAGCTAAAAAATCAAATCTTTCAAACAATAGATAGACATAGCTCCTCTTCATAGGTAGATATTTCTCTTATCTCACCACAAATAAACAATCATTTCAAACAATCATCATTTCAAACAAATCATCATTTCTCCCATTTAGGACACTGAAAGGCATGCTCTGGCAACACACCCAGACTTGTACGACCCTTTCCCTAATTTGGTTGAGAATCTTTCATTTTAGAGGCATGATGGTTGTCATACTTGATCAACCAAGTAGACTCCCCTCTTAATGAAACATCATTTTTTTTAGCTTTTTTGTCACTTTTAAAATGTTTGTGGTGGAATAGTAGAAATACCTCTCTGTAAAGATGATTTCATGTCCCTTTATTGTAAACAGAGATTTAATTCAAAGCTTCAACCTTGAGCTTCAAGCAAGGCACCAAAAATAATTATTTTCCCTAGTTAGTTCCCCGAACTACATTAAGCTCTGACTTCCACTAGGGATATGTAGGCATGAGGTTCACAAGGAATCTCAGCGAGCTAATAAAATACCAAAAATAGTCAGTTTGTTTGTCTGTCTTTTTAAATCAATTCAATTCTCTCTCCTAACACAAAGGAGAAACTTTCCCAATCATTAGCAATAAACACAATCACAATGACACAGAGAAGGTTCCCGTAGAGTACTATGGATATGTAGGGTGCTTAAACTCTTCCCTATGTATAACCGACCCCCCGAACTCCAGAATTTCTAGTCTAGGTGAAATCCCCACACTTAGCAAACTCCTAGGGTTTAGTTGAGATCTTTTTTCCCCTTTCCTACTCGTAGGATAAATAAGAAAGTTCGTGTGATATCGTAGGAAGAACTGAAACAAAATTCATCCCATCCCGGGTGCATTCTCCTTCCAAATTTCGCGTGAAGGGTCTAGCGTGCCGTCCTCCCAAGTGAAACGGGGAGGTAAAAAAAACGACACCACACTTCCTTACTGACCAGGGTGCTCTGTTGAGGGAGCTTTGACTATCGCTTGAGGATGAAGGTAATTTGAAAATTCTGTTTTTGATGCACCTTGAATGGGAATGAAAAAGACGTGTAATCCTCCGATGCACTATTTGATCAAGCCTTGGTGTGGAGGATCACACCTTCTGGGGATAGTGATCTTGAACAACCCTGCTGGGGGATAAGGTTTCTCGAATCACTTTGTTGGAGAGAAAAATCTCATTGATGATTCTGTTGGAGGAACGTATCTCTGTTGGGGAACTTTTCTTCTGATGCTGGTTTTGGGATGATGTCCAGATGATTGGGACATTACCTGAATGCTATTCCTGTTTTTCTTATAAACATCAATCATATTCAAATGCATATGTTCATTCAAAATTATCATTGGGACGTTTACGCGTTCAAAACAGAAAAAGTGAAAACATTGATTTTGAGCATGAGCTGTATTGATTTTGAAAGAGAGCCATAATAGGCGGATTAGTACAAGGAGACGAAAATCCTAGTAGTAGAAAATTGTCATAAATCTTTGAAAAGTACTTATAAAGGGAAATAGCTATGTGAAAACAATCCAGTCAAGTTTCAACTCTGTTATTGCCAATCTGTCTTCGAGTATCTCATCCCTCACTTGTTGGAAGAAAATGATTGAACTGATTGGTGCCTTTGATGTGTTGAACCTTGAAGGTGAGTGGGTAGCCAGACGGGACATAGTCGTACATTTTATTCCCTAACTTTTGCCTAGGCTGCCTTTTCAGGTTTTCAGCCTATCGGGATAATTATTATTATTTTTTAGTCTCTAATTTCTGCCTGGATCGCCCTTTCAGGTTTTCAATCCACCGAGACGCTCATTTTTGCCTAAGTCGCCCTTTCAGGTTTTCAACTTAGCAAGCTTTTTCTTTAAGCGAAGTACTTTTTGACTATGTCCGCATTTACAGGGTGTGGGAAATCTTCGCCGTCTATAGTGGTAAGCAACATGGCTCCGCCGGAGAATACTTTCTTGATTACAAATGGTCCCTCATAAGTGGGAGTCCACTTGTGATCAGTGGTTTTCACACATATATTTACCGTTGTTTTTTAAGTATTTTTAAGTTATGTTATTAAGTGTTTTACTTTATTCTTCTACATTTTATGCTTTGGTTGTGTATTTTACTGTTTGCAGGCTCAAAGGAATAAATCGAGACAAATCAATGCGAAAAAGTACAAAAAGAGGAGTTTCGAAGGAAGTGAAAAATCATGCTACACGAGGTCTGACACGACCACCTGTGTCACCTGAAACTGGCCGTGTTAGGATGAAGCATGGCTAAGAAAATGCAATAGAGATGAAAGTCAGAGGGCTGACACAGCCCGTGTTAGCAAGTGTGAGATATGGAAATTTTCAGCATGTTTCTCATCGTGACATGCGTGTAGTATTTTGATCATAACTAGAGCTTCGTAACTCTGATTGACGCGGTTCCGGTGGCAAAATTTCGCTAACGAAAAGGGCTACAACTTTGATGAAGAACTCAAAGCCAAAATATGAAGTTATGGGCTGACACGGGCCGTGTTACCTGACACGGGCACCCGTGTCAGGAGGCCTGGGAGAAAAAAAATAAGTTTTAAGATGACAGAAGTCTGACACGGGTGCCCGTGTTGGCTGACACGGCCCGTGTCAGCATGTGACGCTGATTTTATGATTTTTTCATATTTTTTCCATGGGTTAAGCTGTGGGGGCATTTTGGGTACTTCCAACCAACCTAAGTGAGTATGCACTATATAGAAGAGTTTTTATGATGAAAAAGGGGACTTTTTGGCCAAGAGAAGACACGATTGAAGATTGGAGAAAACAATGGTTTGGGAGAGAAGAAGGTCTTCATGAACGGAAGCGATTGAAGATCAACTTTCATCTCAATTCTTGTAATGTATCTATTTTATATTTTGTTTTCTTTGAACAGTATGAGTAACTAAACCCTAATGCTAGGGGGTGTCCCTGATTTGATTCTGTAATGATTTTGAATTCCTGAGTTCATCAATAGATTTGTTTTCTTATTCAATTTAATTGTACAAGGTTTTTATGGTTTCTTTGTCGGACCAACAAGATTGATTTACGGTTAACAACCAGCTGGACAGCGGTTGTTAAGGTTTTTGTACGATTAGACTATAGTAGATATCACCTAGGACTAGGGATACCCTATAGTTACCGGTTAACTCTTGATAACATAAAGGCTTGATTTCATCATAATTCTCTAAGGACTTAGGATTTAGGATGAATGTTCAAAGTTTTTCCCACTAAGGACTTAGGGGAAAATAATCTAAAGGGCGGTAATTAAAGGTTATGAACTTGTTGAAGAGATCTAAATCCAAGGTTATGACAGGAACAATCACACACTATACCCCTAGCGTAATACTCATATTTGTCAAAAAGCCAATTTACTTTTCTGCTTATTTTAATTATTTTTAGTCACAATTTGCAAACAAAACTCCAAATATAGTTTTTGTTTAATTGAACCATTATTTAAACTCGATATTAACGTACAGTCCTTGAGATCGACATTCGGGGAATTTCCCTATTATTACTACAGAGGCAAAATAGTACACTTGCTATTTTACCGATCAAGTTTTTGGCGCCGTTGCCGGGGACTGCTAAAATATATAGTTTTGATTTTAGTTCAATTGAAATTTTGTTGCTCGTCAACTAAAACTTTGTTTTTGTTTTTGTTTATTTTAATTTGATTTTATTATAAAAAAGAAAAAGAAAAAGAAAAAAAGGCTAATTATTTTTGCTTCATGAATTCTTCTATACTTTGCTACTAACAAATTGTTTGATACATTGCCACCTATATCTCCTGCATGTTGGTCGCCTGATTCAGGAGTCACCTTGGAAGAGGTGACTAAAATTTTTAAAGCATATAAGAGAGAGGTAAGAATCCTTATGAATGAATGTAAGGAAGCTAACTTTTATCCAGATAGGTTTATTTGGAGAAAGTTACAGTTGGAAGAAGAGTATGTGGAACCAGAAGAAAAATGCTTAACATCAGATGAAGAGGATGCAGTAAGAATAGAAGAATTTGAGGTAAAAAAGAAATATGGGGAAGAAGAAATAAGGAAACTTGAAGATGATCGAGTTTTGGATAAAACCACAAATTTAACAATTTGTGAAGAGGTGGACATCCAACAAGAAAATTTTCAACAAAAGAGTATTCCCAAAAACTATTTTTACAACAAGGCAGATGAAAGACAAGAAATTGACAAAGTATTGGAAGACATTTATGCCTTGTTCAATAAAATTAAGCTGAAAAGGATTTGGCAGCAACATCATCGGTACTTTAAGTTCATGGGATTGCTACCAAACAAAAGAAAGAAAAAAGATGACGTGTTCTTTGTGTCATATATGCCACCCTAACAAGGGGAATAGACCGTCGAGCCATGCGACGTTAAATGAAGCGCTTCGTGGGAGGCAACCCACGGTTTTAATAATTAATTTCTCTGTTTGTTTGTTTTATTTTCAGGAAATAAAAGAGGGCGTCTCTAGTGAAAGTTTGGAAGTGATCATTGGAGTGCAATACCCTCTGTGAGTCACCTCTCTCGAGCTCGTTCTAAAACATTGAGGCCAATGTTTATTTCAAGTTTGGGGGAGGCTCTTCTCTCTGCATTTTATAATTTTTATGTTATGGGTATGATGTGAAACCATGAAGTGAATTCTGCCCAAATTTTGACCGAAATTTTAATTTTTGTTGAAGAGTTTTGATCTTAAAAAGCGATCGGGAATAGTATATAGAGATGAAGGGAGGATTGTTTAAGGACAGGAAGTTCAGAATAATGTGACAAGAAGAGGTTTGTATAAACATCCTTGGTTCCCTAAAAGAAATACGAGTCTAACGTGTAGATTTGCACCATAGTACTTGTCTCCTGAGAAGTACTCCTTGAGTAGTTTACTGATACAGTCTGGCATAATTCAGATTCACTTGCATGATGACGGGTTGAAAAAAATAAAATGAAATAAAGATATAAAGTTGGCACCAAATGATGAAAAGGCGGTAAAAGGCAATCGGCTCGCTAAGTTGGGTAACCCTCACCCGGTTATTCAGCCCAAAGGAGATTGATCCCCAAACGTCGTCCAAAAGGACAATATATAACTGCAAAGTTTGAAAATTTCATCGGAAATTAAAAGTAGCAAATGCTGCTAGTTTGGTGCCAGGAAAAGAAAATAAGAAGCCTTGATTCGTCTCATGTAGGTGATGATTATTCTAAGAAATGCAGTGCCTTAATAGGATTGTCTGAATGAAAGAGGAGGAAAATCGGAAAGAGACTTAAGTGCAAAGCATAGTTGGAGAGGTATCCGAAAGGGGAGCTTGAGGTTTAATGTTGTAACAGGAACTTGTCGCGTCATGTGAATGCCGAACCAACTGTCTCTTGAGTAATACAAACGGATATCTCACGTATGAACACCAGTATGTTTTGAAGGTCATTAACTTTTGCCTAGGCTGCCTTTTCAGGTTTTCAGCCTATCGGGATAATTATTATTATTTTTTAGTCTCTAATTTCTGCCTGGATCGCCCTTTCAGGTTTTCAATCCACCGAGACGCTCATTTTTGCCTAAGTCGCCCTTTCAGGTTTTCAACTTAGCAAGCTTTTTCTTTAAGCGAAGTACTTTTTGACTATGTCCGCATTTACAGGGTGTGGGAAATCTTCGCCGTCCATAGTGGTAAGCAACATGGCTCCGCCGGAGAATACTTTCTTGATTACAAATGGTCCCTCATAAGTGGGAGTCCACTTGCCTCTGGGATCACCCTGTGGTAAAATGATGCGTTTGATAACCATATCACCGGTTTGATATGCCTGACTTTTGACTTTCTTGTTGAAGGCTTTGATCGTACGTTTCTGGTACAACTGACCATGACAAATAGCTGCGAGCCTCTTCTCATCAATCAAGTTTAGCTGGTCCAACCGAGTCTGAATCCAATCGTCTTCGTCTAGATCAGCTTCTTTCATAGTCCTTAGGGAAGGAATCTGAATTTCAATTGGAAGAACTGCCTCCATGCCATAAACTAAGGAAAATGGAGTTGCCCCTGTTGAAGTACGCGCTGATGTGCGATAACCATGAAGAGCAAAAGGTAACATCTCATGCCAGTCTTTGTAGGTTACTGTCATTTTTTGTATGATCTTCTTGATGTTCTTGTTGGCAGCTTCCACGGCACCATTCATCTTTGGTTGATATGGGGATGAATTATGATGTTTGATCTAGAACTGCGTGCAGAGTTCAGTAATCATCCTGTTGTTTAAATTTGTGCCATTGTCTGTGATGATCCTTTCAGGGATGCCATACCGACAAATGAGATTATGCTTGATAAACCGGGCTACAACATTCTTGGTGACTGAAGCAAACGAGGCTGCTTCTACCCACTTTGTGAAGTAGTCAATAGCGACCAGGATGAAGCAATGTCCGTTGGAGGCAGTAGGTTTGATTTCTCCAATCATATCAATTCCCTACATTGCAAAAGGCCAAGGAGCTGTCAGGACGTTTAATGGGACTGGAGGTACATGTACTTTGTCGACATATATCTGGCATTTGTGACAAGTTCTGGAGTGATGATGGCAGTCTGTCTCCATGGTAGACCAGTAGTAACCTGCTCTCAGAATCTTTTTAGCCATTGTATGTCCACTTGAATGAGTACCAAAGGCACCATCGTGTATGTCTTCCATAATCTGTTCCGCTTCCTTCTTGTTCACACAACGAAGCAGAGTCGAGTCATGGTTGCGTTTGTACAGGATTCCATTACTTAGAAAGAATTTGGCGGCAAATCTTCTTAGAAACTTTCTATCGTTAATGGATGCCCCTTCAGGATATTCCTGGGCTTCGAGATATCTTTTTACTTCATGGAACCATGGTTTTTCTTCCACTCCTTCGGTATCAATCTCATTGCAATAGGCTGGTTCATCATGTCGGTAAATGGTGATCATAGGCGCCTCGTTGTCCCACCTGACTTTGAACATAGATGACATGGTAGCTAAAGCATCAGCCAATTGATTTTCTTCTCGCGGGATATGTTCAAAAGTGATTTCTTCAAAGTAAGGAATCAAACTCAGCACATATTCTTTGTAAGGAATTAGATTCGGGTGCTTCGTGTCCCATTCCCCTTTAACTTGATAAATTACAAGGGCCGAGTCTCCATAGACTTCCAGGAACTTGATTCTTAGATCGATTGCAGCTTTGAGACCCAGAATACATGCTTCATACTCGACTATATTGTTAGTGCAGTTGAAACATAATCTGGCAGTGAATGGTGTATGTCCTCCTGTAGGAGAAATGATTACAGCTCCGATGCCATTGCCAAGTACATTAGAGGCTCCATAAAAAACCATAATCCATCGGGATCCTGGCTCGGGTCCTTCCTCCGGTCCTGGTTGTTCGTAGTCAGCAACTAGCATAATATCTTCATCTAGGAAGTCAAAGTTCAATGCTTGATAATCATCCACTGCTTGATGAGCCAGATGATCAGCTACCACACTTCCTTTGATCGCTTTTTGTGAAGTGTACTGGATGTCATACTCTGTTAAGATCATTTGCCATCTTGCTATTCTTCCAGAGAGAGCAGGTTTTTCGAACACATATTTGATAGGATCCATTTTGGAGATCAGGAAAGTGGTATGGTTTAGCATATACTGTCTTAGTCGGCGAGCCGCCCATGCCAAGGCACAGCAAGTTTTCTCGAGCAGTGAGTATCTTATTTCACAATCGGTAAACTTTTTGCTAAGATAGTAGATCGCATGCTCTTTTTGGCCAGACTCATCATGTTGCCCCAGTACACACCCCATTGAATCTTCTAACACTGCTAGGTACATTATCAGAGGTCTTCCTTCCACTGGTGGTAACAAGATTGGTGGTTTTTGAAGATATTCTTTGATTTTGTCAAAGGTTAATTGGCATTTGTCGTTCCATCTTTCCACTTGATCTTTCTTCAACAGTTTGAAGATCGGCACACAAGTAGTAGTCATATGGGCAATAAATCTGGCGATGTAGTTCAGACGTCCCAAGAATCCTCTGACTTGTTTCTTGGTACGGGGTATGGGCATTTCTTGAATGGCTTTGACCTTGGCAGGATCAACTTCAATACCTTTGCTGCTGACGATGAAACCTAAGAGTTGACCGGATCTTACTCCAAAAGTACACTTGTTCAGATTCAGTCGTAACCTGTACTTCTTGAGTCTGTCAAACAGCTTGTGCAGATGACCTAGATGTTCTTCTTCGGTGTTGGACTTTGCAATCATATCATCCACATAGACCTCTATTTCTTGATGAATCATATCATGGAATAGAGCTACCATTGCACGCTGATATGTTGCTCCTGCATTCTTTAAACCAAAGGGCATTACTTTGTAACAAAAGGTTCCCCAGGGTGTTGTGAAGGTTGTTTTTTCCATGTCTTCGGGCGCCATCTTGATTTGGTTGTAACTTGAGAATCCGTCCATAAAGGAAAATACCTTGCATTGTGCAGTATTGTCAACCAGTACATCGATGTGAGGTAAAGGGAAATCATCTTTGGGCCTTGCCTGATTCAGATCTCTGTAGTCTACACACATTCTGACTTTCCCGTCTTTTTTAGGCACAGGCACGATGTTAGCTATCCATGGAGGATAACTCACAACTTTTAGAAAGCCAGCGTTGAATTGCTTTTCAACCTCGTCTTTAATCTTCTTGGACATATCGGGCCTACTTCTTCGCAACTTCTGCTTAACTGGAGTGCTGCCTTCTTTGATTGGCAGGCGATGGACCACAATATTTGTGTCGAGACCAGGCATATCTTCATAGGACCAAGCGAATATCTCAACATAGTCTTGTAACATTTGAATCAGTCTTTGCTTGACACTGTTTTCTAAATCAGCCCCTATCTTGACTTCTTTCTTCTCTTCGTCACTGCCCAGGTTGATAACCTCAATTGGTTCTTCATGCGGTTGTATAGTCCTTTCTTCTTGTTCTAATAGCCTTGCAAGTTCCCTAGGTACTTCACAATCTTCCTCACTTTCGTCCTCAGTTTGGTAGATCGGATTTTCAAAGTCATGACTAGCAATAGCAGAATCGTTATCAACAGGATCCAGAGTGAATGTGAATATGCATTTATTATGTGGGTGTGTGTAAGAACACATAGCTATTTGAAACTGAATAAAGTAAAGAAAGAAACAAAAAGGATCACAAAATTTGAATATGCAAACGTCCCATGATTTTATTGAATGAACATGATCATGGTATGACAAACCCTTATAAAAAGGACCAGTGTGCTTCGGGCAAGGCACCTGGATTTTTAAGTTCATGGTTCGATAGTTCAGGAACCATTTTTATCTTTGAACATATAAACAACGAAAACAGGAAATTGCATTTACTCCTGATCAAAGGAGATAACATCTTCGGCTTCCCAGTTGTTCAATCCATTGTTGTGAGTAGGGAATATCCAGTTGCTCCAGTTGCAGTTGTCTTCTTCGTCTTCCACAGCATTGACTTCTTTGGTGGCGAGATGAGCTGTCAATCCTTCAGGATGAGCAAGATACTCTGCTGGATATGATAGCCCAGGCTGAGGTGCCTCTGTTGGCTGGATATGATATCTTTGATAGAGACTTGTGCACTTTGGGTAGCAGTGTACTACATCAGAAAATCATTCTCGTTATTTGGTGTTTCCCAGACTTCTTCAGGAGTGACAGGGCTTGTGATTGTCATATTGTCTTCAAAATGTTCATCCCATCCAGTTGGGGTGATGTCTTCAATAGCGATCTGCGAGCTCAGTGGAGCGGAATACTTCACCATAAAGTCATACTTACCAATTGGTTCTCCCAGCGTATCCCAGACTTCTTTTGGACTAGGTGGACTTTGGTATTGCTCAGTAATGGAACTTGTGAAACTTTTGCAATCTTCAAACTGATCACCCCATCCAGTTGGGACGATGTCTTCAATGGCAATAAAAGAACTCTGAGGAGCAGTGTACTTCACTAGAAAATCATACCTGCCGCTTGGTTCTCCCAAAGTATCCCAAACTTCCTTGGAAACAGGTGGAACTTCATCTTCAATAGCATTTACTCCTTGGCTGATGAAATGTGACATTAATCCTCCAGAACGAGGACTTTGATCGTTCTTCTGAGTTCCGTTAGCATAGCCCAGACCTAGCTTATCGAACTTGTAAGGTACATCAAGGAGTTGTCCCCATACTGTGCAACCACCTTCTTCGATCACAGCTTTAGCATCTTTGAGAGAAGCCATAGTTGGAGTTATTTTTGTAGCATGAGTAGCAGAAATATGTTTGGCAGCAGAGATAGCTGGAGGAACCACCTCAAAAGATTGGCAGGGAGTTTCGATGAATTCGCCATCTATCTCAACATACTTGGAGTTACTCAGGTGGCTAACCACATATTCTTCTTCGCCATAAACTGTGACAACCTTGCCTTTTACCGGATATTTCAACTTCTGATGCAGGGTAGAAGTTACAGCGCTTGCCCCATGTATCCAAGGGCGTCCTAGTAAACAGGAGTATGCTGGATGAATTTCCATCACATAAAAGGTAGAATCAAAGATCTGAGAGCCCACTCTGATTAGGAGCTTAACTTCTCCGTATACTGTTCTTGTTGACCCGTCGAAGGCTCTTACCACAACATCGCTTGGTTGTAACACAACTCCTTCGAAGTCAAGTTTTTCCAGTACTACTTTTGGTAACACATTTAAGGAGGAACCATTGTCTACCAGCACAAGAGACAGAGTGGTGCCGTTACATTCAATAGAGATGTGCAGGGCTTTATTGTGATTTTTCCCAGCAGGGGTTAAATCAGCATCAGAGAAACCGAGACCGTTATCTACTGTTAGATTGGCAACACAATTTTCAAATTGATCGACTGAAATCTCCTGTGGTACATGTGCAGCTTTCAAGAATTTCATTAAGGCCTTGGCATGAGCTTCTGAATACTTTAGCAGAGACAGCATTGAAATTTTTGAAGCAGTGTGCCCCAGTTGTTCGACAATATTGTAATCACTTTTGCAGATGATTTTCAATATTACCTCCATTTCTTGCCTCGACGGGTCTTCAACAGTGACTTCCACCGGTATTTGAACTGGTTCAACTAGTGGCTCTTTGCCTCGAGCGTTGATATCTTGATTAGGAACTGGGACCTAGACTAGATTAGTAGCAACATTTGGAGAAATTTCTGGTGAAAAGATCCTTCCACTTCTCGTAATCTTACTAGTACCCACAATATTATCGATAGTTGGAGTAGTAAAATTCAAAGCCTCTTCAGTCAAGGTGTCTTGCTTAACTCCATGGATATAAACATTAGTGCCATAACTCCACGGGACAGCTTTATCTAAGGAATATGGAAATGGAGCCGGATTGGTAATGATTACAGATGCTACTCTGGGTGTAGCAGAAATCTTGAAGGGAGCTTTGGTAGGGATTTTCAATGGTATGTTAGAAACCACTGAGACGTCCTCTATCTTCATCCCATTTGAAAAAACTTCGCACAAATTGTCTATAGAAGGAAGTTTCTCAAACATAATGATACAACGATCCATCCACTTTTGAATTCCTCTTTTCAGATTCTCACAACCATTGGGTAGGTGTGCACAATAAAAGCAATCAGGGTCACAACCTGGGAATAAACCAGCTCGTATTAGCTTTCTTTTGACTTCAAGAAGCGGAGTTGACAGTTCTCTCACATCATAGATATAAACAGTGTCTATGATAGCACTAACGTTCTTGTCATGTTTTGGCATAGGCGCAGTGATGACATTTGGAGTCTCTGGAGGATCGAATTCAATTTCCCCAGCATCTATCATGTCTTGGATTTTATTTTTCAGGGCCCAACAGTGATCTGCGTCATGTCCTGGACAGTTAGAATGGTATGCACATGTTGCGTCGGGGCGATAACTAGGAGAGGAAGTGTTGACATTCTTCGGAGGGTCTTTCAATGTAATCATATTTGCTTTTAACAAGTGTTGCAATGCTTGAGAGATTGGCATATTGATTCTGGTGAAGTTTCTTCTTGGTGCATCTGGTCGACGCGTATACTTTGGCGGTTGATCTTTTTGAGGTGCAGATGCAGAGATCAGAACAGCCCCTACAAATTGGTGATGCTCACTTTTTCGACCTTTTTGACTATGCATTGTATTGACTTCATTTCTCCCACTGATGGGCCTCTTTGCAGTACCAAAGGAGGAGCCTACTTGAATTTTTCCACTTTGAATGCCGCTTTCAACACGCTCTCCAGTTAATATCAGGTCAGTGAAACCTGACGACGAGCTTCCCAGCAAATGACTGTAGAAAGGGCCAGTTAAAGTGCCCATGAACATGTCGACCAACTCGCGATCAGATAAGGGTGGTTGAACCCTTCCAGCTAGATCTCTCCACTTTTGTGCATACTCTTTGAAACTTTCTTTTGGTGCCATAGTCATGCCTCGTAGTTGAGTACGGGTTGGTGCAAGGTCAGCGTTGTATTGATACTGTTTGTAGAAAGCAGCAGCCAGATCTTCCTAGGTGTGAACTTTTGCACTTTCCAGTTGGTAGTACCACTCGAGTTGTGTACCCGACAGGCTTTCCTGGAAGAAAATTAATCCACAATTTGTTATCTGCCGTATGAGGTAGTATCTTCCTTACATAGGACCTTAGATGCAGCTTTGGGCAAGAGACTCCATCATACTTTGCAAAGACAGGAACTTTGAACTTTGGAGGGATAACAATATCTGAGACAAGTCCCAGATCGTTTAAGTCTAAACCAGGTATTTTTTGTATTTCCATTGCTTTCATGCGTTCTTCCAGTTGCTGGTATTTGCTATCATCCTGTTCGTCTTCGGAATGATAATCTTCTTCGTTAGAAGAAAGAGAGGGTTAGGCAGAACCCTGGTTGCTGTGATTGTCTCCTTGATCACCTTCACCGACTATTTCAGGGATCGGCGCCTTTTTGGACCTCCTGACAGGGATTTTGACTTTCCTCGCAAGGTGACTTAACCCTACAGATCCCTTGGGCTTCTTTTTCTTTTTGATCATCAGGGCTTTCAGTTCTTGTTGCCCCTTTGCTAGCTCCAAAATTGCCATCTGAACTTGGGCGTTCTGTGCTTCGAGATTCTTGATGCTTGTTTCGGAATCCATCCTTTCTAACTGATATAAACAGCGAGGAGATGAGAAACCTGTCATGTGAACCTGTTATGCAATGTTTATGAATGAAATGTATATGCAATGTTTTCAAGGATCTTAGAATTTAAATTTGTTTAAACAAAAGAGAAACAAACATTTATTAGTCAAACAATTTATTTCTTTTTCTCTTTTTTTTTTCTTTTCTTTGCCTCTTTCAGGCTTACAAGATAAAGCAGAAAATAAAGAAAATAAAGGATTCTTCAAGCCTCCCATGGACGCTTTCTCTATGCACCCAAGAACGTGTTGATCTGCTGTTCTTCATGGAGTTGTCTGGTGAGCTCCAACACTTTCCTCTCATAGTCTTGACAGTGTGCTTTGAAGGTGTCCCTTTCTTCTTTTAGTTGAACCCAAGATTTCTGCAGCTCTTCCAGGTCAGTTAGCATGTCTGGATGTAGAATAACTCGAGGTTCGTCCCCTTCGACTTCTGGTTCAATAGTCACAGGTAGAATAGCGGGATATGGCATGATGAACTTCTGAGCACGAGCACGCACCCATTTGAGGTAAGGCTCCATGGGAATAGAGTTCCATTGTCCTAAAGTCTTGCTTTCTACTTTGTAGACACTGCCCCAAGCATGTATAAACCTTCGTCGATATCTTTGGGAATCATCTTCGTAGTCGAACACAATGCCATGGATAATCATGTCATGAGGACCATTTCTTCGTGCATATCCAAATTGGCGCAAAGCTAAAGAGGGGTTGTAGGTGATGCCTCCCCTAATGCCAAGGAGTGGCACATTAGGGTACTCCCCACAATGGTCAATGAGAGTGATGTCTTTTTGAAAGAAGTTGTTCCACCGGATATCTGAATGAGACAAAAACATAATCCTGCGAGACCATTGCATCCTTTGTTCGTTTCTCAACACTGATCGGGGAAGGTGTAATGTAAACCATCTAGCCAGCAGTGGTACACAACACATAAGAGTTCCTCGCTTTTTCATGGTACGAGTGTGTAAAGAATGTAGAATTTCTCCCAGTAAAGTAGGTACCGGATTGCGGGTTAAGAAAATGTTGATAACGTGCACACTTATGAACTGGTCGGGATTAGGGAATAAAACCAACCCATAAATCAAAAGAGCCACAACTTCTTCAAAAGCTTGGTAACTTCTATCTTTTAAAAGTGATCGAGCCTTTCCCATTAAGAACTTAGCAAGCAAACCCTTGACTCCACTCTTTGTTTCCCAATTGGACTCGATTTCTGACTTTCATAAATGTAAGGCAGCAGCAATGATTTCAGGTTTTGGAATCTTTTCTAAACCAGTGAAAGGTAATTGATCTCGAACAGGTAACCCAATTAGTTCAGAGAATTCTTCCAAGGTGGGTACTAGCTGGTAATCAGGAAATGTAAAACAATGATGTTCGGGATCAAAGAATTGGAACATGACTCGTATCATGTCTTCTTCAAATTTTGAAGTAACCAAATGGAGTAGGTGACCGTGCTTTTCGGTGAATTGAGCATTTCTGGGAAATTCTGATACTAAGTCCTTTAGTTCAGATGGTACTGTTGAGATGTTGATCCGAATATAATCTCTGGTAGCGGGAGCCATTACCTGCAACAACAGAACAAAGGTAAACTCTTCGATCCTTGAAATGATTAGTGAGAAAATGATATGTTTATGATGCTTATGATGTCATGATGTCAAACATGTGGAAAACACAAACAAATCAAACAATAGCCTTAGGTTTAAAGGCTTGTATGAGGTTCATAGGTGATACCCTCCCCACTGAAGTTGAGTTGGTTTAAACCTGTCTTAATATAGTATTCAGGTTCTAAGATCCTTGGAGACAACATCTCAATACAGCACTCGGACGACCGATCAAAATATTCCTCGAGGATAACTAACTTCGATCAATTTCAAAGCCAGTCACTTATTAGGCCATAAGTCAAGTTCAACTAAAGGTTCTAAGACAAATTAGTGTTTAATGATATTTCGGAAGCCTAACATACTCCTTGATCGTTTTCAAGGGATATCAGTACAGACCAAAGTGTCGCACTAACAGTGACTACCAGATCAACCATATCGGTACATGCCGTACAGTTTCCTTGGTCTATTGTCACATACTTAAGGTATCTTGAGATTCGGGTTAGAATCTTTCACACAAGTAAATCCAATACCCAAACAAACCTTTGAAAAATAAAGCAGACAAGACAAGCAATTGAAAACATCGAAGTGATTTAAACTCTAAGGTAACCCCTTTTGAAAACATTTTGTTTTTGAAGTCCCCAGCAGAGTCGCCAGTTCTGTCGTCCTTGGTTTTTTTGTGGGATACGAACTGACTCTTCTTTTATTTTTGAGTTTGTGAAAATCAGAGAGTCGCCACCGACTTTTATTTTATCCAATTAAGGAAAGGTTTATAAAAGAAACAGAAAAAGACCTTTAAGAGATTTTGGGTTCGGGGGTAGGTTATACAAAGGGAAGGTATTAGCACCCCTTTGTGTCCATGGTTATCCATGGTGTGGTGTCGTTTTTTTACCTCCCCGTTTCACTTGGGAGGACGGCACGCTAGACCCTTCACGCGAAATTTGGAAGGAGAATGCGCCCGTGGTGGGAGGAATTTTGTTTCAGTTCTTCCTACGATATCACACGAACTTTCTTATTTGTCCTACGAGTAGGAAAGGGGAAAAAAGATCTCAACTAAACCCTAGGAGTTTGCTAAGTGTGGGGATTCACCTAGACTAGAAATTCTGGAGTCCGGGAGGTCGGTTATACATAGGTGTGGTGTCGTTTTCTTTTACCTCCCCGTTTCACTTGGGAGGACGGCACGCTAAACCCTTCACGCGAAATTTGGAAGGAGAATGCGCCCGTGGTGGGATGAATTTTATTTCAGTTCTTCCTACGATATCACACGAACTTTCTTATTTGTCCTACGAGTAGGAAAGGGAAAAAAAGATCTCAACTAAACCCTAGGAGTTTGCTAAGTGTGGGGATTTCACCTAGACTAGAAATTCTGGAGTCCGGGAGGTCGGTTATACATAGGGAAGTGTTTAAACACCCTACATATCTGTAGTACTCTACAGGAACCTTCTCTGTGTCATTTGTGATTGTGTTTGCTGCTAATGATTGGGAAAGTTTCTCCTTTGTGTTAGGAGAAGGAATTGATTTGATTTGAAAAGACAGACAGACAGACAGACTGACTATTTTTGGTATTTTATTAGCTCGCTGAGATTCCTTGTGAACCTCATGCCTACATATCCCTAGTGGAAGTCAGAGCTTAATGTAGTTCGGGGAACTAACTAGGGAAATTAATTATTTTTGGTGCCTTGCTTGAAGCTCAAGGTTGAAGCTTGGAATTAAATCTCTGTTTACAGTAAAGAGACATGAAATCATCTCTACAGAGAGGTATTTGTACTATTCTACCACAAACATTTAAAGGAGTGACAGAATAACTGAATTCATTTCATTCAAGAGGGGGACCTTACTTGTGTATGTGCAAGTATACCAGTCAAATGCCTCTTAAATGAAAGAAAGTTGCTCATCCAAATTAGGGAAAGTTACCAGATGTCTGGGTTTTACTGCCAGCTCATGCCTTTCAAAATCCTAAATGGGAGACTTGATTAAAATTGAAATTGAAATGTTTGTTTGTTTGAATGTGGTAGAGTAGTAAAAATATCTCTCTATAGAGATAATCTATGTCTATCTACTGTATAAAAGATTTGACTTTAGCTGGCTTGTATGAGGCCCAAGCTTGAGGCTTTTTGATTGATTTATTAATATTATTGACTCTGGGAGATGACTCCACTGGGGATTAATTACAGGGTATTTTTGTGTTCTGTACAAAGCCCAGAATTGAGGTTGACTCTACTTAGGGAGACTCTATTTATGTGCCTTGTACAAAGCCCAAGGTTGTGGCTGACTGTTGAGGATAATTGAATGAATGACTCTATTTTATGTGCCTTGTACAAAGCCCAAGGTTGTGGCTAATTCTAGCTAGGGAAAACATTATTTTCTGCCTTGTACAAAGCCCAAGGTTGTGGCGGACTCTTAAATAAATGAATTGAGTATGGATGACTCTAAGGGGAAAAGATCCTAGGTGTTAGGAATCTTTGACACATGAAAGATATGGTTTATCTGCCTTGTACAAAGCCCAAGGTTGTGGCTACTGAGTGATGAAGGACTCACTGGGGAGACTCTATTATCTGCCTTGTACAATGCCCAAGGTTGAGGCTGACTCTTGACAGGGGAGTTTTATTGTTTGGTGCCTTGTATGAAGCCCAAGGTTGAGGCTAACTGTTTTTGTTGGTTTTGACTCTACTGAGGAGGTTTTATTTATTAAAAGACTGTTTTTTCTTTGGAAGCTAACCCTTTCCAGGGATTTTGACTCAGCTGGTGAATTTGTCTGTTAAAAGACTGACTTTATCATGTTTTTGGAGGCTGACCCTTTCCAGGGGTTTTGACTCTTTTGGGGAAATTATCTCCTAAGAGAAATGAATCTTTATTTTTTTGATATTTTTATTAATTGACTTTGGAGGCTAACCCTTTCCAGGGGTTTTTATTGAAATGAAGGAATGTGTGGAAGCTAACCCTTTCCAGGGATTTTATGGAAGTTGATTTTAATTGACTTTGGAGGCTAACCCTTTCCAGGGGTTTTTATTGAAATGAATGGCAGAAAGATTATCTAGTGGAGACTTCTTGTTTAAAGCCCAAGATGAAGGCTGACTCAATGCTGAGGATGATCAAACATGGATCCTAGACTCTGCTAAGGAAGATTGATGAAGATAAGGGTGACAGAGACTGTCCATGTCTCTCATTCCAAAAGGTGTGCTCAAGGTAAAATTGAGACAAACTTAGCTTGTTTAAAGTCTGGTTTAAATTGGAAGAAACTCACCAGGGTAGGCTAAAAGGTGACTAAAGACCTGTTCCTATGTTTATAAGAAACCTGATGGGTCCTTGTATACAAGCTCAAGAGGAAGCTGGAAATGCTTTTAAGAAGCCTGTGGGTCCTTGTACAAAGCCCAAGAGGAGGCTAATCGAGGGTCCTTGTTATAGCACAAGAGGAAGCTATGTAGTTTTGAACATATTTTGGCTCTAAGCAAATGGGTAAGAGGTTTCACCGGGAATAATTCCTCTTTGGGTGGGTGTGTCCTATTATTTTTGGATTCTAAGGTTTTTGCCAAGATGTTTCACCGGGAATAATTCATCTTGGGGGTTTGAACTACGGATCTCTTATTAGGAAAGAGCCTTCACCGGGAAGACATTCTCAATCCTAGGTCATATTCCTATAATATATATAGTTTAACTGTCCTAAGGTTTATACTCAAACGTAGTTCTAAACTAATATATGCACAGTTTATATTTGACAGTAATTTAAATAAAGACTGTAAATGGAAAGCTTGTAAAGCCTAACCTGGATGGAGTGGAGGCCATTGAAGAAGTATGTACAGAGCCTCAACAGTAATTTTTGTTGTTTTGTTGATAACAGTTGAATATATATATGATAAACAGTTAATGGTTTTTGAAAACAGAAGAAGTGAAGATGGACAAAGGTCACATAGGTATCTGAAGAGTTTCACCGGGAATAATGCCCTTCAAATACCAGAAGAATGTTTTGAAAACAGAAAGAAGATTTTGAAAATACAGTTTTGAAAACAAGCTAAGAAGAGAAGGTTTTTGGGACTTACACTCTATTAGAGGCCCAGTACTTTACAGTACTGGTGTAAAAGCAAATTGAAAAATGATTTGGAATGATGCAAGGTTTTGTTGTTTGAAAACCTTAATCTTCCGTTTAATCAGAGATTGAAAACAATTTTGAATATTGACAAAAGTCAACTTAATTAAGGCAAAGATGAAATCTATACCCAATTAAGACCTACATAATTAGGGTTTTATCATAAAATTATTCACAAAGTAATTAGGTTAAAACAAAATGAAAATATATATATTAAAGTATTTAAGAAAACATTTAAAACATACTATTTTAAACCTAATTAAAATACATGAAATAAATAATATTTTTTTATAATTTTTTGATTATTCACAAAGTAGGTATATTAAATAGCAAGTGTGTGAAAAATGAAGTGAAAATGATTTAATTTGATAAGTTTATTAATTGTGTGAAGTTTGTAAAAAAAAGAAATGAAAATGGGTGCTAAAAAATTGGTTTGGCCCTAGAGAGGTTCGAACCCACGCCCTTCATGATCACATTTCAAAACTTAACCAACTGAGCTGCGCGCGCAGCTTGTTAACTATATACATTCAATATATTATATTTTCAGATAAGCCAGGAAATTCAAATTTTACGCGCGCCATGTTCATCTTCTTCCTCGAGCTTCAGATTTTCAAATTCCTAACTCTCTGGTTTCTCAACTAAATGGCATGATGTAAACATCAATCTCACTCGTTTTTGGACAAGGAACATGATTATGGGCTCAGAATTCATTTATTCTAAGTGTAACTAATGAATTTCATCATGAACACGAAGAACACATAAACCCTAATTTTAAAATTAAATGATGCACAAGATGAATAAATGAACGATGATAGAGGGTTTTCAATCCTCTGATGATGCTGAACAAGATAGAATCGAGCTTTAACACAAAGAGTACTTAAATTAAAGAGGTGGAGTTCAGAAACTTACCTCTGAAAATGGAGGTCGTGAGGATGATGGAGAGCACCTGGGCTTGAATGAATGATCTCAATAGCTTCCCTGAGACTCAATGATGCTAACTGAATGCTTATTGCAGCCTGAATCCTTCTGAATTGTTCTATGGACCTCCCTCGATTTCAGCTTCAAGTGAACATGGAGGGTGTTGATTCTTGAGTTACAGATGAGCTGCAGCCATCTGGTTAGCTTCACTATGACCTGAGGAGTGTGCCTGGATGATTGGCTTGGCTCGGAACCTCCTGAATTACTCCATGGACCTCCAACTGCAAATGCTCCAAAGTGAGAGCAACAATGGTGTTCCTCCACTTACAGAAGTGATCCAGGTGCTTGGATCACCTCAAATGACCTCCCTTGAGATGTTAGAATGTTCACTTCCCAAAGATGAGCTCTGGTTTGAAGAAATCGATTCTTCTTGCCAAAGAACTTTGAAAAACAATGAACATGAGGAGAGAAAGAGAAAGCAAGGAATATGGTTGCTTTGGTGTGTTTTTGAATGAGGAATGCATCTGTATTTATAGGCAAATGGATCAGTATAGCTGCAGAGGAGTGAGCTTCCTTAGTGAAGTTGATTTGCTTTCTTAGCCATGAAGGAAGTTTGCAAGTATCTCTTATGCAATGATGAGAATTTTGATTCCATTTGATCAATCCCCTAGCCCTCGATTTTGTTTAATCTTAGGGGACAATTCTGAGCCAGAAATGAGCTCTAATTGGTTGGTGAGAAGATTCCTTGGGTGATTCATCAATTTGCCATAAATTCACAAATGTAATCATTACATAATCACATGTTCTTGTTTTTAGAATCTTCTTCAATTCTTATGGCATGGTGAAAATGAATGCATGGCATGGTTTCAGATGTGTTATGGGTCGTGTAGCATCCATAAGAGAGGTTATTTGCACAAAATTTGCAAAGTCCAAAAATGTCCATGACCTATAATTTTACTTCATGAGGCCAACTTTGAACAAGCATAACTCTTAGCTCAAATTGAATTTGGAGAAGGTTGAACACAATTTGGAAAGCCCTAAACATCTACTTTAAATCATTAGTTTATGTCTTCTTCAGAATCATTTGGGAAATTTGTGAAAAATGAGCCCAAAGTTGGATGAAAACTAGGTTAAAACACTTAGAAAAATTTCTAAGTGTTTATGACCTAAACTTCAAAATTTCCAAAACTTCATAAATGGTTGATCTTTTGAAAAAAGTTCCTTTGTAAGATGTTGTTTTATTTTGCAAGATCTACAACTTTCATGTTGGAAGTTTTTTGAGTTGTGTAGGTGAAATTTTGAGTTCTCACTATGCCCTCAAAAACCCTAATTCCCGACTTTTTGCTCCTTGATGAATCTCTTTGAATTTCTTTGGTCAAATGACTTTGACATCCATATATTGATGATATTGATCTTTGAAAGTCATTTTTTGACAAAAAACCTTAAAAGTCAATGATGATCCTTAACAGTTGACTTTTTCCTGACAAAGTGAATTTTTGGACTTTTGTGTAGAAACAAGATCTTTTCCTTAAATGAATGATGTAAATGGATTATATTGAGGTAGTAGAGATTCTTGAATCATGTCTTGAGTTTTGGATTCATGCCCTGATTAAAAGTCAACTATCTTGGTGAATTAGGTCAAAAACCCTAATTGTCGACCAGAGGACAATGATGACTGTAGACTTTGAACTGAGATGTAATGTCCAGTGGATCTTGTCATATGAGTTATTTGAAGATGATTGATGTCTTTGAATGATCCCCTGGGGCTTTTTAGGGTTTCCCAAAAGTGATCCCTGATTTTAGTCCTTGATAGGCTCCAAACCCTAGTCTGTTGGTCTGAGTAATCCTGTGCTTAGATGACTGGGTGTCTTAATCAATCATAGGTGCAATAATGAGGCTTTTGAGTCTTATGATTGTATCAGAGACTAATCCCTCTATTGATTGATCCTTTGCCTGAGTTTTCTTGTCTTTGAATACCCTCGATTGAATGTCAGGCTACTCTGGGTACTTGTTTTGACTTGATGAAAATCCTGAAGATATGTCATCTCAGGGGGGTCAAAAATTAGGGTATGACAGATGCCCCTATTTAAGTTTCTTTTATCTGGAGGGAGAGAGATTGAGATCTCGATCTCTCCTGCGTAAAAGAGACTTAAATATCAAAGAATGCCCGAATTTTGGGCGCTCCTGAGATGATAAAAACTTTGCATGACTTGATCCTGTTGTCGCGCTTGGCGGGGGATGAGGAGACAAACTCCTGCAGAAATACTTGATGTGGATTCTGGAGAATGGATGGCAATGTAGGATGCGCAATCCATCTTCTTTAACTAAGTGTTGATACTTAGAAAAAGGTAAACAACCTCCCCCTTGTTTCGGATGTCCATATCTCGAAACTGGTCTCAGTTGCGTTTGGACAATATCTCAGATAAAGAGAAAATCTCCAAAGGTTTGTTTCCTCATCAAACTTCTTACCAGCACTTGGAGGTAAGATACCATTTGACGGTAGTAAAGAAACTTCAAAGGTTTGTTTCCTCATCAAACTTCTCATCAGCACTTGGAGATAAGATACCATTTGATGGTAAATAAAGAAACTTCAAAGGTTTGTTTCCTCATCAAACTTCTTACCAGCACTTGGGGGTAAGATACCATTTGATGGTAAATAAAGAAACTTCAAAGGTTTGTTTCCTCATCAAACTTCTTACCAGCACTTGGAGGTAAGATACCATTTGACGGTAAATAAAGAAACTTCAAAGATTTGTTTCCTCATCAAACTTCTCATCAGCACTTGGAGATGAGATACCATTTGATGGTAATAAAGAAACTTTAAGGGGTTGTTTCCTCATCAAACTTCTCATCAGCACTTGGAGATGAGATACCATTTGATGGTAATAAAGAAACTTTAAGGTTTGTTTCCTCATCAAACTTCTTACCAGCACTTGGAGGTAAGATACCATTTGACGGTAAATAAAGAAACGTTAAGGTTTGTTTCCTCATCAAACTTCTTACCAGCACTTGGAGGTAAGATACCATTTGACGGTAAATAAAGAAACTTCACCATCTTCCCTTTTGACTTGGCATCTTTGAAAGATTGTCATATGGGCCCGCGCTCTTTTGAGGGGCTAATGACTTTGTTTGAAGGCGGACGAACTGTTTTCGGGGTGAAAACTGCCATTCATCGACTGGTGCCTGGGGAATCAACAAACTGTTTTCCTAAGGGGAAAACTACCATTTATTGACTCTGTGGGGAACTAAACATCCCTGAAACAGACAAACTATTTGAAGAAACTGCCATTTGTCGATCTCTTGAGTATTTAACAGACAAACTGTCTTTCCTTGGGGAAAGACTACCATTTGTTGACTCCGCTGGGGATCATGAACTATCTTCTGGATGAAGACTACCATTCACTGATTCCGCTGGGGAATCATTTGTCGATCTGCTGGGAGATTCTGAATTATTTTCTTTGACGAAAAAGTGGCATCTCTCGACCTTGCTGGGGAAATACCAAACCTGTAGGGAATTCCAAAATGCGAAGCAGACTATCTTATATGAAATAGACTGTTGAATGTCGCTCTGCAGGAGAATCTCGGCTGAGGAATTCCAAAAGTGAACAAACTATCTCTTTGAGGGAGACTACCATCTGTTGACTTGCTTGGGGAGATCCTTGTGTATGAACTGTTGTCTCGAAGGAAAAAGTTTCTCCGGAACTTGCAGGGGAAACTTGAGTTCATGCCTAAATGACTTAGGCATTCACAGGATCAAAGCCTGATTCGACTATGCAATTATGATGTAATGTATGCATGAATATAATGATAAAATGTAAAGTGAATGTGAATAAAATTGTCGCGGATGTAAAATCCTATGATGCGACTTGAATTCTTGTTGATCAGAAGATGTCCTCTTCTTGTAGTTCGAACTCTCTTGGGAATATCTGGTTATCAGTTGTCCGCTGTCCGAAGTGAGTAATACGAATTGAAGTAAAGATCCGTCATCGGGAGATGTTCGCAAAGCGACCTCATGGGGAAAACTTGGTTCCCGGAGTCTCAACCGTTCTCGGAGCAACTGTTTGCATTCTTCCCATTGTTTGCAAACCTCAGAAAGAAATTTCACCTTTATTTTTGCAAGTAAATTCATTTTATTTTATGAAAACATTTGTTTCAAGAAAAATGACTGTTTAAACTTAAAATGCATTTCAAGAAACTGAAAAAGACTAGATTGCAAAGGAAAAGCACAAGGCTCAAATTATTATATATGGAATGGTAATCAGCCAAATGCTTGATTCCATGGAGTATTTACAAAGTTGGAAATTGGTAATTTTTTCGGGAAAAGGGCTACGATGAAATGTGACGACCGTTATCTTTCCCTTCCACTCCGAGTTGCGTTGTATTCGTGCTTCGTAGAAGATGACCTACTGCTGATGAATACTCCGCTATGGATTTTGAATGATCAAGTTTGTCCTGAACACAGTTACTTGCCATATATCCCTAACTTTTGCGTAAACTACCCCTTTCGGGTTTTAAGTCTACCGGGATTGATTAATGTATATTTTTTTATGTCTCTAATTTTTGCCTGAATCGCCCTTTCGGGTTTTCGATTCACCGAGACGCTCTTTTTTGCCTAAGCCGCTCTTTGCGAGTTTTCAACTTAGCGAGCTGTTCTTTTAATTATTTAGGCGAAGTATTTCTTGACTGCGTCGACGTTCACAGGACGGGTGAATTCTTCTCCATCCATAGTCGTGAGTATTAAGGCTCCTCCTGAGAAAGCTCTCTTGACCACGTAGGGGGCGTCATAATTGGGAGTCCATTTCCCTCTCGAATCTGTGAGAAAAGATTGAATCTTTTTGAGTACAAGGTCACCTTCTTTGATTGTGCGAGGTCGAACCTTTTTGTCGAAAGCTTTCTTCATTCTTTGTTGATATAGTTGTCCGTGGCATAAAGCTGTTATGCGCTTTTCTTCGATTAAGTTCAATTCATCGAATCTGCTTTGACACCACTCGGCTTCTGTTAATTTTGCCTCCATCAAAACTCTCATTGATGGAATCTCAACCTCTATAGGTAGGACTGCCTCCATGCCATATACAAGGGAGAAAGGAGTTGCTCCAGTCGAAGTACGTACTGATGTACGGTAACCATGAAGAGCATACGGGAGCATTTCATGCCAATCCTTGTAAGTAATGACCATCTTCTGAATGATTTTCTTGATGTTTTTGTTAGCTGCTTCTACAGCTCCATTCATCTTTGGTCTGTAAGGAGATGAGTTGTGATGTTCGATCTTGAATTCTTCACAAAGCTCCTTCATCATTTTGTTATTCAAATTTGACCCATTGTCAGTGATTATCTTGCTAGGAATGCCGTAGCGACAGATGATGTGATTCTTGATAAACCTGACGACAACTTGTCTTGTAACGTTTGCATATGAAGCTGCTTCAACCCATTTGGTGAAATAGTCTATGGCTACCAAGATGAAGCGATGTCCGTTGGACGCTTTTGGTTCGATCATTCCAATCATGTCGATTCCCCACATGGAGAAAGGCCAAGGGGAAGAGAGTATGTTGAGAAGAGATGGTGGCACATGAATTCTATCGGCGTAGATCTGACATTTGTGACACCTCTTTGCGTACTGGTAGCAATCTGACTCCATTGTCAGCCAATAATATCCTGCTCTCAGTATTTTCCTTGTCATGGTATGTCCATTGGTGTGAGTACCAAAGGAACCTTCATGTATTTCTCTCATGAGTATTTCTGCTTCTTTTCTGTCAACGCATCTGAGCAGAACCATGTCGAAGTTTCTTTTGTACAGAACATCTTCATTCAGGAAGAATCTACAAGCTAACTTTCTCAAAGTCTTTCTATCTTTCTTTGATGCCCCAAGAGGGTACTCTTGCTTTTGAAGAAAGTTCTTGATGTCGTGATACCACGGTTTGTCGTCGATGATTGCTTCTACTGTGAAAACATGAGCGGGCCTATCCAGGCGCATAACATCGATCCGAGGAATGTCATTCCAATGATTTATCCTAATCATGGAAGAGAGTGTGGCTAATGCATCAGCCAAATTGTTTTCTTCACGAGGAATGTGATGAAAATCTACCCTGTCGAAGAATGGTAACAATCTTCTTGCGTAGTCTTTGTAAGGAATTAGCCCTGGTTGGCGTGTTTCCCATTCTCCTTTGATTTGATTGATGACCAAAGCAGAATCTCCATATACATCCAAGTGTTTGATTCTTAGATCCATGGCTTCTTCGAGACCCATGATGCAAGCTTCATATTCGGCCTCATTGTTTGTGCATTTGAAAGTTAATCTGGCAGTAAATGGAATATGGGTACCCTGAGGTGTAACAATGATTGCCCCAATTCCTCGTCCATAAGCATTGACAGCTCCGTCAAAGATTAAGCCCCACTGGGATCCTATCTCAGGTCCTTCGTCTGGTAGTGGCTCGTCGTAATCTTTCATCTTGAGGTACATGACGTCCTCGTCCGGAAAGTCGAAACTGGTTGATTCACGACCATTGAGTGGGTGGTGAGCCAGGTGCTCAGCTAGAATGCTTCCTTTCACGGCTTTCTGTGCGTGATACTCAATGTCATATTCTGATAACAACATCTGCCAACGGGCAATTCTCCCGGTTAAGGCAGGCTTCTCAAAGATATACTTGATTGGATCCATATGAGAGATCAAACAAGTAGTATGTCGAATCATGTACTGGCGGAGACGCTTGGCAGCCCATGCCAAAGCACAACACGTCTTCTCGAGCATGGAGTAGCGGGATTCACAGTCAGTGAATTTCTTGCTCAGGTAGTAAATGGCATGCTCTTTTCTCTTTGTCTCGTCTTGCTGTCCAAGGACACAACCCATGGAATCTTCTAAGACGGTTAAGTACATTATCAAAGGTCTTCCTTCCACTGGAGGAGACAAGATGGGTGGTTCGAGCAGATATTCCTTAATGCTGTCGAACGCTTTCTGACAATCGTCTGTCCAGACGCAACTTTGATTTTTCCGTAGAAGTTTGAAAATAGGAGCGCAAGTTGCAGTCATGAGATATATGAATCTCGAGATGTAATTCAGACGTCCAAGAAATCCTCTAACTTGTTTCTCGGTTCTGGGTGAAGGTATTTCTTGAATTGCCTTGACTTTGTCTGGATCTACTTCAATTCCTCGTTTGCTGACGATGAAGCCAAGGAGTTTTCCTGAGTAGACACCAAAGGTGCACTTGTTGGGGTTCAGGCGAAGCTGAAACTTCCGTAAGCGTTGAAATAACTTTGTCAGATTCTGTATGTGATCTTCTTCATTTTCTGATTTGGCAATCATGTCGTCCACGTAGACTTCCACTTCCTTATGCATCATGTCGTGGAAAAGCGTAGTCATGGCCCTTTGATAAGTTGCCCCTGCGTTCTTTAGTCCAAAAGGCATAACACGGTAGCAGAACGTGCCCCAGGGGGTGATGAAAGCTGTTTTTTCCATGTCTTCAGGTGCCATTTTGATTTGGTTGTATCCTGAAAATCCGTCCATGAATGAGAAAACTTTGGATTTTGCTGTACTGTCTACCAACATATCAATATGTGGTAAAGGAAAATCATTCTTAGGGCTAGCTTTGTTCAAATCTCTGTAGTCGACGCACATGCGGACTTTTCCGTCTTTCTTAGGAACGGGAACAATGTTAGCTAACCACTGAGGGTATTCTGAAGTGACGAGGAAACCTGCGTTGATCTGCTTTTGAACTTCCTCTTTGATTTTCATGGCCATCTCCGGATGAGTTCTTCTTAATTTTTGCTTGACCGGAGGGCATTCTGCTTTTAATGGCAAGTGATGCTCCACTATACTGGTATCCAACCCTGGCATATCTTGATAAGACCAAGCGAAGACGTCTGAGAATTCTCTGAGCAGCTGTATCAAACTCTCTCTGATCTCTGAACTGAGTGAAGCTCCAATCTTAACCTCTTTCCTGTTTCCATTGGAACCAAGGTTAATGATCTCTAGAGGCTCATTGTATGGCTGAATGGCCTCTTCCTTTTGTTGAAGTAGCCGTGAAATTTCCTTTGATATTTCTTCGTCTTCTTCTTCCTCTGCCTCGAATACAGGAAACTCAAAGCTGGGAGAAGTCATACGGTCGCACGTTTCAACGGGGTATTTTATGATTAATCTGCATATGTGTGATAAGTTTTATTTAGACAACGAGGGAAGACTCGATGTATGCAGTTAATGATTTTTTTGATGTTTTTTAGGGGTGTTTTTTTTTTAGGATTACCAATTTCCGAAAAAAAGAAAAGGAAAAACTAAACGAAGGAACAGAATGACATTTTTATTTATGGACAGTCATTTCTTGAAACAAAGACCCTATAAAACAAAACTCTATTGCTTTGGGCGAAGCAAAGAGGGACATTTAACTAAGAAATAGTAAAATGCAAAGCCCTATGAAACATCTCTTCACCCTGGGCTATGGTGAGAGGACAAAATAACGGTGAAAGTTCCTACTTAGGAGTGCGAACAACAGTTGAAACTTCAACAGCTGTCCAGTAGTGGCGAACCCCATTGTGCACTAAGTAATCTGGAACCTTAGGCTTAAGCTGGCCTGTGGTAGGTCTTGATTTACCAACCACTGTCTTTGCAACACTCAGACGATCTTCTTCTACTTCAGCAGACTGAGCGGTGTGAGCATACCCCTTTCCAAGTGGAGTATGTCGAACTTTCTTTTGAGGAAACTTCCAATCTTCTGAATGGAGAGACTCGTTGTCGGAGACACTTTCGAGATCATCCTCTTCTGTATTTTGGTCTTGCTCTTCTCCCAAGATGGCATTGACTAGATATGTGAACTCTAGATCCTTAGCCTCGGAAGGTGACTTGGGGATATAATCCTCAATAATGATTTCACCAGTCGATGATGATGAATAGCAAGGGTTATACATCTCTTTTGGCTGAGAGAGGTACTCATAATCAATGTTCCATCCAGTTGGAACAATATCTTCAAGAGAGATTCTTGAACTTTCAGGAGCGGAGTATTTCACCATATAGTCGAATTTTCCGCTTGGTTCTCCTAATGTATCCCAAGTCTCTTCGGGGATAGGAGGAACTTCTTCTGATGAACCATGATTTCTGGTGGTGAAGCTGTCAGTAACTTCATCACTGCTTGGTTGAGTCTTACTTTCAGATCCTTTAGTTGGATCACAGCAAGGTGATTCAGACTCTGGTAGGGAGATATATCCTGCTCTGTTAAGATAGGATAACCATTCCTCTTCATCGGTGTTTTCCGTACCGATGGTATTGACTGTTTGTTGAACAGGTTGAAGAAAACCTCCACTGCAGAAAGTTTCTTGAATAGGAAGAACTACCTCAATCCCTGGGATAGCTCTTGATGATGTCGGAAAGAATCCAATTCCTGTTCTGTTCTTGTTGTTGGTAGGAATATTAATGTGTCCCCAACCACTGGTAGTGCCATCCTTTACAACTTGGATTGCATCTTTGTATGAAGAGATAGACGCTGCTTTCTCCTTTCCTTTGTCCAAGGAAAGTGCTTGGAATTTAGTTCCAACAACTTCTTTTGGTTCTATGTCGGAGAATGATGACAGGTTGCTGACGATCAGAGCTCGTTCTCCACATACGGTTACCAATTTGTCATTCCTTATGAACTTCAGTTTCTGATGAAGTGTTGAAGTAATTGCCCCAGCCTCATGAATCCATGGGCGACCTAGCAAACAACTGTATTGTGCTGGAATGTCCATAACCTGGAAAGTGATTTTGAACGTCTGAGGTCCAATAGTTATGGGAAGATCTACTTCTCCGAAAACTGACTTTCTTGATCCATCAAATGCTTTGACGATGACATGACTTTTTCTTAGAGGGTAATCTTCGAAAGATAATCTTGATAATGTTGATTTCGGCATGACGTTGAGAGAGGATCCATTGTCTATTAGGACTCCTGTGAGTGTATCACCCATGCAGCCAACTGAGATGTGAAGTGGAAGATTGTGGTCCACTCCTTCTTCAGGAAGATCTTCGTCACAGAAACTTAGGCTAGTTCCCGCGGAGATGTTGGCAACGATGTTGTTGAATTGGCTTATAGTAACACTTGGTTCTACGAAAGCTTGTTCCAAAACTTTCTGTAGAGCTTCCCTATGAGCTTCAGAACTCAATAGCAGGGAAAGAACAGAAATCCTAGACGGAGTATGTAGTAATTGATCTACAATGTTGTATTCACTCCTCTGGATTAACTTCAAGATCTCATCATTTTCTTTCGCTTGAACAGCATTGGTCGGATGATCGTCTTGCCTATGTGGTACTTCCTCCGAAGGTTTCTCCACATTTTCTGTTGTTCTGTTGAAGACTCGCCCACTTCTGGTGACTCGACTAACATCAGCAATGTTGACAACAGACGGTAATGGTATTTCCTTACCATTTTCAATGAATGTAGCGTTGTACTTGTATGGTATAGCCTTGCTGGACTCATACGGTACAGGACCTGGTAAGTAGATGACATCTTGATCCTTTTTCTTCTGGAACGAACTTCCCTACTTCCTTGGACCAACAGAAGATTCTGGTTCTTTGTTCAAGCATCCTTCTCGAACTGCTTCTTCTAAACGCACACCCATGTTTACCATCTCGGTAAAGTCACTTGGTGCACTTGCAACCATTCGTCCGTAGTAAAATGGACTCAAAGTTTTGAGATAGATTTTTGTCATTTCTTTCTCTTCAAGTGGTGGACAAATTTGAGCAGCAACTTCACGCCATCTCTGAGCGTATTCCTTGAAGCTTTCTCTATCCTTTTGAGTCATGGCCCGGAGTTGATCTCTGTCGGGAGCCATATCCAGATTGTACTTATACTGTTTGACGAAGGCCTCTCCGAGGTCTCGAAAAGTACGAATCTCTGAACTATCCAAGTTCATGTACCATTTGAGTGCAGCACCAGTCAGGCTGTCTTGAAAATAATGAATGAGTAATTGTTGATTATCAGTCTGAGTTGACATTCTTCGAGCGTACATCACAAGATGACTTTGTGGGCATGAATTCCCTTTATACTTCTCAAATTCTGGTACTTTGAATTTGTGAGGAATCTTAACATTTGGAACCAGACAGAGGTCTGCAGCATTCTTTCCAAATAGATCTTGTCCTCGGAGAGTCTTGAGTTCCTTCTGCATTTGCAGAAACTGTTCTTGGAACTCGTCCAATCTTTCATACACGCCAGCATCCTCACTGGGAGCGTGATGATATACTTGTCCGCCCTGCGGGGGAAAAGTATGCATAATCGGCTGTGGAGAAGCCATGACAGCAGATCTTGGAATCTCAGCATTCTGTTGTGCGAAACCCATTGTCGTTGCTCTTGGAACTTCAATTTCCAGAGGTTTGTAATCCTCTGGTGGACGCATATCCATGGTGACTTTTGGAGCTTCAGAAGCTGGAGGTATGTACCCTTCTGGAGTAAAGTTATACGGCATGCCCCAAGGTCGATCAGGCGGCATGGTATACTGAGGAATAGGAGTAGAAACAACCTCGGAAACCACAGTCCTTTGTGGTTCTTCTGGCGTTGGTCGATTCTGCGCAACTACCAGGGCTTCCACCATACTATTGAGTCTTTCAACAGTACCTTTGAGAGTATTAATCTCTTCCCTGAGTTCTTCATTCTCTTGCTCAAAGTCTTCCATTCTTTTCTTGCGACTTGAACGAGTGTTGTATGGATGAGACAGCTTGAAAGTCTTTGTTCACCTCCTTCTCCTCCTCTCTTTCTGGAGAAAGGAAAGTGACTATTAGATCCGCGACAATTCTCGTGTCAGTGCGTACGACTAAAGCGATGTATGATATGCAATTAAGTTAATATTTTTCAAGGAAACACCATAATTACGTTATGAAACATCAAACTTTTATTAATTAAGCGAAAACGCCGTTTTTTCCACATTTTGAAAAATAAATACAGAGAAACTGAGAGAAAGGACTCTAAAACTTTGACGAAGAGCCGACTTCACGTTCTAACATCTTCTTCTGTTTCTTGAGCTGAGCGTTCTCTGACGTGAGCTGATCGATGATCCAGGAAGCAGGAGGGATATGACGAGAAAGTGACGTTTGTGACACTTGTCGATCGAGCACTTCAAGTAACTCATCCTTCCTTCTTAGGATGTTATGAATCTCAACGTTTTCCGTGTTGACGATTCGATACTTGTTCCTCCTAGCATTCCTTTCTTGGCATACCTTGTTTAATGCCGCTTGCAGTTTTTCAACATCGGTGGAGAAAAGGTAAATTGGTTCCCTTAGGGGAATAGGTTCTTGATGTTGATATGGCATCCTGAGCTTGAATGCTCTGACGCGTACCCATTGAAGGTAAGGATCCAGGGAGATGCAAAGATGTTTTCCTAACAATCTTCTCCCTTTGCTGTGAACAAGACGCCAGGCTTGGACAATTTCCTTCTTCAGCATGTTGCCATGATCGTCGATGTTTTTGAAGAACAGACCCTCCAATTGAATGCTACTTGGTATATTTTTCATGGGATAGCCGTATTGACGACGGGCTAAAGCTGGGTTGTAACTAATTCCTCCCTTAGTTCCAATAAGGGGTATGTTGGGAAAACTTCCGCAACTGAAGATGATCTTGGTTTCGTCGTTGTCAGGACTACACCACTCAATGTCCGTATGAGTGAGAGACATGATTTTCTGTGACCAGTAAAGGCCATCCCTCATGTTCCAGAAAGCGCTAGACTTTGGCAGGTGTGAAACGAACCATTCGTATAACAACGGTACGCAGCATGTGATTAATCCTCCTCGCTGCAGGTTTCTTGAATGCACAGAGTGATAAGCATCCGCAAGCAAGGTTGGAACTGGATTTCCAATTAAGAAGATCTTAATTGCATTGATGTCGACGAAATCGTTAATGTTAGGGAACAAAAACAATCCGTAGATAAGCAAAGCCAAGACTTCCTCAAAAGCGCTCATATCTTGGATGCTGACGAAGTACCGAGCTTGATCAAACAGGAATTTGGAGGGCAATCCTTGAATTCCTCCTCTACTCACCATATGAGTTCTGATGTCGACTACATTCAAAGGAGTAGTTGCAGCAATGATAATGTCGTCAGGATTCTTTTCCAAACCGGAGTACGGATCTTGCACGTACACGGGTATTCCAATCAGACAAGAGTACTCCTCTAACGTAGGCATGAGCTGATAATCTGGAAAGGTGAAGCAGTGATACGTTGGATCGTAAAACTGTACCAAGGTGGGAAGGATCCCATCCACAATGTTGGTATTGAGCAAAGGCAGAAGTTTTCCATACTTCTCCTTGAAAGCCTGGGGGTTGACCACCAGTTTTCCGAGCTTTCCCAGTTCCTCGACCTGGGGAATCTTGAAGGTGTATTTCCTAGCTCTCTTTCTTCCGTAATCCATAATATAGATCCTTAAGTCCTTTCTCCGTTTCTCTCTTTCTATGAAGTTCAAAACGTTCGTTATTTAGTTTCCTTGAAAAACGACTCGAAAAAGACTCTCTTTTTTTTGTTTTTAGTTGTTTATTAATGAATGATGCATGAATGCATGAATGCACACACAAGAGTTTTAAACAAACATGGCGTTGAAGGGTATAGTGGTCATGAAGTCAAAACGCAAATCCCGCCCCAATGGTAAACTAAGGTTAAGGATTTTTGTACCTGTAGAACGGGTTCTAGGGGTCTCAGAGTTTTTGCTCAACCTTAAAGATACGTTGATTGGTATCTATAAGAGAGTTTTCTCTGAGTGTAGTATCTGCGTGACAATTACTTCCGTAATCACAGCTCTACGTCCTAAAAAAAAGGCTTTAAGTGGGGTTAATGTGTTTCTAGGTCCTCCTGGTACAAATCAGTCTCGGAATGCAGTGGCGCAGTTAATCACAACCAGCCAGGCAAATCCCAAGAGTAGATTTGGAAACCAAGATTAGAGGGCCTTCACCGGGAAGACATCCTCCATCCTATCTTATGTTGCACTCAAATCCGGGTATAGGATTTCTCACCACAAGGGGGAATCAAGCCCTTTCCCGATACAGAATAAACAAAAATAAACAAATATATATGCAACAATCACATGAAATGACACAGAGGTTAGGCAGGACCTCTCTTGTTTGAGGGGGAATTTGGCATCCCTAATTCCTCATTGGGGCTGGACCAGCAACAGGTCAACCATTGGTTTGGATGAAAAACCAAGGTTTTGAACACTTATATCCCCAGTGGAGTCGCCATTTTTCTGTGGTGTCGTTTTCTTTTACCTCCCTGTTTCACTTGGGAGGACGGCACGCTAAACCCTTCACGCGAAATTTGGAAGGAGAATGCGCCCGTGGTGGGATGAATTTTATTTCAGTTCTTCCTACGATATCACACGAACTTTCTTATTTGTCCTACGAGTAGGAAAGGGAAAAAAAGATCTCAACTAAACCCTAGGAGTTTGCTAAGTGTGGGGATTTCACCTAGATTAGAAATTCTGGAGTCCGGGAGGTCGGTTATACATAGGGAAGTGTTTAAACACCCTACATATCTGTAGTACTCTACAGGAACCTTCTCTGTGTCATTTGTGATTGTGTTTGCTGCTAATGATTGGGAAAGTTTCTCCTTTGTGTTAGGAGAAGGAATTGATTTGATTTGAAAAGACAGACAGACAGACAGACAGACTGACTATTTTTGGTATTTTATTAGCTCGCTGAGATTCCTTGTGAACCTCATGCCTACATATCCCTAGTGGAAGTCAGAGCTTAATGTAGTTCGGGGAACTAACTAGGGAAATTAATTATTTTTGGTGCCTTGCTTGAAGCTCAAGGTTGAAGCTTGGAATTAAATCTCTGTTTACAGTAAAGAGACATGAAATCATCTCTACAGAGAGGTATTTGTACTATTCTACCACAAACATTTAAAGGAGTGACAGAATAACTGAATTCATTTCATTCAAGAGGGGGACCTTACTTGTGTATGTGCAAGTATACCAGTCAAATGCCTCTTAAATGAAAGAAAGTTGCTCATCCAAATTAGGGAAAGTTACCACATGTCTGGGTTTTACTGCCAGCTCATGCCTTTCAAAATCCTAAATGGGAGACTTGATTAAAATTGAAATTGAAATGTTTGTTTGTTTGAATGTGGTAGAGTAGTAAAAATATCTCTCTATAGAGATAATCTATGTCTATCTACTGTATAAAAGATTTGACTTTAGCTGGCTTGTATGAGGCCCAAGCTTGAGGCTTTTTGATTGATTTATTAATATTATTGACTCTGGGAGATGACTCCATTGGGGATTAATTACAGGGTATTTTTGTGTTCTGTACAAAGCCCAGAATTGAGGCTGACTCTACTTAGGGAGACTCTATTTATGTGCCTTGTACAAAGCCCAAGGTTGTGGCTGACTGTTGAGGATAATTGAATGAATGACTCTATTTTATGTGCCTTGTACAAAGCCCAAGGTTGTGGCTAATTCTAGCTAGGGAAAACATTATTTTCTGCCTTGTACAAAGCCCAAGGTTGTGGCGGACTCTTAAATAAATGAATTGAGTATGGATGACTCTAAGGGGAAAAGATCCTAGGTGTTAGGAATCTTTGACACATGAAAGATATGGTTTATCTGCCTTGTACAAAGCCCAAGGTTGTGGCTACTGAGTGATGAAGGACTCACCGGGGAGACTCTATTATCTGCCTTGTACAATGCCCAAGGTTGAGGCTGACTCTTGACAGGGGAGTTTTATTGTTTGGTGCCTTGTATGAAGCCCAAGGTTGAGGCTAACTGTTTTTGTTGGTTTTGACTCTACTGAGGAGGTTTTATTTATTAAAAGACTGTTTTTTCTTTGGAAGCTAACCCTTTCCAGGGATTTTGACTCAGCTGGTGAATTTGTCTGTTAAAAGACTGACTTTATCATGTTTTTGGAGGCTGACCCTTTCCAGGGGTTTTGACTCTTTTGGGGAAATTATCTCCTAAGAGAAATGAATCTTTATTTTTTTGATATTTTTATTAATTGACTTTGGAGGCTAACCCTTTCCAGGGGTTTTTATTGAAATGAAGGAATGTGTGGAAGCTAACCCTTTCCAGGGATTTTATGGAAGTTGATTTTAATTGACTTTGGAGGCTAACCCTTTCCAGGGGTTTTTATTGAAATGAATGGCAGAAAGATTATCTAGTGGAGACTTCTTGTTTAAAGCCCAAGATGAAGGCTGACTCAATGCTGAGGATGATCAAACATGGATCCTAGACTCTGCTAAGGAAGATTGATGAAGATAAGGGTGACAGAGACTGTCCATGTCTCTCATTCCAAAAGGTGTGCTCAAGGTAAAATTGAGACAAACTTAGCTTGTTTAAAGTCTGGTTTAAATTGGAAGAAACTCACCAGGGTAGGCTAAAAGGTGACTAAAGACCTGTTCCTATGTTTATAAGAAACCTGATGGTTCCTTGTATACAAGCTCAAGAGGAAGCTGGAAATGCTTTTAAGAAGCCTGTGGGTCCTTGTACAAAGCCCAAGAGGAGGCTAATCGAGGGTCCTTGTTATAGCACAAGAGGAAGCTATGTAGTTTTGAACTTATTTTGGCTCTAAGCAAATGGGTAAGAGGTTTCACCGGGAATAATTCCTCTTTGGGTGGGTGTGTCCTATTATTTTTGGATTCTAAGGTTTTTGCCAAGATGTTTCACCGGGAATAATTCATCTTGGGGGTTTGAACTACGGATCTCTAATTAGGAAAGAGCCTTCACCGGGAAGACATTCTCAATCCTAGGTCATATTCCTATAATATATATAGTTTAACTGTCCTAAGGTTTATACTCAAACGTAGTTCTAAACTAATATATGCACAGTTTATATTTGACAGTAATTTAAATAAAGACTGTAAATGGAAAGCTTGTAAAGCCTAACCTGGATGGAGTGGAGGCCATTGAAGAAGTATGTACAGAGCCTCAACAGTAATTTTTGTTGTTTTGTTGATAACAGTTGAATATATATATGATAAACAGTTAATGGTTTTTGAAAACAGAAGAAGTGAAGATGGACAAAGGTCACATAGGTATCTGAAGAGTTTCACCGGGAATAATGCCCTTCAAATACCAGAAGAATGTTTTGAAAACAGAAAGAAGATTTTGAAAATACAGTTTTGAAAACAAGCTAAGAAGAGAAGGTTTTTGGGACTTACACTCTATTAGAGGCCCAGTACTTTACAGTACTGGTGTAAAAGCAAATTGAAAAATGATTTGGAATGATGCAAGGTTTTGTTGTTTGAAAACCTTAATCTTTCGTTTAATCAGAGATTGAAAACAATTTTGAATATTGACAAAAGTCAACTTAATTAAGGCAAAGATGAAATCTATACCCAATTAAGACCTACATAATTAGGGTTTTATCATAAAATTATTCACAAAGTAATAAGGTTAAAACAAAATGAAAATATATATATTAAAGTATTTAAGAAAACAATTAAAACATACTATTTTAAACCTAATTAAAATACATGAAATAAATAATATTTTTTTATAATTTTTTGATTATTCACAAAGTAGGTATATTAAATAGCAAGTGTGTGAAAAATGAAGTGAAAATGATTTAATTTGATAAGTTTATTAATTGTGTGAAGTTTGTAAAAAAAAGAAATGAAAATGGGTGCTAAAAAATTGGTTTGGCCCTAGAGAGGTTCGAACCCACGCCCTTCATGATCACATTTCAAAACTTAACCAACTGAGCTGCGCGCGCAGCTTGTTAACTATATACATTCAATATATTATATTTTCAGATAAGCCAGGAAATTCAAATTTGACGCGCGCCATGTTCATCTTCTTCCTCGAGCTTCAGATTTTCAAATTCCTAACTCTCTGGTTTCTCAACTAAATGGCATGATGTAAACATCAATCTCACTCGTTTTTGGACAAGGAACATGATTATGGGCTCAGAATTCATTTATTCTAAGTGTAACTAATGAATTTCATCATGAACACGAAGAACACATAAACCCTAATTTTAAAATTAAATGATGCACAAGATGAATAAATGAACGATGATAGAGGGTTTTCAATCCTCTGATGATGCTGAACAAGATAGAATCGAGCTTTAACACAAAGAGTACTTAAATTAAAGAGGTGGAGTTCAGAAACTTACCTCTGAAAATGGAGGTCGTGAGGATGATGGAGATCACCTGGGCTTGAATGAATGATCTCAATAGCTTCCCTGAGACTCAATGATGCTAACTGAATGCTTATTGCAGCCTGAATCCTTCTGAATTGTTCTATGGACCTCCCTCGATTTCAGCTTCAAGTGAACATGGAGGGTGTTGATTCTTGAGTTACAGATGAGCTGCAGCCATCTGGTTAGCTTCACTATGACCTGAGGAGTGTGCCTGGATGATTGGCTTGGCTCGGAACCTCCTGAATTACTCCATGGACCTCCAACTGCAAATGCTCCAAAGTGAGAGCAACAATGGTGTTCCTCCACTTACAGAAGTGATCCAGGTGCTTGGATCACCTCAAATGACCTCCCTTGAGATGTTAGAATGTTCACTTCCCAAAGATGAGCTCTGGTTTGAAGAAATCGATTCTTCTTGCCAAAGAACTTTGAAAAACAATGAACATGAGGAGAGAAAGAGAAAGCAAGGAATATGGTTGCTTTGGTGTGTTTTTGAATGAGGAATGCATCTGTATTTATAGGCAAATGGATCAGTATAGCTGCAGAGGAGTGAGCTTCCTTAGTGAAGTTGATTTGCTTTCTTAGCCATGAAGGAAGTTTGCAAGTATCTCTTATGCAATGATGAGAATTTTGATTCCATTTGATCAATCCCCTAGCCCTCGATTTTGTTTAATCTTAGGGGACAATTCTGAGCCAGAAATGAGCTCTAATTGGTTGGTGAGAAGATTCCTTGGGTGATTCATCAATTTGCCATAAATTCACAAATGTAATCATTACATAATCACATGTTCTTGTTTTTAGAATCTTCTTCAATTCTTATGGCATGGTGAAAATGAATGCATGGCATGGTTTCATATGTGTTATGGGTCGTGTAGCATCCATAAGAGAGGTTATTTGCACAAAATTTGCAAAGTCCAAAAATGTCCATGACCTATAATTTTACTTCATGAGGCCAACTTTGAACAAGCATAACTCTTAGCTCAAATTGAATTTGGAGAAGGTTGAACACAATTTGGAAAGCCCTAAACATCTACTTTAAATCATTAGTTTATGTCTTCTTCAGAATCATTTGGGAAATTTGTGAAAAATGAGCCCAAAGTTGGATGAAAACTAGGTTAAAACACTTAGAAAAATTTCTAAGTGTTTATGACCTAAACTTCAAAATTTCCAAAACTTCATAAATGGTTGATCTTTTGAAAAAAGTTCCTTTGTAAGATGTTGTTTTATTTTGCAAGATCTACAACTTTCATGTTGGAAGTTTTTTGAGTTGTGTAGGTGAAATTTTGAGTTCTCACTATGCCCTCAAAAACCCTAATTCCCGACTTTTTGCTCCTTGATGAATCTCTTTGAATTTCTTTGGTCAAATGACTTTGACATCCATATATTGATGATATTGATCTTTGAAAGTCATTTTTTGACAAAAAACCTTAAAAGTCAATGATGATCCTTCACAGTTGACTTTTTCCTGACAAAGTGAATTTTTGGACTTTTGTGTAGAAACAAGATCTTTTCCTTAAATGAATGATGTAAATGGATTATATTGAGGTAGTAGAGATTCTTGAATCATGTCTTGAGTTTTGGATTCATGCCCTGATTAAAAGTCAACTATCTTGGTGAATTAGGTCAAAAACCCTAATTGTCGACCAGAGGACAATGATGACTGTAGACTTTGAACTGAGATGTAATGTCCAGTGGATCTTGTCATATGAGTTATTTGAAGATGATTGATGTCTTTTAATGATCCCCTGTGGCTTTTTAGGGTTTCCCAAAAGTGATCCCTGATTTTAGTCCTTGATAGGCTCCAAACCCTAGTCTGTTGGTCTGAGTAATCCTGTGCTTAGATGACTGGGTGTCTTAATCAATCATAGGTGCAATAATGAGGCTTTTGAGTCTTATGATTGTATCAGAGACTAATCCCTCTATTGATTGATCCTTTGCCTGAGTTTTCTTGTCTTTGAATACCCTCGATTGAATGTCAGGCTACTCTGGGTACTTGTTTTGACTTGATGAAAATCCTGAAGATATGTCATCTCAGGGGGGTCAAAAATTAGGGTATGACAATAGGGAAGTGTTTAAACACCTTACATATCTGTAGTACTCTACAGGAACCTTCTCTGTGTCTAAATGTGTTTGTGCTGCTAATGATTATTGGGAAAGTTTCTCCTTTGTATTAGGAGAAGGAATTGAATTGAATAAAAGAAAGACAGACTGACTGACTGACTATTTTTGGTATTTTATTAGCTCGCTGAGATTCCTTGTGAACCTCATGCCTACATATCCCTAGTGGAAGTCAGAGCTTAATGTAGTTTGGGGAACTAACTAGGGAAATTAATTATTTTTGGGTGCCTTGCTTGAAGCTCAAGGTTGAAGCTTGAATTAAATCTCTGTTTACAGTAAAGAGACATGAAGTCATCTTTATAGAGAGGTATTTCTACTATTCCACCACAAACATTAAAAGAGTGACAGAATAACTGAATTCATTTCATTCAAGAGGGGGACCTTACTTGTGTATGTGCAAGTATACCAGTCAAATGCCTCTTAAATGAAAGAAAGATGCTCATCCAAATTAGGGAAAGTTACCACATGTCTAGGTTTTACTGCCAGCTCATGCCTTTCAAAATCCTAAATGGGAGACTTGATTAAAATGAAATGTAATGTTTGTTTGTTTGAATGTGGTGAGATAGAGGAAAGATCTCTCTATAGAGATAAGCTATGTCTATCTACTGTATAAAAGATTTGATTTTTAACTGGCTTGTATGAGGCCCAAGCTTGAGGCTTTTTTGATTGATTGATTATTATTATGACTCTGGGAGAAAAACTCCACTGGGGATTAATTACAAGGAATTTTGGTGTTCTGTACAAAGCCCAGAATTGAGGCTGACTCTACTTGGGGAGTGTTTATTTTGATGGATTTTATTTGGTGTTCTATACAAAGCCCAGAATTGAGGCTGACTCTAGCTAGGGAAAACATTATTTTCTGCCTTGTACAAAGCCCAAGGTTGTGGCGGACTCTTAAATAAACTGAGTATGGATGACTCTATGGGAAAAGATCCTAGATGTTAGGAATCTTTGACACACGACATATGGTTTATCTGCCTTGTACAAAGCCCAAGGTTGTGGCTACTGAACAATGAAGGACTCACTAGGGGAGACTCTATTATTTGCCTTGTACAATGCCCAAGGTTGAGGCTGACTATTAACAGGGGAGTTTTATTGTTTTGGTGCCTTGTATGAAGCCCAAGGTTGAGGCTAACTGTTTTTGTTGGATTTTGACTCTATTGAAGGATTTATTTAAAAGACTGATTTTTTTTGGAAGCTAACCCTTTCCAGGGATTTTGACTCAGCTGGAGAAATTGTCTGTTAAAAGACTGATTTTTGTCATGTTTTTGGAGGCTTACCCATTCCAGGGGTTTTGACTCTTTTGGGGAAATTATCTCCTAAGAGAAATGAATCTTTGGTTTTTGAAGAAGTGATTTTGGAGGCTAACCCTTTCCAGGGGTTTTTGTTAAGATGAAAGAATGATTTTGGAGGCTAACCCTTTCCAGGGGTTTTGATAAAAATGAAAGAATGTGTGGCAGAAAGATTATCTAATGGAGACTTCTTGTTTAAAGCCCAAGATGAAGGCTGACACTTGCTGAGGATAAGCAAACATGGATCCTAGACTCTGCTAAGGAAGATTGATGAAAATAAGGGTGACAGAGACTGTCCATGTCTCTCATTCCAAAAGGTGTGCTCAATATGAAATTGAGACAAACTTAGCTTGTTTAAAGTCTGGTTTTAATTGGAAGAAACTCACCAGGGTATGTTAAAAGGTGACTAAAGACCTGTTCCTATGTTTATAAGAAACCTGATGGGTCCTTGTATACAAGCTCAAGAGGAAGCTGGAAATGCTTTTAAGAAGCCTGTGGGTCCTTGTACAAAGCCCGAGAGGAGGCTAATCGAGGGTCATCGAGGGTCCTTGTTATAGCACAAGAGAAAGCTATGTAGTTTTGAACTTATTTTGGCTTTAAGCAAATGGGTAAGAGGTTTCACCGGGAATAATTCCTCTTTGGGTGGATGTGTCCTATTTTTTTGGATTCTAAGGTTTTTGCCAAGATGTTTCACCGGGAATAATTCATCTTGGGGGTTTGAACTACAGATCCCTAATTAGGAAAGAGCCTTCACCGGGAAGACATTCTCAATCCTAGGCCATATTCCTATAATATATATATAGTTTAACTGTCCTAGGGTTTATACTCAAACGTAGTTCTAAACTAATATATATATATACACAGTTTTATATTTGACAGTAATTTAAACAAAGACTGTAAATTGAAAGCTTGTAAAGCCTAACCTGGATGGAGTGGAGGCCTTTGAAGAAGTATGTACAAAGCCTTACTAGTAATTGATGGATAACAGTTGAATATATATATGATAAACAGTTAATGGTTTTTTGAAAACAGAAGAAGTGAAGATGGACATAGGTCACATAGGTATCTGAAGAGTTTCACCGGGAATAATGCCCTTCAAATACCAGAAGAATGTTTTGAAAACAGAAAGGAGATTTTGTAAATACAGTTTTGAAAACAAGCTAAGAAGAGAAGAAGGTGTTGGGACTTACACTCTATTAGAGGCCCACTTAAAAATGATTTACTGTTTATGAGAAACAGTTGAAAATGATTGAAATGATATAAGGTTTTGTTGTTTGAAAACCTTAATCATCTGTTTAATCAGAGATTGAAAACAGTTTTGAATATTGACAAAAGTTAACTTAATTAAGGCAAAGATGAAATCTATACCCAATTAAGACCTAAATAATTAGGGTTTTATCATAAAATTATTCACAAAGTAATTAGGTTAAAACAAAAATGAAAATATATATTTTAAAGTATTTAAGAAAACATTTAAAACATACTATTTTAAACCTAATTAAAATACATGAAATAAATAATATTTTTTTGATTTTTTTTATTATTCACAAAGTAGGTATATTAAATAGCAAATGTGTGAAAAATGAAGTGAAAATGATTTAATTTGATAAGTTTATTAATTGTGTGAAGTTTGTATAAAAAAGGAATGAAAATGGGTGCTAAAAAATTGGTTTGGCCCTAGAAAGGTTCGAACCCACGCCCTTTATGATCACATTTCAAAACTTAACCAACTGAGCTGCGCGCGCAGCTTGTTAACTATATACACTCAATATATTATGTTTTCAGATAAGCCAGGAAATTCAAATTTTACGCGCGCCATGTTCATCTTCTTCCTCGAGCTTCAGATTTTCAAATTCCTAACTCTCTGGTTTCTCAACTAAATGGCATGATGTGAACATCAATCTCACTCGTTTTTGGACAAGGAACATGATCATGGGCTCAAAATTCATTTATTCTAAGTGTAACTAACGAATTTCATCATGAACACGAAGAACACATAAACCTTACTTTTAAAATTAAATGATGCACAAGATGAATAAATGAATGATGATAGAGGGTTTTCAATCCTCTGATGATGCTGAACAAGATAGAATCGAGATTTACCACAAAGAGTGCTTAAATTAAAGAGGTGGAGTTCAGAAACTTACCTCTGAAAATGGAGGTCGTGAGGATGGTAGAGAGCACCTGGGCTTGTATGAATGATCCCAAAAGCTTCCTTGGGACTCAGTGATGCTAACTGAATGCTTATTGTAACTTCAATTCTCCTTAATTGCTCTATGGACCTCCCTCGATTTGAGCTTCAAGTGAACATGGAGGATGATGAATCTGCAGTTACAGATGAGCTGCGACCATCTGGATAGCTCCACTACCTCCTATGGAACGTGCCTGGATGCTTAACCTTGCTTGGAGCCTTCTGAATTGCTCTGTGGACCTCCAACTGCAACAGCTCCAAAGTGAGAGAAACAATGGCGTTCCTCCACTTACAGAAGTGATCCACGTGCTTGGATCACCTCAAATGAACCCCCTTGAGATGTTAGAATGCTTACTTTCCAAAGATAAGCTCTGGTTTGAAGAAAACGATTCTTCTTGCCAAAGAACTTTGAAAAACCATAAGAATGAGAAGAGGAAGAGAAAGCAAGGAATATGGTTGCTTTGGTGTGTTTTTATACTGAGGTATGCTGTCCTATTTATAGACAAATGATTCAGTACTGATTGAGAGAGTGAGCTTGCTTAGTGAAGTGAATTTGGTTTCTTAGCCATGAAGAAATTTCAAAGAATATCCAAGTGTGATCATTGCATTTTTGAGCCAGCTCCCTATCTATTGATTCTATCTGATCTTAGGGAACATTTCAGATACAAAGTGAGCTCTAATTGGTTGGTGAGAAGATTCCTTGGGTGATTCATCAATTTGCCATAAATTCTCAAATGTAATCATTACATAATCACATGTTCTTGTTTTAGGAATCTTCCTCAATTATCATGGCATGGTGAAAATGAATGCATGGCATGTTTTCAGATGTGTTATGGGTCGTGTAGAATCCATAATTGAGGTCATGTGCACAAAATTGCAAAGTTCAAAAATGATGCATGACCTATAATTTCACTTTATGAGGCCAACTTTGAACAAGCATAACTCCTAGCTCAAAATGAATTTGGAGAAGGTTGAACACAATTTGGAAAGCCCTAAACATCTACTTCAAATCATTAGTTTGGAGTTTCTTCAGAATCCTTTGGCAAATTTGTGAAAAATGAGGCCAAAGTTGGAAGAAAACTAGGTTAAAACACTTAGAAAATTTTCTAAGTGTTTATGACCTAAAACTTCAAAATTTCCAAAACTCTTAAATGATTGATCTTTTGAAAAAATTTCCATTGTAAGATGTTGTTTTATTTTTCAAGATCTACAACTTTCATGTTGGAAGTTTTTTGAGTTGTGTAGGTGAAATTTTGAGTTCCCACAATGCCCTCAAAAACCCTAATTCCCGACTTTTTGCTCCTTGAAGATTCTTCTTGAATTTCTTTGGTCAAATGACTTTAATATCCATATATTGATGATATTGATCCTTGAAAGTCATGGTTTGACCAAAAATCTTAAAAGTCAAAGGTGATCCCATACAGTTGACTTTTTCCAGATAAGGTGAGATTTTGGACTTTTGTGTAGAATCAAGATCTTCTCCTCAAATGAGTGACGTAAATGGGTTATATTGAGGTAGTAGAGGTTCTTGAATCTTGTCTTGAGTATTGGATCCATGCCTCTGATTAAAAGTCAACTATCCTGGTGAATTAGGTCAAAAACCCTAATTGTCGACCAGATGAAAATGATGATTGTAGACTTTGAATTGAGGTGTAATGTCTAGTGGATCTTGTTATATGAGCTATTTGAAGATGATTGATGTCTTTGAATGATCCCCTGGGGATTTTTAGGGTTTCCCAAAGGTGATCCCTGATTTTAGTCCTTGATAGGCTCAAAAACCCTAGTCTGGTGACCTGAGTAAATCTGTATTCAGAGGACTGGGTGTCTAATCAATCATAGGTGAGAAAATGAAGCTCTTGAGTCCTATGATTATGTTAGAGACTAATCCTTCTACTGATTGATCCTTTGCCTGAGTTTTCTTGTCTTTGAACATCCTCGATTAAATGCCAGATGAAGAAGTGACTGCTCTGGGTACTTGCTTTGACCTGATGAAAATCCTGAAGATATGTCATCTCAGGGGGGTCAAAAATTAGGGTATGACAGATGCCCCTATTTAAGTTTCTTTTATCTGGAGGGAGAGAGATTGATATCTCGATCTCTCCTGCGTGAAAGAGACTTAAATATCAAAGAATGCCCGAATTTTGGGCGCTCCTGAGATGTTGTAATTGATAAAATCCTTGCATGACTTGATCCCGTTGTCGCACTTGGCGGGGGATGAGGAGACAAACTCCTGTAGAAATACTTGATGTGGATTCTGGTGAATGGATGGCAATGTAGGATGCGCAATCCATCTTCTTTAACTAAGTGTTGACACTTAGAAAAAGGCAAGCAACCTCCCCTTGTTTCGGATGTCTGCATCTCGAAACTGGTCTAAGTTGTGATTTTAGACAATATCTCAGATAAAGAGAAATTCTCCAAAGATTTGTTTCCTCATCAAACTTCTCATCAGCACTTGGAGATAAGATACCATTTGATGGTAATAAAGAAACTTCAAAGGTTTGTTTCCTCATCAAACTTCTTACCAACACTTGGAGGTAAGATACCATTTGACGGTAAATAAAGAAACTTCAAGGGTTTGTTTCCTCATCAAACTTCTTACCAGCACTTGGAGGTAAGATACCATTTGACGGTAAATAAAGAAACTTCAAGGGTTTGTTTCCTCATCAAACTTCTTACCAGCACTTGGAGGTAAGATACCATTTGACGGTAAATAAAGAAACTTCAAGGGTTTGTTTCCTCATCAAACTTCTTACCAGCACTTGGAGGTAAGATACCAGTTGATGGTAAATAAAGAAACTTCACCATCCCTCCTTTCAACTTGACGTTTTAGAAGGATCGTCATATGGTTCCGCGCTCTTTTGAGGGGCTAATGACTTTGCTTGAAAGCAGACGAACTGTTTTCGGGGTGAAAACCAACATTCATCGACCTTTTGAATGTTTAACAGACAAACTGTCTTTCCTTGGGGAAAGACTGCCATTTGCCAATTGCTAGGGGAACAAACTGTCTTCTACTGAGAGAGACTGCCATTTGTTGACTCTGCTGGGGATCATTTGTCGATCCGCTGGGAGATTCTGAAATATTTTCTTTGACGAAAAGTGGCATCTCTTGACCCTGCTGGGGAAATACCAAACTGTTTTCCAAGAGGAAAAAACTACCACTTATCAATTATGTCGGGGAATCCACACTTCTTGGAGAAGAGAACCACTCATCGACCCTGTGGGGAATTCCAAAATGCGAAACAAACTATCTTATTTGAAGAAGATTGTCGAGCATCGCTCTGCAGGAGATTCTCAGTTGGGGAATTCCAAAAGTGAACAAACTATCTCTTTGAGGGAGACTACCATTTGTTGACTTGCTTGGGGAATTTTGGGTGTATGAACCTTCTTCGTGAAGAAGAAAACCCTTTCACAACTTTGCAGGGGAATCTCGAGTATATGTCCAAGTAATTTGGGTATTGACACTATCAAAACCTGGCTAGACTATGCTCATTACACAAATATGGTGTGAGACAAAATGCATGAATATTACGATGATTATGAAATGCAAAGTGAATGTGAATAGAATTGTCGCGGATGTAAAATCCTATGATAAGACTTGAATCTTGTTGATCAGAAGATGTTCTCTTCTTGTAGTTCGAACTCTGTTGGGAATACCTGGTTATCAGTTGTCCGCTGTCCGAAGTGAGTAAAATGAATTGAAGTGAAGATCCGTCATCGGGAGATGTTCGCAAAGCGACCTCATGGGGAAATCTTGGTTCCCGGAGTCTCAACCGTTCTCGGAGCAACTGTTTGCATTCTTCCTATTGTTTGTAAACCTTAGAAAGAAATTTCACCTTTATTTTTGCAAGTAAATTCATTTTATTTTATGAAAACATTTGTTTCAAGAAAATGACTGTTTAAACTTAAAGTTCATTTCAAGAAACTGAAAAAGACTCGATTGCAAAGAAAGCACAAGGCTCAAATTATTATATATGGAATGGTAATCAGCCAAATGCTTGATTCCATGGAGTATTTACAAAGTTGGAAATTGGTAATTTTTCGGGAAAAGGGCTACGATGAAACGTGACGACCGTTATCTTTCCCTTCCACTCCGGGTTGCGCTGTATTCGTGCTTCGTAGAAGATGACCTACTGCTGATGAATACTTCGCTATGGATTTTTGAATGATCAAGTTTGTCCTGAACACAGTTACTTGCCATATATCCCTAACTTTTGCGTAAACTACCCCTTTCGGGTTTTAAGTTTACCGGGATTGATTATTTATTTCTTATGTCTCTAACTTTTGCCTGAATCGCCCTTTCGGGTTTTCGATTCACCGAGACGCTCTTTTTTGCCTAAGTTGCTCTTTGCGAGTTTTCAACTTAGCGAGCTGTTCTTTTGTTTTTATTTAGGCGAAGTATTTCTTGACTGCGTCGACGTTCACAGGACGGGTGAATTCTTCTCCATCCATAGTCGTGAGTATTAAGGCTCCTCCTGAGAAAGCTCTCTTGACCACGTAGGGGCCGTCATAATTGGGAGTCCATTTCCCTCTTGAATCTGTGAGAAAAGATTGAATCTTTTTTAGTACAATGTCGCCTTCTTTGATTGTGCGAGGTCAAACCTTTTTGTCGAAAGCTTTCTTCATTCTTTGTTGATATAGCTGACCGTGGCATAAAGCTGTCATGCGCTTTTCTTCGATTAAGTTCAATTCATCAAATCTGCTTTGACACCACTCGGCTTCTGTTAATTTTGCCTCCATCAAAACTCTCATTGATGGAATCTCATCCTCTATAGGTAGGACTGCTTCCATGCCATATACAAGGGAGAAAGGAGTTGCTCCAGTCGAAGTACGTACTGATGTACGGTAACCATGAAGAGCATACGGGAGCATTTCATGCCAATCTTTGTAAGTGATGACCATCTTCTGAACGATTTTCTTGATGTTTTTGTTAGCTGCTTCTACAGCTCCATTCATCTTTGGTCTGTAAGGAGATGAGTTGTGATGCTCAATCTTGAATTCTTCACAAAGCTCCTTCATCATTTTGTTATTCAAATTTGACCCATTGTCAGTGATTATCTTGCTAGGAATGCCATAGCGACAGATGATGTGATTCTTGATAAACCTGACGACAACTTGTCTTGTAACCTTTGCATATGAAGCTGCTTCAACCCATTTGGTGAAATAGTCTATAGCTACCAAGATGAAGCGATGTCCGTTGGACGCTTTTGGCTCGATCATTCCAATCATGTCGATTCCCCACATGGAGAAAGGCCAAGGGGAAGAGAGTATGTTGAGAAGAGATGGTGGCACATGAATTCTATTGGCGTAGATCTGACATTTGTGACACCTCTTTGCATACTGGTAGCAATCTGACTCCATCGTCAGCCAATAATATCCTGCTCTCAGTATTTTCCTTGTCATGGTATGTCCATTGGTGTGAGTACCAAAGGAACCTTCATGTATTTCTCTCATGAGTACTTCTGCTTCTTTTCTGTCAACGCATCTGAGCAGAACCATGTCGAAGTTTCTCTTGTACAGAACATCTTCATTCAGGAAGAATCTACAAGCTAACCTTCTCAAAGTCTTTCTATCTTTCTTTGACGCCCCAAGAGGGTACTCTTGCTTTTGAAGAAAGTTCTTGATGTCGTGATACCACGGTTTGTCGTCGATGATTGCTTCTACTGTGAAAACATGAGCGGGCCTATCCAGGCGCATAACATCGATCCGAGGAATGTCATTCCAATGATTTATCCTAATCATGGAAGAGAGTGTGGCTAATGCATCAGCCAAGTTGTTTTCTTCACGAGGAATGTGATGATAATCTACCCTGTCGAAGAATGGTAACAATCTTCTCGCGTAGTCTTTGTAAGGAATTATCCCTGGTTGGCGTGTTTCCCATTCTCCTTTGATTTGATTGATGACCAAAGCAGAATCCCCGTATACATCCAAGTGTTTAATTCTTAGATCCACGGCTTCTTCGAGACCCATGATGCAAGCTTCATATTCGGCCTCATTGTTTGTGCACTTGAAAGTTAATCTGGTAGTAAATGGAATATGGGTACCTCGAGGAGTAACAATGGTTGCCTCAATTCCTCGTCCATAAGCGTTGACAGCTCCGTCAAAGATTAAGCCCCATTGGGATCCTATCTCAGGTCCTTCGTCTGGTAGTGGCTCGTCGTAATCTTTCATCTTGAGGTACATGACGTCCTCGTCCGGAAAGTCAAAACTGGTTGATTCATGACCATTGAGTGGGTGGTGAGCCAGGTGCTCAGCTAGGATACTTCCTTTCACGGCTTTCTGTGCGTGATACTCAATGTCATATTCTGATAACAACATCTGCCAACGGGCAATTCTCCCAGTTAAAGCAGGCTTCTCAAAGATGTACTTTATTGGATCCATATGAGAGATCAAACAAGTAGTATGTCGAATCATGTACTGGCGGAGACGCTTGGCAGCCCGGGCCAAAGCACAACACGTCTTCTCGAGCATGGAGTAGCGGGATTCACAGTCAGTGAATTTCTTGCTTAGGTAGTAAATGGCATGCTCTTTTCTCTTTGTCTTGTCTTGCTGTCCAAGGACACAACCCATGGAGTCTTCTAAGACGGTTAAGTACATTATCAAAAGTCTTCCTTCCACTGGAGGAGACAAAATGGGTGGTTCGAGCAGATATTCTTTAATGCTGTCGAACGCTTTCTGACAATCGTCTGTCCAGACGCAACTTTGATTTTTCCGTAGAAGTTTGAAAATAGGAGCGCAAGTTGCAGTCATGAGATATATGAATCTCGAGATGTAATTCAGACGTCCAAGAAATCCTCTAACTTGTTTCTCGGTTCTGGGTGAAGGCATTTCTTGAATTGCCTTGACTTTGTCTGGATCTACTTCAATTCCTCGTTTGCTGACGATGAAACCAAGGAGTTTTCCTGAGTGGACACCAAAGGTACACTTGTTGGGGTTCAGGCGAAGCTGAAACTTCCGTAAGCATTGAAATAACTTTGTCAGATTCTATATGTGATCTTCTTCATTTTCTGATTTGGCAATCATGTCGTCCACATAGACTTCCACTTCTTTATGCATCATGTCGTGGAAAAGCGTAGTCATGGCTCTTTGATAAGTTGCCCCTGCGTTCTTTAGTCCAAAAGGCATAACACGATAGTAGAACATGCCCCAGGGGGTGATGAAAGCTGTTTTCTCCATGTCTTCAGGTGCCATTTTGATTTGGTTGTATCCTGAAAATCCGTCCATGAATGAGAAAACTTTGGATTTTGCTGTACTGTCTACCAACATATCAAAATGTGGTAAAGGAAAATCATCCTTAGGGCTAGCTTTATTCAAATCTCTGTAGTCGACGCACATGCGGACTTTTCCGTCTTTCTTAGGAACGGGAACAATGTTAGCTAACCACTGAGGGTATTCTGAAGTGACGAGGAAACCTGCGTTGATCTGCTTTTGAACTTCCTCTTTGATTTTCATGGCCATCTCTGGATGAGTTCTTCTCAATTTTTGCTTGACCGGAGGGCATTCTGCTTTTAATGGCAAGTGATGCTCCACTATACTGGTATCCAACCCTGGCATATCTTGATAAGACCAAGCGAAGACATCTGAGAATTCTTTGAGTAGTTGTATCAAACTCTCTCTGATCTCTGAGCTGAGCGAAGCTCCAATCTTAACCTCTTTTCTGTTTCCATCGGAACCAAGGTTAATGATCTCTAGAGGCTCATTGTATGGATAAATGGCCTCTTCCTTTTGTTGAAGTAATCGTGAAATTTCTTTTGATATTTCTTCGTCTTCTTCTTCCTCTGCCTCGAATACAGGATACTCAAAGCTTGGAGAAGTCATACGATCGCACGTTTCAACGGGGTATTTTATGATTAATCTGCATATGTGTGATAAGTTTTATTTAGACAACGAGGGAAGACTCGGTGTATGCAGTTAATGGAATTTTTTGATGTTTTTTTAGGGTGTTTTTTAGGATTACCAATTTCCGAAAAAAGAAAAGGAAAAACTAACGAAGGAACAGAATGACATTTTTGTTTATGGACAGTCATTTCTTGAAATAAAGACCCTATAAAACAAAACTCTATTGCTTTGGGCGAAGCAAAGAGGGACATTTTCCTAAGAAATAGTAAAATGCAAAGCCCTATGAAACATCTCTTCACCCTGGGCTATGGTGAGAGGACAAAATAACGGTGAAAGTTCCTACTTAGGAGTGCGAACAACAGTTGTAACTTCAACAGCTGTCCAATAGTGGCGAACCCCATTGTGCACTAAGTAATCTGGAACCTTAGGCTTAAGCTGGCCTGTGGTAGGTCTTGATTTACCAACCACTGTCTTTGCAACACTCAGACGATCTTCTTCTACTTCAGCAGACTGAGCGGTGTGAGCATACCCATTTCCAAGTGGAGTATGTCGAACTTTCTTTTGAGGAAACTTCCAATCTTCTGAATGGAGAGACTCGTTGTGGGAGACACTTTCGAGATCATCCTCTTCTGTATTTTGGTCTTGCTCTTCTCCCAAGATGGCATTGACTAGATATGTGAACTCTAGATCCGTAGCCTCGGAAGGTGACTTGGGGATATAATCCTCAATGATGATTTCACCAGTCGATGATGATGAATAGCAAGGGTTATACATCTCTTTTGGCTGAGAGAGGTACTCAAAATCACTGTTCCATCCAGTTGGAACAATATCTTCAAGAGAGATTCTTGAACTTTCAGGAGCGGAGTATTTCACCATGTAGTCGAATTTTCCGCTTGGTTCTCCTAATGTATCCCAGGTTTCTTCGGGGATAGGAGGAACTTCTTCTGATGAACCATGACTTCTGGTGGTGAAGCTGTTTGTAACTTCGTCATTGCTTGGTCGAGTCTTACTTTCAGATCCCTTAGTCGGATAACAGCAAGGTGATTCAGACTCTATTAGGGATATGTATCCTGCTTTGTTAAGATAGGATAGCCATTCCTCTTCATCGGTGTTTTCCGTACCGATGGTATTGACTGTTTGTTGAACAGGTTGAAGAAAACCTCCGCTGCGGAAAGTTTCTTGAATTGGAAGAACTACCTTAATTCCTGGAATAGTCTTTGATGATGTTGGAAAGAATCCAACTCCTGTTCTGTTCTTGTTGTTGGTAGGAATATTAATGTGCCCCCAACCACTGGTAGTGCCATCCTTTACAACTTGGATTGCATCTCTGTATGAAGAGATAGATGCTGCTTTCTCCTTTCCTTTGTCCAAGGAAAGTGCTTGGAATTTAGTTCCAACAACTTCTTTTGGTTTTATGTCGGAGAATGATGACAGGTTGCTGACGATCAGAGCGCGTTCTCCACATACGGTTACCAATTTGTCATTTCTTATGAACTTCAGTTTCTGATAAAGTGTTGAAGTAATTGCCCCAGCCTCATGAATCCATGGGTGACCTAGCAAAAAACTGTATTGTGCTGGAATATCCATAACTTGGAAAGTGATTTTGAACGTCTGAGGTCCAATAGTTATGGGAAGATCTACTTCTCCGAAAACTGACTTTCTTGATCCATCAAATGCTTTGACGATGACATGACTTTTTCTTAGAGAGTAATCTTCGAAAGATAATCTTGATAATGTTGACTTCGGCATGACATTGAGAGAGGATCCGTTGTCTATTAGGACTCCTGTGAGTGTATCACCCATGCAGCCAACTGAGATGTGAAGTGGAAGATTATGGTCCACTCCTTCTTCAGGAAGATCTTCGTCACAGAAACTTAGGCTAGTTCCCGCGGAGATGTTGGCAACGATGTTGTTGAATTGGCTTATTGTGACGCTAGGTTCTACAAAAGCTTGTTCCAAAACTTTCTGTAGAGCTTCCCTATGAGCTTCAGAACTCAATAGCAGGGAAAGAACAGAAATCCTAGACGGAGTATGTAGTAATTGATCTACAATGTTGTATTCACTCCTCTGGATTAACTTCAAGATCTCATCATTTTCTTTCGCTTGAGCAGCATTGGTCGGATGATTGTCTTGCCTGTGTGGTACTTCCTCCGAAGGTTTCTCCACATTTTTTGTTGTTCTGTTGAAGACTCGTCCACTTCTGGTGACTCGACTAACATCAGCAATGTTGACAACAGACGGTAATGGTATTTCCTTACCATTTTCAATGAATGTAGCATTGTACTTGTATGGTATAGCCTTGCTGGACTCATACGGTACAGGACCTGGTAAGTAGATGACTAATGGCGCTGCTGTCTTCCTGCTATCATACTTAACTTGCATTGGTTCAACTTGATTAATTTGAGGAGATACGGTAAATACTTCGTCATCTTCTCTGTTGGCAAGAACAGTAATGGTATTGTCATCCATCAGCTTTTGAATGTCGTTGCAAACATGCAAACATCCTCGTGAATTTCTTCAACAAATTCTGCACCTACTGTAAGCGTGGAAATCTGTTCCAAAGTAGGCAAGTCCATTTAAAGTTTTATGGAACCTGACTACCGATCCTTCAAGATCTTCAACTTTGTAGATTTTGTATTCTCCTGGACATCCTTGAACCATGTTGATGTCATGTTCAGTTCTGACTCGGATATGTTGAATCCATCCTAAGTCCATTTGTTCTTGTAATGTAGCTTGAACTACGGCACATCCTTGATTATTCTTTGGACAAATATCGCATGTGAAGTAGTTGTGAGGTGGTACATGGCCGTACCCAGCTTGTTTAGCGTGCATCTTGACAAGATTTTCCCCTATCTGACGAATGTCGTAGATTTGAATGACGTTAGGGTGTTGATCTATCAGATTTACTGAAGCTTCTTTATGCTGCGGCAAAGGATTTGCTTGGACGTTTGGACTAGTATCTTTGAAGGATAGCATTCCGCTCTTCACTAATCGTTGGACGTCAATCTTGAAAGGGAAACAGTTCTCAATATTGTGACCTGGTGCCCCCTGATGATAGGGACAAGATTGGTCAGCCTTATACCACGGTGAGGAACTATTTGTAGGATTTGGAGGACTCCTTGTCTGAATGAGTCCTTTTGCCAGTAATGTAGGAAATAATTCCGCATACGGCATTGGTACTGGGTCAAAGGCAGGATACCTTGGAGCTGGATTGTTGTAATTTGGTGGTCGAACCTGCTGCTGAGGTTGCTGCGACCTTTGTTGAATTTGTTGTTGCGAGACCTGAGGTTGATAAGCTGGCGCTGAGTTAACAACCGGAGTTATTGCTGCAACTTGAGGTTGAAATTTCTTCTTGATTTTGTGCAAGACATTGCTGACATCTTGATCCTTTTTCTTCTGGAAAGAACTTCCATACTTCCTTGGACCAATAGAAGATTCTGGTTCTTTGTTCAAGCGTCCTTCCCGAACTGCTTCTTCTAAACGTACACCCATGTTTACCATCTCAGTAAAGTCACTTGGTGCACTTGCAACCATTCGTCCGTAATAAAATGGACTCAAAGTTTTGAGATAGATTTTTGTCATTTCTTTCTCTTCAAGTGGTGGACAAATTTGTGCAGCAACTTCACGCCATCTTTGAGCGTATTCCTTGAAGCTTTCTCTATCCTTTTGAGTCATGCCCTGGAGTTGATCTCTGTCGGGAGCCATATCCAGATTGTACTTATACTGTTTGACGAAGGCCTCTCCGAGGTCTCGAAAAGTACGAATCTCTGAACTGTCCAAGTTCATGTACCATTTGAGTGCAGCACCTGTCAGGCTGTCTTGAAAATAATGAATGAGTAATTGTTGATTATCAGTCTGAGTTGACATTCTTCGAAATCTGGTACTTTGAATTTGTGAGGAATCTTAACATTTGGAACCAGACAGAGGTCTGCAGCATTCTTTCCAAATAGATCTTGTCCTCGAAGAGTCTTGAGTTCCTTCTGCATTTGCAGAAACTGTTCCTGGAACTCGTCCAATCTTTCATACACGCCAGCATCCTCACTTGTAGCGTGATGATATACTTGTCCGCCCTTTGGAGGAAAAGTATGCATAATGGGCTGTGGAGAAGCCATGACAGCAGATCTTGGAATCTCAGCATTCTGTTGTGTGAAACCCATTGCCGTTGCTCTTGGAACTTCAATTTCCAGAGGTTTGTAACCCTCCGGTGGTTGCATCTCCATTGTAGCTCTTGGAACTTCAGAAACTGGGGGTATGTACCCTTCTGGAATAAAGTTATACGGCATGCCCCAAGGTCGGTTGGGTGGCATGGTATACTGAGGAATAGGAGTAGAAACAATCTCGGAAACCACAGTCCTTTGCGGTTCTTCTGGCGTTGGTCGATTCTGTGCAACTACCAGGGCTTCTACCATACTATTGAGTCTTTCAATAGCATCTTTGAGAGTATTAACCTCTTCTCTGAGTTCTCCATTCTCTTGCTCAAAGTATTCCATTCTTTTCTTGCGACTTGAACGAGTGTTGTATGGATGAGACATCTTGAAAATCTTGGTTCACCTCCTTCTCCTCCTCTCTTTCTGGAGAAAGGAAAGTGACTATTAGATCCGCGACAATTCTCGTGTCAGTGCGTACGACTAAAGTGATGTATGATATGCAATTAAGTTAATATTTTTCAAGGAAACATCATAATTACGTTATGAAACATCAAACTTTTTATTGATTAAGCGAAAACGCCGTTTTTTACACACTTTGAAAATGGAAATACAGAGAAACCGAGAGAAAGGACTCTAAAACTTTGACGAAGAGCCGACTTCACGTTCTAACATCTTCTTCTGTTTCTTGAGCTGAGCGTTCTCTGACGTAAGCTGATCAATAATCCAGGAAGCAGGAGGGATATGATGAGAAAGTGATGTTTGTGACACTTGTCGATCGAGAACTTCAAGTAACTCATCCTTCCTTCTTATGATGTTTTGAATCTCAACATTTTCCGTGTTGACGATTCGATACTTGTTCCTCCAAGCATTCTTTTCTTGGCATACCTTGTTTAATGCCGCTTGTAATTTTTCAACATCGGTGGAGAAAAGGTATATTGGTTCCCTTAGGGGAATGGGTTCTTGATGCTGATATGGCATCCTGAGCTTGAATGCTCTGAGGCGTACCCATTGAAGGTAAGGATCCAGGGAGATGCAAAGATGTTTTCCTAACAATCTTCTCCCTTTGCTGTGAACTAGACGCCAGGCTTGGACAATTTCCTTCTTTAGCATGTTGCCATAATCGTCGATGTTCTTGAAGAACAGACCCTCCAATTGGATGTTACTTGGTATATTTTTCATGGGATAGCCGTATTGACGACGGGCTAAAGCTGGATTGTAACTGATTCCTCCCTTAGTTCCAATAAGGGGTATGTTGGGAAAACTTCCGCAACCGAAGATGATCTTGGTTTCGTCGTTGTCAGGACTACACCAATCAATGTCTGTATGAGTGAGAGACATGATTTTCTGTGACCAGTAAAGGCCATCCCTCATGTTCCAGAAAGTGCTAGACTTTGGAAGGTGCGAAACGAACCATTCGTATAACAACGGTACACAGTATGTGATTAATCCTCCTCGCTGCAGGTTTCTTGAATGCACAGAGTGATAAGCATCCGCAAGCAAGGTTGGAACTGGATTCTTAATTGCGTTGATGTCGACGAAATCGTTAATGTTAGGAAACAAAAACAATCCGTAGATAAGCAAAGCCAAGATTTCCTCAAAAGCGCTCATATCTTGGATGCTGACGAAGTACCGAGCTTGATCAAACAGGAATTTGGAAGGCAATCCTTGAATTCCTCCTCTACTCACCATATGAGTTCTGATGTCGACTACGTTCAAAGGAGTAGTTGCAGCAATGATAATGTCGTCAGGATTCTTTTCCAAACCGGAGTACGGATCTTGCGCGTACACGGGTATTCCAATCAGACGAGAGTACTCCTCCAACGTAGGCATGAGCTGATAATCGGGAAAGGTGAAGCAGTGATACGTTGGATCGTAAAACTGCACCAATGTGGGAAGGATCCCATCCACAGTGTTGGTATTGAGCAAAGGCAGAAGTTTTCCATACTTCTCCTTGAAAGCCTGGGGGTTGACCACCAGTTTTCCGAGCTTTCCCAGTTCCTCGACCTGGGGAATCTTGAAGGTGTATTTTCTAGCTCTCTTTCTCCCATAATCCATGGTATAGATCCTTAAGTCCTTTCTCCGTTTCTCTCTTTCTATGAAGTTCAAAACGTTCGTTATTTAGTTTCCTTGAAAAACGACTCGAAAAAGACTCTTTTTGTTTTTAGTTGTTATTAATGAATGATGCATGAATGCATGAATGCACACACAAGAGTTTTAAACAAACATGGCGTTGAAGGGTATATTGGTCATGAAGTCAAAACGCAAACCTCGCCCCAATGGTAAACTAAGGATAAGGATTTTTGTACCTGTAGAACGGGTTCTAGGGGTCTCAGAGTTTTTGCTCAACCTTAAAGATACGTTGATTGGTATCTATAAGAGAGTTTTCTCTGAGTGTAGTATCTGCGTGACAATTACTTCTGTAATCACCGCTCTACGTCCTAAAAAAGGCTTTAAGTGGGGTTTATGTGTTTCTAGGTCCTCCTGGTACAAATCAGTCTCGGAATGCATTGGCGCAGTTAATCACAACCAGCCAGGCAAATCCCAAGAGTAGAATTGCGAACCAAGATTAGAGGGCCTTCACCGGGAAGACATCCTCCATCCTATCTTATGTTGCACTCAAATCCGGGTATAGGATTTCTCACCACAAGGGGGAATCAAGCCCTTTCCCGATACAGAATAAACAAAATAAACAAATATAAATGCAGCAAACACATGATATGATACAGAGGTTAGGCAGGACCTCTCTTGTTTGAGGGGGAATTTGGCATCCCTAATTCCTCATTGGGGCTGGACCAGCAACAGGTCAACCATTGGTTTGGATGAAAAACCAAGGTTTTTAACACTTATATCCCCAGCAGAGTCGCCATTTTTCCTGTGGTGTCGTTTTTTTTACCTCCCCGTTTCACTTGGGAGGACGGCACGTTAGACCCTTCACGCGAAATTTGGAAGGAGAATGCGCCCGTGGTGGGAGAAATTTTGTTTCAGTTCTTCCTACGATATCACACGAACTTTCTTATTTGTCCTACGAGTAGGAAAGGGGAAAAAAGATCTCAACTAAACCCTAGGAGTTTACTAAGTGTGGGGATTCACCTAGACTAGAAATTCTGGAGTCCGGGAGGTCGGTTATACATAGGGAAGTGTTTAAACACCCTACATATCTGTAGTACTCTGCAGGAACCTTCTCTGTGTCTAAATGTGTTTGTGCTGCTAATGATTATTGGGAAAGTTTCTCCTTTGTATTAGGAGAAGGAATTGAATTGAATAAAAGAAAGACAGACTGACTGACTATTTTTGGTATTTTATTAGCTCGCTGAGATTCCTTGTGAACCTCATGCCTACATATCCCTAGTGGAAGTCAGAGCTTAATGTAGTTCAGGGAACTAACTAGGGAAATTAATTATTTTTGGGTGCCTTGCTTGAAGCTCAAGGTTGAAGCTTGAATTAAATCTCTGTTTACAGTAAAGAGACATGAAGTCATCTTTATAGAGAGGTATTTCTACTATTCCACCACAAACATTAAAAGAGTGACAGAATAACTGAATTCATTTCATTCAAGAGGGGGACCTTACTTGTGTATGTGCAAGTATACCAGTCAAATGCCTCTTAAATGAAAGAAAGATGCTCATCCAAATTAGGGAAAGTTACCACATGTCTAGGTTTTACTGCCAGCTCATGCCTTTCAAAATCCTAAATGGGAGACTTGATTAAAATGAAATGTAATGTTTGTTTGTTTGAATGTGGTGAGATAGAGGAAAGATCTCTCTATAGAGATAAGCTATGTCTATCTACTGTAAAAAAGATTTGATTTTTAACTGGCTTGTATGAGGCCCAAGCTTGAGGCTTTTTTGATTGATTGATTATTATTATGACTCTGGGAGAAAAACTCCATTGGGGATTAATTACAAGGAATTTTGGTGTTCTGTACAAAGCCCAGAATTGAGGCTGACTCTACTTGGGGAGTGTTTATTTTGATGGATTTTATTTGGTGTTCTGTACAAAGCCCAGAATTGAGGCTGACTCTAGCTAGGGAAAACATTATTTTCTGCCTTGTACAAAGCCCAAGGTTGTGGCGGACTCTTAAATAAACTGAGTATGGATGACTTTATGGGAAAAGATCCTAGATGTTAGGAATCTTTGACACACGACATATGGTTTATCTGCCTTGTACAAAGCCCAAGGTTGTGGCTACTGAACAATGAAGGACTCACTAGGGGAGACTCTATTATCTGCCTTGTACAATGCCCAAGGTTGAGGCTGACTATTAACAGGGGAGTTTTATTGTTTTGGTGCCTTGTATGAAGCCCAAGGTTGAGGCTAACTGTTTTTGTTGGATTTTGACTCTATTGAAGGATTTATTTAAAAGACTGATTTTTTTTGGAAGCTAACCCTTTCCAGGGATTTTGACTCAGCTAGAGAAATTGTCTGTTAAAAGACTGATTTTTGTCATGTTTTTGGAGGCTGACCCTTTCCAGGGGTTTTGACTCTTTTGGGGAAATTATCTCCTAAGAGAAATGAATCTTTGGTTTTTGAAGAAGTGATTTTGGAGGCTAACCCTTTCCAGGGGTTTTTGTTAAGATGAAAGAATGATTTTGGAGGCTAACCCTTTCCAGGGGTTTTGATAAAAATGAAAGAATGTGTGGCAGAAAGATTATCTAATGGAGACTTCTTGTTTAAAGCCCAAGATGAAGGCTGACACTTGCTGAGGATAAGCAAACATGGATCCTAGACTCTGCTAAGGAAGATTGATGAAAATAAGGGTGACAGAGACTGTCCATGTCTCTCATTCCAAAAGGTGTGCTCAATATGAAATTGAGACAAACTTAGCTTGTTTAAAGTCTGGTTTTAATTGGAAGAAACTCACTAGGGTATGTTAAAAGGTGACTAAAGACCTGTTCCTATGTTTATAAGAAACCTGATGGGTCCTTGTATACAAGCTCAAGAGGAAGCTGGAAATGCTTTTAAGAAGCCTGTGGGTCCTTGTACAAAGCCCAAGAGGAGGCTAATCGAGGGTCATCGAGGGTCCTTGTTATAGCACAAGAGAAAGCTATGTAGTTTTGAACTTATTTTGGCTTTAAGCAAATGGGTAAGAGGTTTCACCGGGAATAATTCCTCTTTGGGTGGATGTGTCCTATTTTTTTGGATTCTAAGGTTTTTGCCAAGATGTTTCACCGGGAATAATTCATCTTGGGGGTTTGAACTACATATCTCTAATTAGGAAAGAGCCTTCACCGGGAAGACATTCTCAATCCTAGGCCATATTCCTATAATATATATATATAGTTTAACTGTCCTAGGGTTTATACTCAAACGTAGTTCTAAACTAATATATATATATACACAGTTTTATATTTGACAGTAATTTAAACAAAGACTGTAAATTGAAAGCTTGTAAAGCCTAACCTGGATGGAGTGGAGGCCTTTGAAGAAGTATGTACAAAGCCTTACCAGTAATTGATGGATAACAGTTGAATATATATATGATAAATAGTTAATGGTTTTTTGAAAACAGAAGAAGTGAAGATGGACATAGGTCACATAGGTATCTGAAGAGTTTCACCGGGAATAATGCCCTTCAAATACCAGAAGAATGTTTTGAAAACAGAAAGGAGATTTTGTAAATACAGTTTTGAAAACAAGCTAAGAAGAGAAGAAGGTGTTGGGACTTACACTCTATTAGAGGCCCACTTAAAAATGATTTACTGTTTATGAGAAACAGTTGAAAATGATTGAAATGATATAAGGTTTTGTTGTTTGAAAACCTTAATCATCTGTTTAATCAGAGATTGAAAACAGTTTTGAATATTGACAAAAGTCAACTTAATTAAGGCAAAGATGAAATCTATACCCAATTAAGACCTAAATAATTAGGGTTTTATCATAAAATTATTCACAAAGTAATTAGGTTAAAACAAAAATGAAAATATATATTTTAAAGTATTTAAGAAAACATTTAAAACATACTATTTTAAACCTAATTAAAATACATGAAATAAATAATATTTTTATGATTTTTTTGATTATTCACAAAGTAGGTATATTAAATAGCAAGTGCGTGAAAAATGAAGTGAAAATGATTTAATTTGATAAGTTTATTAATTGTGTGAAGTTTGTATAAAAAATGAATGAAAATGGGTGCTAAAAAATTGGTTTGGCCCTAGAGAGGTTCGAACCCACGCCCTTTATGATCACATTTCAAAACTTAACCAACTGAGCTGCACGTGCAGCTTGTTAACTATATACACTCAATATATTATGTTTTCAGATAAGCCAGGAAATTCAAATTTTACGCGCGCCATGTTCATCTTCTTCCTCGAGCTTCAGATTTTCAAATTCCTAACTCTCTGGTTTCTCAACTAAATGGCATGATGTAAACATCAATCTCACTCGTTTTTGGACAAGGAACATGATCATGGGCTCAAAATTCATTTATTCTAAGTGTAACTAACGAATTTCATCATGAACACGAAGAACACATAAACCCTAATTTTAAAATTAAATGATGCACAAGATGAATAAATGAATGATGATAGAGGGTTTTCAATCCTCTGATGATGCTGAACAAGATAGAATCGAGCTTTACCACAAAGAGTGCTTAAATTAAAGAGGTGGAGTTCAGAAACTTACCTCTGAAAATGGAGGTCGTGAGGATGGTAGAGAGCACCTGGGCTTGTATGAATGATCCCAAAAGCTTCCTTGGGACTCAGTGATGCTAACTGAATGCTTATTGTAACTTCAATTCTCCTGAATTTCTCTATGGACCTCCCTCGATTTGAGCTTCAAGTGAACATGGAGGATGATGAATCTGCAGTTACAGATGAGCTGCGACCATCTGGATAGCTCCACTACCTCCTATGGAACGTGCCTGGATACTTAACCTTGCTTGGAGCCTTCTGAATTGCTCTGTGGACCTCCAACTGCAACAGCTCCAAAGTGAGAGCAACAATGGTGTTCCTCCACTTACAGAAGTGATCCAGGTGCTTGGATCACCTCAAATGAACCCCCTTGAGATGTTAGAATGCTTACTTTCCAAAGATAAGCTCTGGTTTGAAGAAAACGATTCTTCTTGCCAAAGAACTTTGAAAAACCATAAGCATGAGAAGAGGAAGAGAAAGCAAGGAATATGGTTGCTTTGGTGTGTTTTTCTACTGAGGTATGCTCTCCTATTTATAGGCAAATGATTCAGTACTGATTGAGAGAGTGAGCTTGCTTAGTGAAGTGAATTTGGTTTCTTAGCCATGAAGAAATTTCAAAGAATATCCAAGTGTGATCATTGCATTTTCGAGCCAGCTCCCTATCCATTGATTCTATCTGATCTTAGGGAACATTTCAGATACAAAGTGAGCTCTAATTGGTTGGTGAGAAGATTCCTTGGGTGATTCATCAATTTGCCATAAATTCTCAAATGTAATCATTACATAATCACATGTTCTTGTTTTAGGAATCTTCCTCAATTATCATGGCATGGTGAAAATGAATGCATGGCATGTTTTCAGATGTGTTATGGGTCGTGTAGCATCCATAATTGAGGTCATGTGCACAAAATTGCAAAGTTCAAAAATGATGCATGACCTATAATTTCACTTCATGAGGCCAACTTTGAACAAGCATAACTCCTAGCTCAAAATGAATTTGGAGAAGGTTGAACACAATTTGGAAAGCCCTAAACATCTACTTCAAATCATTAGTTTGGAGTTTCTTCAGAATCCTTTGGCAAATTTGTGAAAAATGAGGCCAAAGTTGGAAGAAAATTAGGTTAAAACACTTAGAAAATTTTCTAAGTGTTTATGACCTAAAACTTCAAAATTTCCAAAACTCTTAAATGATTGATCTTTTGAAAAAAGTTCCATTGTAAGATTTTGTTTTATTTTGCAAGATCTACAACTTTCATGTTGGAAGTTTTTTGAGTTGTGTAGGTGAAATTTTGAGTTCCCACAATGCCCTCAAAAACCCTAATTCCCGACTTTTTGCTCCTTGAAGATTCTTCTTGAATTTCTTTGGTCAAATGACTTTAATATCCATATATTGATGATATTGATCCTTGAAAGTCATGGTTTGACCAAAAATCTTAAAAGTCAAAGGTGATCCCATACAGTTGGCTTTTTCCAAATAAGGTGAGATTTTGGACTTTTGTGTAGAAATAAGATCTTCTCCTCAAATGAGTGATGTAAATGGGTTATATTGAGGTAGTAGAGGTTCTTGAATCATGTCTTGAGTTTTGGATCCATGCCTCTGATTAAAAGTCAACTATCCTGGTGAATTAGGTCAAAAACCCTAATTGTCGACCAGATGAAAATGATGACTGTAGACTTTGAATTGAGGTGTAATGTCCAGTGTATCTTGTTATATGAGCTATTTGAAGATGATTGATGTCTTTGAATGATCCCCTGGGGCTTTTTAGGGTTTCCCAAAGGTGATCCCTGATTTTAGTCCTTGATAGGCTCAAAAACCCTAGTCTGGTGACCTGAGTAAATCTGTATTCAGAGGACTGGGTGTCTAATCAATCATAGGTGAGAAAATGAAGCTCTTGAGTCCTATGATTATGTTAGAGACTAATCCTTCTACTGATTGATCCTTTGCCTGAGTTTTCTTGTCTTTGAACATCCTCGATTAAATGCCAGATGAAGAAGTGACTGCTCTGGGTACTTGCTTTGACCTGATGAAAATCCTGAAGATATGTCATCTCAGGGGGGTCAAAAATTAGGGTATGACACATGGGCTCTTAATCGCTTAGCTCACTTGTTTGAATCATTTGTCTTGCTTTGAAATGCTTGTATGTGGTTTTAAATACCTTTGTAAATTAACTTTGTAATGATCCTTGTGTGGATGTATACAAAGTGTTCTATCTTTCGAAAAAAAGATTTTTTTAACTTCGTAATGATCCTTATTTGGATATATACAAAGTGTTATCTTTTTGAAAGTTTTGTTTTGGAAAAACAGTTATATGTGAAACATTTGTTGTTTTGTTTGATTTTGAGCAAGCAATTAGGAGATCTACCCTAAATTTATAAGGTCCTTTCCTATTTTCTTTTAGAAAATTTTCTTTGACTGGATACGGAAAGAAATTGTTTGAATTGTATTTGAAACAGTAGAATTGATTTTGAAAAGAGTAACAGAGGGATTACCCTAAGAGGTGCAAGTGTGATTGTGTTTTATTTTCAGATATTTTTGTCTTTGAAATTAGTGATCTAACGCTTCAGTTATTATCTTTGACATACACGCAGTTTTATATGTACGGAAATTAAAATGCGGGAATGTAAAATGCGGAAAATAAATCTACGCTATTACATCGATTGTGCGAGAAATATAAACTACGCTATTTACATGATTTTGACAACCTATACACTTATCTATGAATTTAAATTGCAATAAGATAAAGGGAAGTATTTTTTTTGAATTTTCTGGATGGTTGATTTTAATTAAACTTAATGCATAATCAATTTAATTAAAAGGTTAGGAATTAGAAATAAAATTTAAACCTAAAAAATTAAGTCTAAAGTATGTCCAAATTGTGTGTCAATTAATTTTAAAATAAAATTAATTTTTTTTGGGATTTTTGAAATTGTTTTGGAAATTATTAAGCTAATTAATATATAATTATGCAAATAATTATACACATAATTTAAACTTAAAGAGAAAAATAAAATATGTACAAAATTAGTCTATAATATATAAACTTGATTTAATAAAAAGAAAATATTTTTTCTGATTTTTTGATAGGTTAGAAATAATTAAAAGATGAATATAGCAAAATTATCTAATTAATTAAACAAAATATTTCAATTATGAAGAAAAATAAAATATTTTTGTGTCAAAAATTAATTAAATTAAACAAGGTGGTGTATTTTGCAGTTTGAAGATGAACTGATTTTAGTTCAAAGTTGCATATGGGCCAGAAACGAGGGGTGTGAGTAACAATACGCACGCCCAGTCTGATTCAATTTTTTTTTTTTTGAGTTTAAGTGAGTGGGGCCCAGATTTTAAACCATAGCCAATCACGTTCTTTCATTTTGCCACACATGCTGTCAACGCTTTGACCGGCCAATGAGAGGAAAGGAAGACGCCACGCAAGCTAGTCAGCCACCCTTGGACTTGTTGACCACCGGAACAGTAATTCCAGTCTTCTTCTCCGGCTAGGGCATACTCTTACCTGCGAAAATAGGTCAAATAAATACCAAAGAAGGACCCTACCCCCCTAAATCGAGGTCTGGGAATCCATTGGTGGTGTTAGTTTGTCTTGAAACGGCCTGGTTCAAGAGATTCGAAGAAGAATGTAAACACACGGTTAACAATGGCAACCTATGTTCTGGACGTTAGAGCTCTCATGCTAGGGTTCAAACCTAACCTAATGATCATTATAAACTCAACTATAACCGTTAGACATGATAACAACGCATAAATGAAAAGTTTGAATTCAATGAAAATTTACCAAACCGGAGAGTGATGGAACTCGAGTTTCAGGTCCTTATGAACTTGGCTATTGATCCAAACTTACTCAAACAAGTCCCAGGAGGTGATTTACGGACTTGGTTTGCTTTGAAACTAGCTGCAAAATCAAACACAAAAATTAAAGTTTTTTTTTGTAAATTTTTTAGTTTTGTGATGTTTGTGAGCTATTCTCTTGATGGATCTTTGTGTGTGTTACTACTGAAGTATCCTAAGTAATGTATAAGCAATAGAGTGCTGCAAACTTAAGCTAAGAGGCTTTGATTGCTTTTGAACTTTTGGTTTTTTTAATATTAAAAAGTTTGAATTTCTTGACCATGACTTCATTTTCTCCATCCCTCTTGCTCTAGGCCTGCCATGTACCTCTATGCTGCAGAGTTTGGATCAATTTTGATGGCTCATGCTAAGGACAAAAGCCTTGAATCATTATCTTGCACCATTTCTCTTTTAATTTAACTTTAAATGGAATAAAATTAAATTAAAAAAAGAAATAAAAATGCCATGGGCCTCAAGTTGGTCGTGGGAGCCCCTTTAATATCATTAGAAACATGTTTGGATCATGAATACTTGGCCTCTTTTGGAAAAAAAAAACATTTTTGATCAATGTTGGTTTCATGCATTTTCTCAAAAAGTAGCCAACTTCAACAAGGCATATCTCCCTCAATTTGGATCATATGAAGGAGTTCTTGTACTTTTTAGAAACCTCAAGATGTCCTCTACAAGCTACTTTGGAAACTTTTTTGCATTTAGAGAAGTTATCTTGATGTTATGGCCTTTGACAAAAAACCACTTTTTGTTGACTTTGGAAATGACCTGTAATGTCCTGGCTCATATTTTTCAAATGGTGAATCCAATGACCATGGGATCAATTTCATTTGAAAGATAATTTAATTCCCTTCGAAACAAGCTTTGGTTGGAATTTTTTGAATGAACGAGGAGAGAGTTATGGCCCGTCAAAGTTCAGTTGACTTTTTAGGAGAAAACCCTAATTTTAAAACTTAGGGTTTTGTTGATTTCTGATCTTTTCTCGATGAATTATGATCACCCATTGATCAAATGATGAATCTTTTGACAAAATATGGATGTTGACAAAAAAATTCATTTTTGACTGTCTGTTGACTTTTCGGTCAAACTGGTCGTTTGTTGACTGTTTGAGCTGCTGACTGTGCGTCTGAGCGAATCGAAGTTTGAAAATTTGTCTGGGGGTACTTTGAGACATATGGAGGTCCATGAAATCCATTTGAGGTCTCAAAAAACTTGTTCTCCTGAAAAAAACAAAAACCCTAGTTAGGGACTGTTTGTGTAGGAGATAGTTAAGCGTACCTGATTTTTGTGCAGTGTTGAGTCTCTGCTGATCATGTGATTATCAGAAGACTTCTAGAACAAAAATCTTGGAATTTTGAAATGAAAAAGATTGATTTGGATGGTGATACAAAACACGGAGAATCATGCTGTCAGCGGGTTTGACTGTTAACTGGCTGTCCGGTCATTAACGTAACAGTTAAAGTGAAAATTCAACAGTTAAAGTTAATTTTTTCTTTTTTTTTTGTTGTGTTAATGGTGAAAAATTTATTTACCTGAGCTGTTAGAAAAACACAAACATAATAAATAAATAAAATATACTGTACACGAACGGAATTACCGATAATAACCTTGAAAAATATTTAATGCACAGAAAAATAAATATTTAACTAGCAGAAAATACACATAATATTATCTTGATAATTAAACGAAAGTACGACAGATAGTACGACATTTAATACTGACAGTATAAATATTACATAATATAATGAACAGTACGACAAATAAAATAAACAGTACATTATTTGAAAGTGAAAGATACGACAAACTTTAAAAATGACGATTAAAAACCAATGCTATAAATAACAACATATAGATGAACGGGAGTGTAAGCAACCCAGGTCCACATTTTTCAGGACTATGCAGACAGAAAAAGGACATGATCACCACCAAAACAGTGATGACCATAAGAAAAAACGTATCCATCCACTTTTCCATTTTTGCCGGGGAAGAAGAGAAAATAATTATGAGGTAGAAGTTTGAGAAATGAGTGAAATTTGATGTGAGAATTTATGAAAAAAATGAGGGGTATTTATAGAGTGAAAAGAAGGATAGAGACGTTGGGGAATGAAGTGATACCGTACAAAAAAGGAAAATTTGAGTGGTAGTAGGATTTGAAAGAAAGTGTATGGTAGGGTTTGAAAAAGAGAGATGTATGGAATAAAGTTAGGATTTGATTTGAAAGAAAGAGATTTGAAAAGAAAGGGAAAGATTTGAAAATAAAGGAAGAGATTTTGAAAAAAATAATAATATAATACAAAAATTAGTGGGGAAACAAAAACTAATAATAATTTACTTGTTACCAGTACAGTCTGAATCCCCGGACTCTGCGCCTGCAAAAATTTAATTCTGTACCAATTACGTCAGTACTATTTATCTGCAAATAAATCTCAAATAAACAGCGTGTGTGAAGTGATAAACAGTACTTGGCGTTTGTGTAAGAATAAATTCAACAGCGAACCAAAATACCGTATAAGAAATATTCTAAAAACTGAGTATTCATAAAATCAGGATATTTGTGAAATAAAATCCAAGATTATATGAAACTCTCAATTTTTAGACAGAAGTCTGTTGCTTTCTTCTTGAAAAATATGCGGGCAAATTTTGGGGTATAACACTTAGGTTTAACTTTATCCCAGCATTTAACTGGTTAGCCATGCAAAGATATCTTTTTGCTACTTGTATGGACCTAGAGCAAAAGACACATCTCGAGAGCCAAAGCGCTAGAAAAGCTATGTGTTCTTCGTCAGAAACGTCTGGGTCCGTTTTGTTGTGGTATTGTTGAATGAAGGCAGTATAGGTGACTGTTGCTTCATTAAAATTGATGGTGTCAGTATCCATGAAATTAGGGTCGAAGGTTTCCCCAGTTGGTCGAAGCCCTGTAATGGCAGCTACATCGAAGAGGGTAGGGGTAACCATCCCGCATGGAAGGTGAAAAGTATTGTGAGAAGCATCCCAGAAGTAAACTGACGCCACTAGCATGGTTTGGTTATATTCTAAGCCAGTTTTGGATAATTGGATGAAATCATAAATCCCTAGTTGTTTCCAGAAAGGCGCTTTTTGCTTTTCTACCTTCGTTAGCCAAGCATAATACAGGTCAGGATCCTTTGCTAATGGGATTGACCTAAAGACTTTCACAAAATTGGTTACATAGTTTAACCTAATTTTCTCTAAGGCCAAAGGAGTTTCAGTTGAGGTCTCTTTTGGGCTATCAGGGTTGGCTGAGACTGGGTGACCTTCATCGTCCATCTTATTCTTGCTAACTAAAGGCCTAGTTTTGTAATAAGCAGGAAAGAATTTACTCAAAGAGGAGTTATTTTCTCCTGGTAAAGGACCCATGAAGGCATGAGTTTTTCCAGATCGTTCAAAGGGAATGATTACCTGAGAAGCATAGTTCGTGCGCGCCTCTGCAGTATTTGGGCTTGGTATGTGTTCTTGATTCCCTGTCCGCGTAGGATTTGGAAATTTTAGAACGGGTTGAAGAACATTTGAAGAAGACGCCATGGATAAAGTTTGATTTGGAAATTGGGTTTGAATGTAACCGAAGATGTTCTTTTCTGTGGAGAGAATGAGGAGATAGAAGTGAAAGTTATATGAAGGTAGAAGTTCAAGTATTTAAAGGTTTAACGGAAACCCTTTCAAATCTTTTGGGTAAAAGCCAAGAGACACGCGGCAGGCGTTGATTTAATCCAACGGCGGTCGAATAATTATTAGCTTTACTCCTAGTATATAGGCGTAATGATCATGAAGTAAGACCAGAACATGGGAATGTAAGTTATGAGAAGACATCTTTGAAAATGACAAGACGTTTTGGAAATAGAGTCATAAATGATTATGACGTCAGTCAATAGTCTTGGAACTCTAAGAAGTAAGTAAAACGAAATCTCGTTATAACAAGAAACGCCTATTTCTCTTGTCTTCGAAACAGGCATTTATTGGGGGCAATTTGTTAGCTGAAGATTTCGTTTGGGAAGAATATCCTTCGAAGGTTGAAATTCGAAGGAAGATGGTCCCTGATGACCATCTTTGAGATCAAAAATGGCTACTGATGGCCATGTTCGAGAATGATGGTTTAAGTTAGGACGGAGACAGTTAGCACTGAAGCTAAATTCGAAAAGAATCATCTTTTGGGACTTAAACGTTTTTACGAAATATTTAAAGTACTGAAGCTTAGCGTATTTTCGTGGCATTCTCGATTCTGATTACGTTGCCACGCGTCGAAAGAGGATTCAGGCGGGAGGATTTGAATTTTGAAGTAGTTTATATAACTGCACAAAGACAGATGGCATCCCAAGGATTCTCGTGAGTAACGTGGCATCAGATTAGTGTAGGACCGTTAGGGTCGAAATTAGTATAAATAAGGGTCTTAGTATTAGGATTCTGTGTGTTCATTTTGTACAAATCACTCACATATTGCTCAAGTATCAAGTGTTAAGAGAACGAGTTTCGCTGAGAAATGTACGTATGACACCAACACCATTTTAAATACATTTGTATCTTTCTTTATTCAAGTCTCTTTTGATATTACTGCATTTCGTTTACTTTTTGTCATTTACGTTCCTGCACTCTTTATCTTCATTCTACTTAGTTTCGAAGCATTTACGTTTCCACACTTTAAGATTCTTGCACTTTACAGTTTTGTCTTATATTTTGTCTTTATCTTGCCCTTCGCTGATGTTATATTTACGTGTATAACAAGGTGATTGCTAATCTTTATTTCTTTGATTAAGTATTTCTTATTTCGAGACAAGCCAACCATAGACATAATTCGAACTATCATGAATAACAACCTTTTTGACTATGTCCTAGGATCAATCTAGTCGATCCTGCGAGTAACCAAATCATATTTATTATAGTTTGGAAGACTAGCGGTTGTTTACCGGTAATCACCGTAAACACCTACAAAGAGACTTTTGTTTAAGCAAACTAGCAAGAGACTTCCACCATACATCTAAACAAAAAGTTTAGATGAATAGACAACAAGATTCACTTGATATACAATTAGTGGTACACAAAGAATGCAACACAGACAAGGACTTTAACACTTGAAATTTCTAAGACATACAAAGATAAGAAATCTCAAGAATATGAGCAATGCAACAAATACATACAAAAGCTTAGTGCACAGTTTCTAGTTCTTGTTATTTTTTCCATCAAGCTTCAGCTCCTTATATTTGTGACGATCAATGAGAGACTTTAATAAATTGATTCAAATATAATATTTATAGATATTAACTTTTTAACTTGTGGCACATTCAATTTGGTCAACATAACGTAAAATTCTAATAAATTTTATATCTTTAATTCCAACAGAAAATATAAATTCATAAAAAAAAGGAAAAATAGAAATAAATAATAACCCCAAGAGTATATAATGATATAACAAAAATTCAACATTATAAAAGTTTCACCCATATTAAATCAAAAGTCACCGACCAACTTTGTTTTAGGCTAAATTGAAACAATAAAAGAAAATAAAAATCTTACAATATAGAATACCATCAACATTCCATCACATCACAATTATGTATAAATTTCTATTATTTCTTTCCCGCTAGAAATTTTCAATGTGGTTCACTACAATCCAAGAATTAATTTCGATCATGTTCTTGCCATGAATATTACAGCCTCCCAAAAATAATAGTCAATCTCCACGTGAATGAAAGGATAGGCCCCAAGCATTCATTGAGGTGTCATGATTGGGAAATATTCTAATATTAACTCATGAGTGGGTGTCTTTATCAAACTTTTTATTTCTTGCTGTGCATAATCAGCATCATATAATACATTTTTTACAACTGCATATGAATATAATGATTTAACAATGGGCGGGGCTCCAAACATCCAATTTTGTTTCAGGAACATGTAGTGTATAACCCGCCATTATTTTGTCTTTATATCAAACTCTTCACCACATATAAGATGTGTTTTATTTTATGCTACAAACTCACCCATTACATAAATGAAATTATTTTTCTCTTCCTCTTTCATATCCTTTTCATCTACATCTTTGCTGAAATAATTTGCTAGAGCTCCATATTTTGTAGACTTATCTTTATTTTCTTCTACTTCTTATTGATAGGGTCAACCCCTCTAAAGATGCATCAATAATTTGATCAACATCCCCAACAGAGTCGCCACTTTTCTATAGCAGTGAAATTTGTGAGACTAAAGCCATTAAATTCACTTAGCTCATATGTTTTAAACAGAGTCGCCACAACTCCTTATTATTTTCAAAGGAAATGGGAGAAAGAGCGAATAAAACCCACATAAGTTTTTAAAATCAAAACTAATAAAATTATCAGAGATTTGGGTACGGGGGGTTTATTATGTAAGGGGAAGGTTTTAAGCACCCCTCACATCTATGGTACCCCATAGAGACCTCTTTGAAAATATTGTTATTATTGGTGTTGTATTAAGACTGTTTTTGTGTTTATGTCTTTTTGTTTAAATAGAGTGGGAGGATGAGAAAAGAAGGTATTGCAAGTGAGTTCGATAAGACATCGCATATTAGTCCTACATACCTCTTTAGTGCAATTGGGAAGTCAGAGCTTTTGTAGTTCCTCTTAAAAGGAAATAAAAGAGCCAAGGTGGCCAAAATCTTTTTGGGTGTTCAACTTTAACAATACTCAACAGGTTTTTTTTTAATGTTAAGCTTTAACAATACTTAACAAGTTTTAGAATGAGCCAAGCTTTAACAATACAAGGCCCAATGGTCTAAGAGCAGTTTCACCGGGAATAATGCTCCTCTTAGTATCATGGTTTAAAAAGGGTTGGTTGAGCTTTAACAATACAAAACCAAGGGTTGATTTAAAATAGTTGAGCTTTAACAATACAAAACCATTTTCAAAACAAGTGGGGTTCAAAGCTTTAAAAATACTAAGCACAAAGATAAAAGAGATTTGGAAAAGAGATTGAGTACCTTGATAATTTTAGTCAATATCATTCTCATTCCTTTGGATTTTTCAACAACAACTTAAGCAATCAATCATGGATACCTCAAAAGTGTGTGTGTGTGTGTGTGTGTGTGTGTGTGTGTGTGTGTGTGTGTGTGATAACATGTGTCACAAAAGTAAACAAGTGAGTATAACAAAGAAATCAATGTAAACTCAATGATGATGGGTAAAAGGATGTTTGTACCTTGGGAATCATTTCATGTATGAATGAATATGATATGATGGATGGATAAATATCTCATGCATATGGTTAGTAAAATGAATAAAGTACAAGTGTACAAGGATAAGAATCAACAAGTATATGTACATAAACAAAGACAATGATCAAAGCAACAAGTCATGCTCAACAAGGTAAGGCTAAAGATCATGGATTTCAAATTAGGGTTTTGAAAATTAGGATTTTAGAACCACATTTAAACCTAATTGATTTTTAATGATTAAAGTACAAAATTCTAAAGGAGAATTGGTCTAAGGGTACATGGTATAGTCAAGGAAACATTAATCTAACCCTAAAATAATTCACATAAAAATACAAGACCTTACTTGGTGAAAATATAAAAAAGAAATCATTTTTTCTGGATTTTTAAACATATAAAAAGACTTGTTTTGAGTTAATTTTTAAATGATAAATAATAAATATTTTTGGTTTTTTAATCATATTATAAAAATAGACAAGTTAAATAAGCAACACACAAAAAATCAGATAAAACAATTAATTTTACTATTTTTAATGATTTTTTAAAGTTTAATAAAAGGTGGAAAAACAAATGACAAAAAAAAAAGAAGGTTTTAGTCCTTATAGGACTTGAACCCACGACCTTCACTTCACTAGCTCAAAACATGACCACTAGGCCAAGAGCCAGTTGTAGCAACCTGCCTAAAATTTAAACTTAGAGAGTCGCCACCTATTCTGAAGGGCGAATAGGAAACCCTACGCAGTATAGAGATCAGGGTAAGATACTATATTCAGGTCGAGGGAAGGTGTTAGGCACCCTCAACCCTTTCCTATTGGCTTTGAGTCTAAGGTAGAGGTTTATAGCTAAAATATTGAGTAGGGGAAAATTGAGATTTTAGGGTGGGGGACTCGCCTTGTTGCCAAGTGCCTACGTACCTCCTTATGGAGGATCAGAGCCTACGTAGTTCGGGCACAGGATTGTACGCCTTAGAATTTGATTGATGGTTTGAAAGCTTTTTGAATAGCCTATCGTAGTTTTGAGTTTGTAATTTGAAAGGCGTTTTGAGTTGCCTGATTGGAAAGGATAAAAATCCGTAGTTTGTGGTTTGATGTGTTTTAGATGTTTCGGGCGTACAACCCTGATTTGGCATAATTAACCGCAATGATCAATAGGTTTGATCACCATAGTTAAAAGATTGGGGTCGTATCGTTACCAATTTTAATCAATTGATTTGATTATTACTAATAACGAATTATAGTATTTTTTATAATTTTTGATAATTAATTTGTATCATTACCCCTCGTAATCGATTGATTCGATTAAAAAGAATAACGAATCTGAAGTTAGAAAGAGAAAGGATTAATCATCACAACTAATAAGATAGTCGCAACCATTTAATCGAATATAATTTAATTGTATTTTAATTATCGTTACCCTCATAATCGATAGATTTGATTACAAATAATAACGAATTTTGATAAAGGGAAAATGCTAATCATCGTAACCAATAGCTTTGGTTAAAACCATTTAGCAAAATAAATATTATTTTAATTTATAGGATTTGATTAATTAAACAATTAATTGATTATTACCCACCACGATCAATTAATTTAATCGAAGCAAATAATAAATTAAACCCTATCATTTTGGCTAAAAAGCTAATGGGATCGGACATACCCTAATGCCTCGGTAACACACTCATAGGGTTTTTATGATTTAATATTAATTAAAATTAGAATAAATTAAATCGAGTAATCGAAATAATCGGGAGAAATCCTAATTATAGCCTAATCCTAATTCTCATTCTATTATTTAAATCATAATCAAATAAATTAATTGAATTAATATGATTAATCATAAATTAATTTAATCTAAATAATAATAAAGAATACATAAAAAAAAAACCTGGGCATTGATTTGGTGTGTATGACCTATGAGTTCCACGGTGTACCTTCAAATTCCCGTGCGTTGGATCTGTTCTGGGTGCCATCCATCGGTGATGATTGAAGGTGTATGGTGGTCACTAGTGCTTTAGAGGCGTCGGATTTGCCTGTTTACTCTTGCCAGAAATTGAGAAAAAATAGTGAGGTTGCTGAGACTCGAACTCACAACCCTTTGGACGCCGGCCTTGGTGGACAACCAACTGTGCTGCGAGTGTTCGTTGTTACTGCTAGGACGCCAAGCCAAAATATATGAAAAAAAACCGCGAACCAGAATTTAAAAAGAAGCAGAACGCGCTGCTTCTTCTTCTTCGCTGCAGCTGTTCGTCGTGAATAGTTTACCATGGCCACCTGCAAATTCAATCCCACACAAGCACAACAACTAAATAAATTAAAGAGACATAGTCCGACTTAAAATCACCTTCTGAGTCCAATGGTACCATCAGTTTCGTCCAATTCCTTCTGTAACTCTAGATCCTAAAACAAAGCTCTGAAAACCTAACAATGGTGGATCCTTCAAACAGCAGCCAAAACTCAATTAATTATGCAGGAAGCTTATAATCTTCCATCCAAATGCAAATATATCATCAAAATCAATTTATAATATGTGGAAGGGTGAAATCGAATTTAAAGCAGAACCAAGCAAACCGTAGCCTATAAGATGTGAATCCGGATGCTCTGATTGATGGTATCGATGCTATTGGCTTCAAAGAGTGACGAGGGACCTTCTGAGATGCGTGGGATGACTCGAATTGGCCTTAAACTCCTTCTATTCTGGCCATTGCTTTTCACGTTTTTTTTTCGGTTCTTTAGAATAGGGTCTGCAGCGGCCACAAATTTCCCCCCCTTTCTCTGTATCTGCAAATCCTTATATATGGCCTCAGTTTTAGGTTAACAAAATTCTAGTCAATCAATGTGATTGTCCTGTTTTGGGAAGATTTGATAGCAAGTTTATAATTGTGAGAGATTTGGTCTGATATTGGAAAGCTTGCAAATATGGTTTTTTTTCATGAACGTGAACAGAGATTTCTACCATTTGGCCAATTTGGTTTTTCTCTCTTTTTTTTTTTAATTTTTATTTTAACAAAATAATAATAATAACTAATAGTAATTAACACTAATATAATTAATAATACTCCTAATAGTATAATAGTTAAAAAAATTACCAAAATAATAATTCTAATAATAAATAATAGAAATCAAATGGTAAAATTGAATAAAATGAGCAAATATAAAAATAAATTATGATGATTAAAAAAACCCAAAAAAATAAGATAGATGGGCCAAACGTTTGGACCCAAGATACCTGTTAATTTCACCTTATTTTAAGTCAGGGTATTTTATAAGAGGGTGAGTTTGACAATAGGAGTGTCAAACCCCATGACTCTTAATTTTTCCCTGATGATTTAAAAGACGTGGATTTGATCAGGCAAATTTTGGGGTATGACAGCTGCCCCTGTTCAATCTTCTTAAACCTGAAGAGTCGGATAGGCACGTCTGCCTGTCGTGATCTAAAGGTAGAAGATGATTGGACACTGAAATGCCCTGAAATTTGCCTTTGTTGGGAAAGAATTCCGCAGGAGATGGGCTTACAGATGCCATCCGAGGTGAATACCATCTCTCAGAGTATAGAGCAAACACTTTTTGAAAGGAACCAGATAGTTGATTTTTTTGTAGCATGACCTAAAAAGGCAACCTGAATTGTATGCAATGTTATGATGCATGCGATGCATGATGCCGTGAGCTTCTCAAAATAAATGAGAGCGGTGTATGTATATGCAATATTTATGAATGAGGTTAGTTAGTTGAAATGATGCATGATTGTTAGTTACGTTAATCGAAGTATGTTAGTAATTCTGAAAAGAAAGATAGCACCTTTGATTGTTTGTTGATGATGTTTTGGAAGATATCACTGCCGAGGGACTAACGTGATAAACCCAATTGAAGAACGGTTTAAAAATCTTGTGTGCCTGAAAGAGCTCCTAGAAAGGATGGAATACGTCTTGAAGAAGACTTCCTGGAAAGGTTCCTGAAAAGGAGTAGCGAGGACCTTCTGTTGGTTGTGTAATTGGCTTGCTATGGTCAGCAAGCTTCCGCAGTTTGTGAACCCCCACTTACTATAGTTCTAGTAAGTTTCCGTAGTTTGTGGACCCCAATAAGATTGTTTGCTATAATTCTAGCAATTTCACCTGCACTGACAGGGTTATCTGCGAATCTCATCGCAGAATTTACCTGTACCGCCAATAGGGTTATTCACGAGTGTTATCGTGAAATTTACCTATATTATCAGGGTTATCTACGAATGCTATCGCAGAATTTACCTGTACCACCAATAGGGTTATTCACGAATGTTGTCGCGAAATTTACCTATATTATCAGGGTTATCTACGAATGCTATCGCAGAATTTACCTGTACCACCAATAGGGTTATTCACGAATGTTATCGCGAAATTTACCTATATTATCAGGGTTATCTACGAATGCTATCGCAGAATTTACCTGTACCACCAATAGGGTTATTCACGAATGTTATCGCGAAATTTACCTATATTATCAGGGTTATCTACGAATGCTATCGCAGAATTTACCTGTACCACCAATAGGGTTATTCACGAATGTTATCGCGAAATTTACCTATATTATCAGGGTTATCTACGAATGCTATCGCAGAATTTACCTGTACCACCAATAGGGTTATTCACGAATGTTATCGTGAAATTTACCTATATTATCAGGGTTATCTACGAATGCTATCGCAGAATTTACCTGTACCACCAATAGGGTTATTCACGAATGTTATCGTGAAATTTACCTATATTATCAGGGTTATCTACGAATGCTATCGCAGAATTTACCTGTACCACCAATAGGGTTATTCGCGAGTGTTGTCGCGAAATTTACCTATGTTATCAGGGTTATCTGCGAGTGTTATCGCAGAATTTACCTGTACCACCAATAGGGTTATCCGCGAGTGTTGTCGCGAAATTTACCTATGTAGAATTTTGTTTTGTAAATGCGTATGCATCATGCTTATGCGTTATGCACATGCCCCTGTTGTTTGTATAATGCGTATGTGTGAATGCTTACACATGTATATGTTGTATGTATACTGATGAAACGGTCAGACGAGGACTGACTACCAGACGGGAACTGGACTTTGTAATGGTTTGGATTGCCAATAAAAATTGGGCTTTTGTGATATGTATATGTTAATGCTAATGCGTATGCATGTATGCTAATGCTGATGCAATCTCATGGTTTTATCTCCTCAAACCCTTTGAACTTGTTTATTCCATGCTTGCACCTATACCCTGACTATGCTTATGCTGGCTTTGTAATGTTTATGTATGCTTATGCATATGCGTATGCTTGGTTGACGTAATGAGTGGAACGAAGTAATGTCTTCTGTAAGATTACCCGAAAAAGGTCTTTTGAATGGATGTGAATGTTTGTCTTGAAGAAGACCACATAAAGAGTTACGGTGTAATGTATCAACCAATGTATGTAATGCGTGATTTGTATGTATTTGTGTGATGCTCCAACGGTAGGTTATTAATAACCAAAGCGTATATAGTTCGTTGGAGTTGCAGGTCTGTTTGCTAGGATGGGGTGTGATGCTAGCGCGATTTCCCAATACCTGTCTTGTTTGAGCTCGGAAGATCGTAGTTAGGAGAAAGAATTTGTTCGATGTTGTAAAGTGCGAGAACGCCTTTTTCCTTTTGTTGTGTGTCTTGCGGATTTGATATCCATTGCCCTAGTATTTTCATGGCGAAAGATGCTTATGAAGGAAGTGCCCCAGGGAATAGCCTTGTCATATGCTTCGATGTTTAGATTGAAGGGTGTGCCCCTGATCTCCAGGTCATGGAAGGTTATCCATAGTGTTCTATCCTCTGAATTTGAATTCTTCCCATGTCTGACATGCCCCTGTTTGAGATTGCTTTGAGATGTGCCCCAAGTCGTTTGAACCTTAGGAAGACTGCCCCTAGTTAATAGGATGTTCGATTGTATGCCCCTGTGCTCCTTGAAATTTTTGCCCCTGTTTAGGAGAACCCTCTGGATGTGGTTCCCCCGACTCCAGGGTCTTTATTAGAAATGATCACCTTTGATTAAACCAATTTCGAGATTTCCTCGATGCTAAGTGTATACTCGTAGATGGTGTTGTACCTTTTGAGAAGTAGCTCCAACGGAATACGTATGCAAGTTTTGAAATCGAAGTCCGTTATGAATTAGGACTGGATGGTTTTGGAAAGAATGCTTGAAGAAGCACATTGGTTAGAGATAGTTTTAACAAACATAGGAGTCAGTATAACAAATCCTGCTTAACATGCTTTCATGGTTAACCTTGCCTCAATTAGGACTTTTAAATGTTGTAACTTGGCCTGGTTCATGTTTTAAGAAACAATGGATATAAGGCTCAAAATTTTATTTATCCCACCCCTTTCTCCTTGATGTTCTCCAGATCCTAAAAATTCTACTAATCCAATGGATGTGCTTTGTTTGCAAGAGAATCAGTTTTGATGTTGAGCAGAAATCACAGTAGAAATCCAAGTATTGATGAAAGTGTTGTGAAGATCCAAGCATTGGTGCGAAGCTTTGATGATTCAGCAGTCACCAGATTATCCATTGTATTTAGCCTTTATTTTTATCCCTTATTTTTGCATGAACCAACTCCTTTGAGTTTGGTCCATCGGGATGCCCTAATTTTTGCCTAAGTCGTTTTTGTTTTCTTTTATGAAATTTACCATTTTGACTTAGCGGGCGTTTTTCTCCTTTTTCTTTTGAATGCTCCTTTTGAGATTTGATCCTTGGATATTGAATGGTGACTGCTATGTTGATTTTGATTTGTAAGCTTCACCTTTGATACCTCCTCGATCTTGAATGATGTAATGAGGAAGAAGATGTTGTGAATATTATCTCCATTGCTTCCTCAATCTTAGATGAATGCGAGGAAGAAGATATGCTTGAACCTTTGCTTTGCTCGATCCTTATGCTTGAACCCTTGCTTGGCTTGATTGATTCTCTTGACAACCAAAATACACCATTGAATTAATTGAAATCTACCCTGCCCCTGGTTAAAATCAAGGTTTTTTTTTTTGAAAAGTAGAAACAAAACTCCAACTCCTGGCTCGAGGGGGTAACAAGGGATTAACATCCTTATATCTCCACTGTTTGGGAAATGAAACAATGCCTGTACATCCTCGGCTCGGTCTTACTTTGAAAGCATATGTTTAGCTGGACTTAGTTATTTGTATTCGTCATTCTCCCTCAAGTTTGTTAATACTCTTAGATTTGAAATTGAAAATAGAATAGAAGCGTACGAGTGGAAAGTCGTAGTAATGCAAGAGCGGAGCAAAAGAATTGATTTCAAAACATGCATGATTATTGTATTGAATTACTATTCGAAAAGTACAACGTTTTACATCAAATAGCGTTTTGTGATCGTAGGAAATACAACTAGAAAGATACACCTATTAATCTTAAGGGCAATCTCCTTTGTGAATCCGTCGACTTTGTTTTACTCCTTAGTTCGTGGACTTGTAGAAGTAGAAGGTGACCTCGAATTCCCCTTGGGCACGTCAAACCTATCGGGAACAAATTGCTTGTCAGCGGTGGGTTTTCGTCATATAGGAACTTCATGAGTTTCCTTTGACTGAAGCTCTTTTGCTTTTTTTTTAGGATAGTATCACACCATTGCAACCTTCGAAGTTTGTAGATTAATAGAGAGAACGCCTATGACTCTTTTGCCCCTTGGTGCGGAGTTAACATATGTCGGCTTCCCTCCATCGTAGTTAGCATCTTTGTTCAGGGTCTCGCCCTAGTTGGACAAATCCTTGCCCCCAGGTTATCGTAGAGCGTCTTTGAAAGTTTGATATGTTCTGAGATGGACCCCTTTATGATTAGATACATCTTGAGTGTATCTATGAGAGAACTCTTTGTTGAACTAATCTTTGCTCGATGAAAACCTTTATTGTATTTGTAATCTGTTATGACAAGGCATGGACATGCGGCTAGCATGGTGAAAGACATCCTCTTTTCTTTAGCAAGACTAAGATCTTTTATTCTCCTTGCTCCATAGTCTACGATCCTTTGATTTTTTTTGAAGTTTCGGGAAACCGGCTAGCATGGTAAGTGTGGATGCGGGCGAAGATGCAAATGTAAATGCATGAATGCCTGAAAATGCAAATGTACGCGTACGCGAGAGACTCCTTATATTGTAACTCCGTGTATGCAATGCAGACGAGTGACATGTAATCCTAGGGATAGCCTTAGAGGCGACATTAGACCCTCTTGGAATCTTTGCAGGATAAATGTTATGACACGCCAATGGAAATCCTTTGGATTCGAGAGTATGCAGAAGATAGCGGCTAGTGACCGTTCAAGACAGTCACTAAATCTCATAGCCATCGAGAAGCCAATTGACGTGTACCAATGAATTTGTCCCTCGTGGGAAGGTTCTCTATGCGGAACACAACCTATCTAAGGACGATATGGACGAAGAGAAATCCCTACAGGCTAGGGATGTGATGTGTAAATGGGGATCCAAACCCTACAAGTTAGAGGGTGCGCGGGAATAAGCATGGAGTGACCGTTCAGGACAGTCACTAGATTTCATAGCCATCGAGAGGCCAATCGAACGCATGCTAATGAAGTTGTCCTTCGGGGAAGGATGCGTCGTTGTGAAAACGCACGAGTGTGAAAGAAAATCCCTATAGGCTGGGGAGTACGTAGGAGTAAGCACGGGGTGACCGTTCAAGACAGTCACTGAATCGCATGGCCATCGAGAGGCCAATTGACGTGTGTTAATGGAAATGTCCTTCGGGGAAGGACACGCAGTTGTAGATACAAGGATATAAAAGTAAAATCCCCACAGGCTAGGGGATGCATAGATGGTGATGTCCTTCGTGGGAAAGACATGGTCTTTAGAAATTAGGGTCCTTACAGGCTAGGGACCACGTAGGGATACCTGCAAAATCGAAACGCATAGATATTCGAAGTATATAAATTGCAAACATATAAAGAGCACAGCAGCACAAAAGTCCTAGGTTCATAGGTTCGACGTAGCGGCTCTAGGGAGCCTACCCTTTTTTGGGAGTGTTCTAGAAGGTCTCATGGGGTCGTTCGTAGCCGCCGAGACTTTTTGTCTCTTTGGATTTTAGAACAACTCATTTTATCCACGAGGTTCGAGTTTTAGGGGTAGGTTCTCGGAGAGATCAGCTAAGTATCCAGTCCAGCCCTCCACAAAGTCAAGCTTCGTTTCGGACCTTTCCAAATACCCAACCCACTCCGAGTGGAGTTATCAGTGAGACTCGTAAGGCGATTCATGTCCCCTTTTGGTCTCAAAGTTAACTCCCACACTTAGGTTTAACAACAATTTTATATATCCCAAAAGATGCAATAGAAATAAAAATATTCATTTAAATAAATATTTAATTAAATTGCAGTAGTGAAATTGCAGAGGAAAATAAATAAATAAAATCTAAATATTTACTAACCTCGAAATCCGGCCGCTTATAGTTTAGACAATATATTAAAGAAGCGAATATTTAAAAATATATATTCACAAATAAATGAATAACAAAAAATTAAAAAATAGATATTTACAAAAATAAATAAACCCTAATTTTTGGCGTATTAGCCAAACCCTAAAAATTTCGCCAAAAACCTAAACTGTTTGCCACAAACCTAAACCTAAACCCTCTCAAGCCTTAGGAGCATAGTAATTCACCGTTAAGTGTGTCCCCAGCAGAGTCGCCAGCTGTAGCAACCTGCCTAAAATTTAAACTTAGAGAGTCGCCACCTATTCTGAAGGGCGAATAGGAAACCCTACGCAGTATAGAGATCAGGGTAAGATACTATATTCAGGTCGAGGGAAGGTGTTAGGCACCCTCAACCCTTTCCTATTGGCTTTGAGTCTAAGGTAGAGGTTTATAGCTAAAATATTGAGTAGGGGAAAATTGAGATTTTAGGGTGGGGGACTCGCCTTGTTGCCAAGTGCCTACGTACCTCCTTATGGAGGATCAGAGCCTACGTAGTTCGGGCACAGGATTGTACGCCTTAGAATTTGATTGATGGTTTGAAAGCTTTTTGAATAGCCTATCGTAGTTTTGAGTTTGTAATTTGAAAGGCGTTTTGAGTTGCCTGATTGGAAAGGATAAAAATCCGTAGTTTGTGGTTTGATGTGTTTTAGATGTTTCGGGCGTACAACCCTGATTTGGCATAATTAACCGCAATGATCAATAGGTTTGATCACCATAGTTAAAAGATTGGGGTCGTATCGTTACCAATTTTAATCAATTGATTTGATTATTACTAATAACGAATTATAGTATTTTTTATAATTTTTGATAATTAATTTGTATCATTACCCCTCGTAATCGATTGATTCGATTAAAAAGAATAACGAATCTGAAGTTAGAAAGAGAAAGGATTAATCATCACAACTAATAAGATAGTCGCAACCATTTAATCGAATATAATTTAATTGTATTTTAATTATCGTTACCCTCATAATCGATAGATTTGATTACAAATAATAACGAATTTTGATAAAGGGAAAATGCTAATCATCGTAACCAATAGCTTTGGTTAAAACCATTTAGCAAAATAAATATTATTTTAATTTATAGGATTTGATTAATTAAACAATTAATTGATTATTACCCACCACGATCAATTAATTTAATCGAAGCAAATAATAAATTAAACCCTATCATTTTGGCTAAAAAGCTAATGGGATCGGACATACCCTAATGCCTCGGTAACACACTCATAGGGTTTTTATGATTTAATATTAATTAAAATTAGAATAAATTAAATCGAGTAATCGAAATAATCGGGAGAAATCCTAATTATAGCCTAATCCTAATTCTCATTCTATTATTTAAATCATAATCAAATAAATTAATTGAATTAATATGATTAATCATAAATTAATTTAATCTAAATAATAATAAAGAATACATAAAAAAAAACCTGGGCATTGATTTGGTGTGTATGACCTATGAGTTCCACGGTGTACCTTCAAATTCCCGTGCGTTGGATCTGTTCTGGGTGCCATCCATCGGTGATGATTGAAGGTGTATGGTGGTCACTAGTGCTTTAGAGGCGTCGGATTTGCCTGTTTACTCTTGCCAGAAATTGAGAAAAAATAGTGAGGTTGCTGAGACTCGAACTCACAACCCTTTGGACGCCGGCCTTGGTGGACAACCAACTGTGCTGCGAGTGTTCGTTGTTACTGCTAGGACGCCAAGCCAAAATATATGAAAAAAAACCGCGAACCAGAATTTAAAAAGAAGCAGAACGCGCTGCTTCTTCTTCTTCGCTGCAGCTGTTCGTCGTGAATAGTTTACCATGGCCACCTGCAAATTCAATCCCACACAAGCACAACAACTAAATAAATTAAAGAGACATAGTCCGACTTAAAATCACCTTCTGAGTCCAATGGTACCATCAGTTTCGTCCAATTCCTTCTGTAACTCTAGATCCTAAAACAAAGCTCTGAAAACCTAACAATGGTGGATCCTTCAAACAGCAGCCAAAACTCAATTAATTATGCAGGAAGCTTATAATCTTCCATCCAAATGCAAATATATCATCAAAATCAATTTATAATATGTGGAAGGGTGAAATCGAATTTAAAGCAGAACCAAGCAAACCGTAGCCTATAAGATGTGAATCCGGATGCTCTGATTGATGGTATCGATGCTATTGGCTTCAAAGAGTGACGAGGGACCTTCTGAGATGCGTGGGATGACTCGAATTGGCCTTAAACTCCTTCTATTCTGGCCATTGCTTTTCACGTTTTTTTTTCGGTTCTTTAGAATAGGGTCTGCAGCGGCCACAAATTTCCCCCCCTTTCTCTGTATCTGCAAATCCTTATATATGGCCTCAGTTTTAGGTTAACAAAATTCTAGTCAATCAATGTGATTGTCCTGTTTTGGGAAGATTTGATAGCAAGTTTATAATTGTGAGAGATTTGGTCTGATATTGGAAAGCTTGCAAATATGGTTTTTTTTCATGAACGTGAACAGAGATTTCTACCATTTGGCCAATTTGGTTTTTCTCTCTTTTTTTTTTTAATTTTTATTTTAACAAAATAATAATAATAACTAATAGTAATTAACACTAATATAATTAATAATACTCCTAATAGTATAATAGTTAAAAAAATTACCAAAATAATAATTCTAATAATAAATAATAGAAATCAAATGGTAAAATTGAATAAAATGAGCAAATATAAAAATAAATTATGATGATTAAAAAAACCCAAAAAAATAAGATAGATGGGCCAAACGTTTGGACCCAAGATACCTGTTAATTTCACCTTATTTTAAGTCAGGGTATTTTATAAGAGGGTGAGTTTGACAATAGGAGTGTCAAACCCCATGACTCTTAATTTTTCCCTGATGATTTAAAAGACGTGGATTTGATCAGGCAAATTTTGGGGTATGACACCAGTTGGTGATCATAAGGCCCAATCAATTGATAAAATAGTAAAGCAAGTGATAAATAGCTAAAAATGAAAATAAAACTCAAAAGTGCAAAAGGGGTGGATCGAATCCACGCCCTCATATGCTAAAGCCTTAACACACACGCCTTTACCAATTGAGCCAAACGATGAAGTCAGTTTAGAAATGAATACCATTCAAAATAAAATAAAGCATTTTTCTAAAATTCAAAAAAAGGACGTCATCTTCAACCTCAAGAACAACAAAATCTGGAAATTCGACCTTGGCCAAATCTCAACCATTTTTGAAAATGCAAACATGAAACTTGTAGCAAATTGCCTCACGATTCCAGAAATGTAAACAACATCAATTTATATTAATTGTAGCTCGTTAATTTTACCAAAAACCTCAAGAACCCTAAAACTTAAATTTAAAATTAAATGGTTATTATGTACAATAAATCCCTAAAACCTTAGGGCTATTGATCCTCACATGATTCTGAATGGAATGGTATTAAGAAACACAAAAATTGATGCTTAAATCATAGAGTTAAGAATTGAGCTTCATACCTCTACAACTGGAAATTGAAACTCAGGTTAATGGGTAGCTAGGAGTGTTGTGATGATCTTGTTAGCTTCCATGAGTCCCTAGGAAGTTGTTGCAATGCTTAAAATGGACTTAGAGTGCTCCAATATTTCTGGAGAAATCAACTTGCAAAGATGCACACGTGGGATTATGAGACTTTGATTTAGGTGTTGCAGATGGTTTCTAATGCATACAGTAGGTTCTATATGATGTTTAGAAAGTGTTTGAGGTGGAAATTTGGTCAATGTTCAGGCCAAATGAAAGTTTGAAGTTTAAGGTTTCAAAATATGTAAAGATGGAGGTTTTTGATGATTTTGAGTTTCAATGGTTTTTGAGGTGTATGGAGGTGATGAACAGCTTTCATATGATGTATAGAAGCTACTTGGAAGGTGGTTTGACACAACAAATGCTTGGAACTCAAAATTGCTTAGCTTATACAAATGACTAAAATTTGGAATTTCAAGTGAGAGGGTGAGATAGAGAGTTGTTGTGTGTCTGATGCAATGATAAATACCCTCTATTTATAGGCCAAAATTAGGTTTTGTGGGTGAAGAAATCTGATCAAAAGGAGTTCACATGTGAAAGTTATCCAATTTTGCTTCTTGGTGAAGTAAGCTTGAAGTTATGGTTCCCATGGTACTTGAAATGCTTTAAACATGAACTTAGAGTGATTCTTTTGAGTTCTAGAGTGTTGCTTGTTGTTTTTGGTTTGCTTTTGGTGCAGAGCAAACAAGTTGGAAGCTCCAAGCAAGAGTTGTTGGTGATTAAAGTAGCTTTTTTAAAATGGAAGTCACCACTTTTGTACATAAATGGAGTAATTCAATGGGAAATGGTGAAAGAACTTGGTTCATAGCTCAAAAGCACTCAAAATCATTTGATTATGGTGTCTCCAACAAGTTATGGGAGTTGTAAACAAGATTCTTTCAGATTTGAATTGGATTTGGATATTTGTTCTTCATGTTCATGCTTGAAATTCAAGTGTTATGAAGCCTTCTTCACAAAATCATATCTCCTAGCTCAAGTGATGAAATTCCATGCTAATGTTCCCTTTGGAAAGCCCTTGATACATACTTCAATCCACTTGTTGAAAGTTTCTTCAAACTCATTTTGGGTCTTGGTGAAAAATGGCCATAAAGTTGGAAGAAATCCATGTTAAAACATGTAAACATTTTCTAAGTTTTTTTTGACATAAACTTCTTGATCAAATATCTCTCAAATTAATCACTTTTTGAATAAATGCTATTAGTTACAAAGTTTTTTGTTTGTAGGTGAATTTTGAAGTTCCCAAAATGAGGTCAAAATCACTTAAAACCCTAATTTTGACTTTTGTTGACTTTTTGATCTTTGATTGATTTTCTTGATTTTTCTTGGTCAGATGACTTTAATAATCATATGTTGATGATTTTGATCTTCAAAAGTCCATAGTTGACCAAATTTCTCAAAAGTCAAAGGTTGACCTACATAGTTGACTTTTTTCAAATGAACTGCAATCTTGTGGATTCCAATTGAATCAAGCTCTTCTCTTTAAATGAATGATGTGAGTGGATTGTAATATTAAATTGAAGATCCTTGAATCATAATTTGAGCCATGGAGCCATGTCCTGATTAAAAGTCAACTTCCCAGATGAATTAGGTAAAAACCCTAATTTGTGCACCAGATGAACTTGAAAGTTGTTGATTTTGAACTGAGCCATTCTTGGACTTTGATTTTGATGGGGACAATCATTTGAGCATATGATAATGCTTGAAATCCTTTGTGGTTTTCAAAACCCTAATATTGCCTGAACTTCCTGATTAATCACCTGTTTAGGGAAACAAGCAACAAACAAAACACAATTTCTTTTTGTATATTTTTGTTAGTAAATGGAATATAAATAATAATGATGATGATAATGATGATGGTGACCATGCTATGCACAAAATGATGTGGGATCTCAGGGTCAAAAATTGGGGTACAATGTAACACCCCAATTCTACCCACGAAATTTAAATAAAATCAGAGTATAAAAATTCACAAAATAAGCAATTGAGGTATCACATATTCATTCTCAAAGACAAATCACCTAGTCGCATAAAGCGGATACATAGCATTCATAAAAATATGGGAGAACCGACAACATCGAATGATAGTCTTTAACATAAAACAACTTCCATAGAAGTGCAACGGAAACTCAACAATTAGTTCAAAGATTTCATAGCATCTTAATTCAACAATTAACACAATTAAAGTGGAAATCTCAAATAAACAACTCAAGTATTTGCCAAAACATAATAAATCAATAGCAAGTAAATTAACGCGTTCGTCCCCCCCCCCCCCCGAGTGCTACGTATCAGAGCGACAACGACTCAAGACCAACTCGGCTAACCTCCTCTCAATGCGAATCACCTGCACGTTACCAATATAAAGGCAACGGCGAAACAAAGAAAGGGTGAGATATCAATTCATATAATCGAGCGCATGATAAATTATATATTAGAAATTAGACATATTCGTTTAATCACATTCACAAGTATTAATATAGTCATTCTGTCATTAAGTCACAAAGTCACATCTTCATATAATCCCATCATTTAATAAGTCACAAAAATACAAAATCACGACAAAGTCACAAACGTCACGCTATGAATCACATAGAAATATATGGGACATGACTCATGTATATGCATGTGGTACCAATCGGAGCTTCAGCCCCCGTCACCAATTGCCCAATTCAGAGGCACAAGGCATAAGCCTTCGTCACTAATTTGCAAATCCAGGCCGTCACAATAAATATGCAAATGCATGCGACTCGATGAACCGAACATCACACAACACCATCATCATCATTTACTTCACAAAAATATTCGTCACAAGGCGCACGCCCATATCACAATTATTACCGATTATTAAAGGTAATACACTTTACACATAATACAACAACTTCATACGAAAACGAAACAATTCCGACAATTCATCAAATCAACGGACGATGCCATTAGCAAAAGAATTACAACGATATTCACAAAAATCACATTCACAGTCAAATCCGCGAGATACCGTAACTTATCGCTAAACCGAATAGTTAATCTAAGTTCTATTTACTCTAATTAAATAGGCTTATTAAAAATGAATTTAACTATTAATTTAATCAACCGATTAATATTACAATTTCGACAAAAGAACACCACCATGTTAATGTACTAATTAAGCTTAGCTACCACGTCAATTTTCGTCAAATTCCGGATAACTAAATATACCGCTTAAATCGGTTATTTCGATCAAACGGGTCTGTTTTATATTTACTAGTCCTGTACTACTGTTTTTAATTTTATTTCATTTCAAAACCAGTTTCATTCCATTTGATTGTACTACACCATTATATTATATATATATATATTACTCAAATAATATGTGTCCACTGTGAACATTTATTTTCTAAAAACCATCTTATTTCTAGCTACATTGGAATAGGAAATAACATGGTATTTTAGTGCTACTGGTTTAGACCCTAAATCATTATTTCATTCCATCTTTTAAGTATCAATAAAATATAGTATATGTTTTAATTGTCTACTACATAGGTTTCTCATGCTCACATATTCCAACTAATTTAATGGCTTAATAATTAGACAATAGTAAATCTCTACTAGTTCACTTAGATTGTCTATAAATTCACCAAGCCAAATATAATGTCAATTTAGATACAGAATCAATTTTTTCCATTTAAAAAAAAAACATGTGCCATTCCTATTATACTACACTATTATATGCTCTTAAGTAACAGTTAGAACAACCAACAGAACATGACAATTGAAACTGCATAGAACAAAAAAAACAACAAAGTCAAACACACTGGGTGCCTTCGGCAACCCTCTACACACAGCCAAATTTGTGTCTTTTATTTAATACCCCACATTTTTTCCAGGATACACAAATAGTACCCACAACAACAAACAATGACAAATAGCAACAAACAGAGTTCAAATTTCAGTATAAATCAACATAGTGAAATATTAACCTAAATCCCTAATTCCCACATATAATTTCTCATGAACCCCATTATAGGAAAAAAAACCCCACCCTTACCTTGGATTGAGTGCAGCTCTAATGGATTCTTGGAGAAATTTGGAGAAAATAGCTCTTGAATGGAATTCCTCTTTGGCCTCCTTTTTCTCTATAAAACCCTAGTTTTCTTCTCTTCCAACAAAATGACTACTCTACTTTCTATTCTTTTCTGGTTTTTCTACCCAACAAAACCTATTTTCCATTTAATAACATATTTGGGCTTAATATACTAACACCATATTTCTATTCCTCACTAAATAAAAATAGGCCCATTATTCTCCTCAACATAAAATAAATAAATCAAATTGCTACTTCTAATAATATTCCACTATTATTCTATTAAAACAAAATATTCGATTATTTAATATACCGGTTAATACTCAATAACTAATATTTACGGTCTAATCTCAATTACTCAGAAAATTCCCAAAACGCTACATATTAGATTATTAATATTTCTAATACTAAAAATATTAAAATTTTCGATTAAATGTCGATCCGCTATCCCGAACTAATACCGACTAAATCGCTTCAAAACGCGAAAATTTAATAAACATCACAAACGTCTAAATTAAGCGAATAAATAAATTTCCGGGCGTTACAACTCTCCCCCACTAGAATATTTTCGTCCTCGAAAATAGAAATTTACCTGATCCAAATAACTCGGGATAGGAGTCTCGCATCTTGCTCTCCATCTCCCAGGTTAGGCTCTCACCAGCAGCTCCCAATCAGACAACTTTCACCAATGGAATCTCTTTGCCTCTTAGAACCTTCACTTCGCGATCCTCAATTCGCACAGGCATCGTCTCTACTGTGAGATTATCGCGCACTTGCACATCGTCCATCTGAATCACATGAGACGGATCTGAAACATACTTCCGGAGTTGTGACACATGAAACACATCGTGCAAATTAGCAAGATTTGGCGGTAACGCCACACGATAAGCAACTTTCCCCACACGGTCTGATATCTGATACGGACCGATAAAGCGAGGAGTGAGCTTCTTAGACTTCAGAGCTCGCCCAACACCAGTCACAGGTGTGACTCTCAAAAACACATGATCACCAGCTTGGAATTCCAAATCTTTTCTTCTTTTGTCATGGTAACTTTTCTGCCTACTCTGAGAAGCTTTCATCTTATCTCGAATAAGTTTCACTTTCTCCGTAGTCTCCCTAACCATCTCGGGTCCAAGTACCACACTCTCACCCGACTCGTGCCAACATAACGGAGTCCTACATCTCCGACCATACAACGCTTCAAAAGGTGCCATTCCAATACTAGAATGGTAACTGTTATTGTAAGTGAACTCAATCAACGGAAGATAAGTATCCCACAAACCTCCCTGCTCAAGAACACATGCTCTCAACAAATCCTCTAATGACTGAATAGTCCTTTCGGTCTGACCATCTGTCTGCGGATGATACGCCGTACTCAACCTCAACTTAGATCCCAACGCCTCTTGCAAACTTCTCCAGAAATTGGAGGTAAACCTCGGATCTCTATCAGACACAATACATAAAGGTACACCATGCAACTTCACAATCACCTTGACATATATCTCTGCTAACTTCACAATCGGGAATGTGATGTTAATAGGTATAAAGTGTGCCGACTTCGTAAGCCTATCAACAATCACCCAAATCGAATCAAATCCTCTTAAGGTATTAGGTAATCCCGTTACAAAGTCCATCGAAATGCTATCCCATTTCCATTCTGGAACTTCTAACGGTTGCATCAATCCTGCAGGCTTCTGATGTTCGATCTTTGACTTCTGACATGTCAAACAAGCATACACAAACTGTGCCACATCACGTTTCATACCAGGCCACAAAAACAAACCCTTTAAGTCTTGATACATCTTTGTAGCTCCTAGATGAATACTCAAATTGCTTCTATGACTCTCTTCAAGAATTGCCTTCTTAACCTCTTCATCATCAGGAATGCAAATACGATCTCGGAATCTCAACACACCACGTGCATCTAACTTGAAATCACCATTCTCAAGTCGATCGGTTCCTACCATCAAATCCACCAACTTCACATCTAACTTCTGAGCCTCTCTAATATTGTCAAGAAAGTCATTGTTAATCTTCAACATTCCCAACATAACACTATACGGTGTCACTTCGCATACCAAAATCAAGTCTCGGAACTGCTCAATCAACTCCAACTCTTTAACCATCATGGCCGACATATGCAAAGTCTTTCGGCTCAAAGCATCGGCCACTACATTTGCTTTTCAAGGATGATAGTTCAAACCGAAATCATAATCCTTCAACAATTCAAGCCACCTTCGCTGCCTCATATTCAACTCTTTTTGATCGAACAGGTACTTCAAACTCTTATGGTCGCTAAACACTTCAAATCTAGAACCATAAAGATAATGTCTCCAAATCTTTAACACAAAGACCACTGCAGCCAACTCAAGGTCATGCGTAGGATAATTCTTTTCATGGATCCTCAACTGCCTAGACGCATAAGCAACCACTTTACCTTTCTGCATAAGCACTCCACCTAACCCCATCAAGCAAGCATCACAATATACAACAAAAGGCTTTTCTGAATTAGGCAAAGTCAAAACTGGAGCCGACGTCAATCTCTTCTTCAACTCATTGAAACTCTATTCACATTGAACATCCCACACAAACACCTTTCCTTTGCAAGTCAATCTCGTCAATGGAAGTGCCAACTTAGAAAATCCTTCGATAAACCGTCTATAGTAACCGGCCAAACCCAAGAAGCTTCTAATCTCAGTAGCTGACTTCGGAGTCTCCCATTGTAACACATCATCAACTTTAGAAGGATCCACGGCAATGCCACTACCAGAAATGACATGACCAAGGAAACTAACTTCATGCAACCAGAATTCACACTTAGACAACTTGGCATACAACTGTTTCTCCTTCAGAATTTGTAACACAATTTTTAGATGCTCTTCATGCTCTTCTTCAGATTTAGAGTAGATAAGAATGTCATCAATGAATACCACCACGAACCGATCCAAGTAAGTATGAAAAATACGGTTCATGTACTCCATGAATACTCCCGGTGCATTAGTGACACCAAAGGGCATCACCGAATACTCGTAGTGTCCATACCGAGTCCTGAACGCGATCTTCTGAATGTCTTCTTCTTTTACTCTAATTTGGTGATATCCGGACCTCAAATCAATCTTAGAAAACACACTAGCACCCACTAACTGATCCATCAAGTCATCGATTCTTGGAAGTGGATACTTGTTCTTTATCGTCACTTTATTCAACTGCCGATAATTAACACAAAGTCTCATACTTCCATCTTTCTTCTTTACAAGCAATACGGGTGCTCCCCACGGCGATACACTTGGTCTTAGAAACTTCTTCTCAAGCAATTCCTCTAATTGCTTCTTCAATTCAGACAACTCTGATGCAGACATTCTGTACGGTGCCATAGAAACAGGTCTGGTACCAGGTACAAGATCAATCGTAAACTCAACTTCTCTTTCTGGAGATACATCAGGGATGTCATCAGGAAACACTTCAGAAAATTCTCTCACCACCTTTAACTCATCAATTCGAACTTGATTCTCAAAAGACAAGGACGCCATCAATGAGAACATTTGCGCTTCGTCTTGCATCAGTTGCTTCAATTGCTTACCAGTCAACAAACCAACTCCTTCTTCTTCAAGAGAAGAAAATCTCACCGTGTTGTTAAAACAATTGAAATGAACGTAGTTGCGTTTCAACCAATTCATACCCAAAACCACATCCAAACCAACAAGCGGTAAGCACACAAAGTCAACAACAAAGTCCCTATCAAAGATTGACAGAGGACAATCCAAACACATTAGAGAAGTAGTCACCGTTCCCTTAGCGGGGAGTTCGACAACCATTTCTCCATTCATAGCAGACAAAGTAAGACCCAATCTTTTTACACAATCAGCAGCAATAAAACAATGAGTGGCATCGGTATCAATAATATTAATTAAAGGAATGCTATTAATGAAACAAGTACCTCTAACAAGGCCATCTGTCGCGGGCGAAAAATCGTTTTGTTCCTCTTTTTTGTGGATGAGACACCTGATGCCTTCTTTGGGCTCGAGTGCTCAAAAAAATGATTTTTCTTTCGTACCGACCAAACTTTTTATTGTTTCCAAAGTAGGAAAAGGAAAAAAGCTGCAATAACCTAAAAAGTGGGGGAGAGATTCCGGGTAAGAGGGTTGGTTATACGAAGGGAAGGTATTAGCACCCAACGTATCTATAGTACTCTATAGGTTTCTTTATTTTGTTTTATTCCATTCTTGTTGTGGTGGAGGTTCCTGTGAAATAGGTGGGACCTAAGGTGTTTGTTTGATTATGCTCGCAAAGATCATCGCGATCCTCTGCATACATATCCCCTAGAGGGAATCAGAGCATCTGTAGCTCGGAGTCTACGGGTGCTAAGGTTTGAATGGTTTTTTTTGTTTTGTTTTGCTCGCCAAGGATCGACCTTGTGCCTACGTATTCTCAAAGGGATGTTGAGAAAGTCAGAGCAATCGTAGTTCCCACTTATGCTAGTGGAAGCAAAGGAAAATAGACAAATGTCGTCTAAATGCTAGATGTATCTAATCTATATCATCACATACATCTGTTTGATTTTTTTGTTTGTTTAACCAGCCTTGTGGCAAAAACTTTCAATGAAGTCAGCCTTGTGACAAAAAGTTTTGATTAATCAGCCAGCCTCGTGGCAAAAGTTTCAATGAAGTCAGCCTTGTGACAAAAACTTTGATTAATCATCCAGTACGGTGGTAAAACAGTTTGATTGATTAGCCAGCCTTGTGGCAAAAAGAAGTTTGATTGATTAGCCAGCCTTGTGGCAAAAAGAAGTTTGATTGATTGATTGTTTGTGATGATATATAAGAGATACTCCTAGCATAGAGATGAAAAATGTCTAATCTCCTAGGGTATTTGGTTTTGGATATTGGGGATGCTTATAAGAAGCCCGTGGGTCCTTGTACGAAGCCCAAGAGGAGGCTATCCGAGGGTCCTTGCATTGTAAGCCCAAGAGGAGGCTATGGGAGGGACAATCCAGGGTCCTTGCATTGTAAGCCCAAGAGGAGGCTATGGGAGGGTCACTCGTTTGTACAAAGCCCAAGGGGAGGCGTGGTATAGTTGGTTTGAGCTCTTAGAGCGATTTCACCGGGAAACCATACTCTATGTCCTAACCTAAACTAGGGAGATTCTTTGCACGAAGCCCAATAGGAGGCTATGGGGAACCTAGTGTTGTACTAAGTTGAACAAGCACACATATCACACATATGAACAAACATGAACAAGTATGAACAAACATGAACAGGTATGAACAATTATATATATGACAAAGTGTGTGTATATAATGGAGTTTATGAAGGAAATATACCTGTAAGCATGATCCATTTGTATACACAGGGCTCGGGACTCATACTCAGGGAGAGGTCCACTTGAGTTTATTCAAAGCTATGTAAACAGGTATTTACAAAAAGGCTCGGGACTTATACCTACATGGAGGCCCATGGTATTTTTGGGAAGATTTAAAGAAACCTTCATTTTTGGTTTGTTATTTAAAAATCAAACTAATCGAGATATGTACAAAAGGCGTACAATGAAATACCTAATTTCATGTACTGGAGTGGGTATGTACAAAAGGGCTTGGGGCTTATACCTACATGGAGGCCCATGGTATATTTACAAAACATGGTTGATCGTTTTATTTACAGACGCGTTGTTTGTGGTTTTGAAAACAGTTTGAAAAGTATTGTTTTGAAAGAGTTTTCTGTACAAAGAAAAACTGTATAAAAGGAAAAAGGAGTGGGTCTTATACTCTCTAATATTCGAGAGGCCCCTGTTTTATTTTCATAAAACAGGGTGGATGGTTTTGAAAATGATTTGAATGATTTGAAAATTGTTTTGATTGTTTTGAAAAGATTTTGTTAAGAAGTTTTTATTTTGAAGAGAAAGTTTTATTGTTAAAAAAAACTGTACAAAAAAGAAAAGAAATGGGACTTACACTCTCTAATATTCGAGAGGCCCCACTTCGTTTTGAAAATCAATTGATCAATTAAAAAGATTTAATCAAAAGTTTCCTTTGAGAATCAAAAAGAAATGGTTTATCGTTTTTGAAAAGAATCGCGATCGCTTGTTTTAAAACGATTTGAATTTGACAAAAGTCGACTTAATCAAGTTAAAACAAGTTTTAATGCCTAATTAATACCTAAATGATTAGGGTTTGATCACAAAAATATTTACAAATGATTAACTTTGAAAATCAAATGAAAAATAATATTTAAAAGTATTAAAGCTACTTAAAAACAAGTCATTTTAAAACCAATTAAAAATGTATCAAATAAATATTTTTTTGATGATTTTTTTTGATATTCTTAAAATATATATATTAAATGAGAGGTGTGTAAAAAATGAATAAAAAATGAATTGATTTGGTTAGTTAAATAATTAAATGAAGTTGTGTGAAAAATGAGAGAAAAATAGTTGTAAAAAAAAGGTTTTGGTCCCTAAGGGTGTTGAACCCACGACCTGGAGGTTATTTCTCAAAACAAAAGCCAACTGAGCCACGCTTGTGGCTTGTTACATACGCGCGTCCATTCAATTATATTAAGAAACGAAAATTTGAATTTTCTGAACAAAAAGCGCGCCAAGAACATCATCCCCTTTTGATTTTGAAAATCTTTGAAACTGGACTGTTTTGATCAAGTAGATAGTCTATCTCACTCGGTTTTTCATAAGGAACATGATGGTGATCTTTAATTTCATTTATTTTCAATCTAAGGCTATCAATTTTCTGATGAACACGAAGAACCCTAGAACTGAAATTCAATGTGAAATCGTGTATGATCATGTTATGATGCAATTGATTGAGGGTTAATGATCCTCATAGGTGCAGAAACAAGATGGTATGCTCATATTTCATTTATGATGCGTGCAAGTATGAGTTTGAAGTTCAAGTGACTTACCTTCAAAAACGGCCAAACTGGAGATTTGATTCTTCAATATAAGTGTTACAGATGCTTTGTATCAATCTGGATAGCTTCAATGATGATTATGGAAGGTGTCTGGATGTCTGGAACAAGATGAATTCATCTGGGCATGGCCATGGCACCCGAACTGCAGTTGCTTCAAGTATGAATCGAATTTGAAGATGGAGGTGTTTCAGATTGCTGGTGAGTGTTTGGATCATTCATATGAAGTATATGGATGGTGTTAGGAGTGTTAGTTTGGACAGATATGGCTTGGTATGGATTTTGGCATGATAAGGTTCAATATATACAATTATGGAAGTGAGGTAGTGATTCTGAGATTTGAGGTGTTTTTGGGTGTATGAGTGATTCAAACACATCACATTTGACATTTAGAAGTTGTGGGAAGCATCACTTTGTTCAGAACTTGCAAGGTTTGGAGGTTGAGTTTTCTACCTCACTTTGAAACACATGACTTGTAATTCAAGAAAGAAGAGAGAAAACCTATAATTGTGAGGCTTTGGTGTGATTTGAAGAGTGATTTGAACCTCTATTTATAGGCCAAGGATTCTGAATGAAGAGCTTTGCAAGTTGATCAAAGAAGTGATGATTTGGCATTTGGAGATAGAAAGGAATCTTACCATTTAATGCATATGGTTAAAGTGACTTAACCATGGTTATTTCTCTAAGCTTCTTATCTCTTTCCATTCTGATCTCAAATCAGAAAAATATCATTCAATCATTGCTTTGGTGTGTCATCCCTTGAATTATAGGCCATATAGTTTTGAACTTAGTGAAAATGGCTTGTAATTTCATGCATAATGACCTCTAATTGCAAAATTCAAAACCATAGCTATGCTCCATATTTTTTCATGCTCTTGGACATTTTGGAAAGCTCATATTACACACTTCAAAACCCTAGTTGAAAGTTTCTTCAAGATCCTTAAGGAAGTGGGTGAAAAAGATCCATGAACTTTGAAGAAAATGAAGTTTTAAGTGAAACTTTCAAAAGATGTCAACTTTGAAGCTTCATATCTCTTAAATGGTTGATCTTATGGAAAAAAATTATATGTGTCAAAGTTGTTTATTGGATCAAAATCTACAACTTTCATGTTGGGAGTTTTTTTCAGTTTGTAGGTGAAATTTTGAGAAATTCCCTTTCAAAGTTTGGAAAAAACCATGAAAAACACTTAGAAATTTTTCTAAGTATGGAAAGTCAAACTTTTGACTTTTTGATTCTTGATTGATTTTCTTGATTTTTCTTGATCAAATGACTTCTCATATCATATATTGATGATTCAAAACTTCAAAAGTCATGGTTGACCAAAATTCCCCAAAAGTCAAAGGTGTTCTTGTACAGTTGACTTTTTCAGACGAATCGCGTTTCTGGAGATTTCAAATGAAACAGGCTATCCTCACCAAATGAATGGTATGAATGGATCATATTAAAGCATTAGAGGATATTGAGCCATGGTTTGAGTTGTAGCACCATGTCCTGATTGAAAAGTCAATGGTTTAGTGAATTAGGTCAAAAACCCTAATTGTCGACCTGATGAAATTGATGACTGTGGATCTTGAATTGAGATGTAATTTCCATTGGATATTGTCATAGGGATTATTTGAAGATGATTGAAACCTTTTGTGAAGACAATCTTTCTACAATTTGGTTTTGATGAAGACAAGATTTCAATTGCAAAAGGAATGGATCAATTCATATGAAAGCATAAAGATTCAAGTATTTCAAAAGAGTTTAAACTTCATTGATCAAAGATATTAAGGTATATAATATACAACTCTCTTGATGCATAAACAAGTGTTCTCAAACATTCATACATGTTCCATAATATTTGTAAGTCATTAGAAAATCATTCAAGTCATTAAAAATGAGTTTTTGGCATTTTTTACATGTGGGAACCGAGTTCCAGTTTGGAGGAACCGGTTCCCAGATCCCACTGCCCAGCATATTTGCGCTTCATCATGTCCAGGAACCGAGTTCCACATTCTGGGAACCGGTTCCCCAGTTCAAATTTTCAAATTTTTTTAACGTTGCATATAGGGAACCCGGGTTCTGTTTTAAGGGAACCGGTTCCCACGTGAATTTTTTTTGAAAATTCAGAATTCTTTTCATTTTTCAAAAGGTACCTCTTCATCTTTTATTCTTGCATCCTTCCATACAAAATAACCATTTGTAAAGGTGTCTTAGAGGCTATATATTTCAGATTTTTCAGAATTTATTCTTTACCTCTTTCATTCAAATAATTCAAACAATTCAAGTGTCCATATCTTTCACAAAAATCATTCAAGTGTCCATACTTCATTTTTATTTGAAACTTTGTTCATACAACTTTCACTCAAATATCAAAGTTTCATATCATACATCCATTGAACACTTGTTTATCATTCAAAAGAATTGTATGCTTGAAAGGGAAGATCAATCCAAGATTGATATATTATTCATCTTCATAAATTCTTGTATCATTCAAAAAATTGTTTCTCCTTACTATCCAGGATTGTTGGAAGTAAGTGTTGTGTTTGAAGAGGATTGTTCTTCATTCACATTAGTGTTGTTTTGGTCTTAAAGGTGTTAAGAACCTTTGATCACCCTATAGGTTAGATAGTAGGCATAGGCTTGTACAATAATTCTAACTATAGTGAAATCTCTTTCGTGTTTGAAAGGGGACTGGAGTACTCTCGGATTGTGAGGGGAACCAGTATATATCGTTGTGTTCTTTATCTTTTCGCTTTTACCGCTTTCATTACCATTACCAAGAAAAAGATAAAAACCATCAAAAGCCTTCAAACACTTAACCAAAAAAATTAGTAAAGACATTCTCATAAAACCGATTAATTTTTGAAAACCTAATTCACCCCCCCCCCCTCTTAGGCATATCTGATACTTACATTTGGCATCAGAGCAAGTTATAGGTAACTTGTTCCTAAAGATCCAGAATGGCTTCCGCAAATCAAAGACCGGTTTTCAAAGATGGTGGTTCTAACAACAAGCCTCCATTGTTTTGTGGTGAATATTTTGACTTTTGGAAAATCCAAATGAAGGCTCATCTAGAAGCACAAGGAGAAGAAGTTTGGGAGGCTGTCCTACAAGGTCCTCATGTTCCTACAACGGTCGTTAATGGTGTTGGATCGGAGAAACCTAAAGCGTCATGGGATGATAATGATAGAAAAAAGGTTCTTGCTGACAAAAAGGCGATCAGTCTTCTTCATGGTGCTCTTAGTATGGATGAATTCTTCCGAATATCAACATGTACAACATCAAAGGAAATTTGGGATACTCTTGTAGAAACTCATGAAGGTACCGCCGAAGTTAAAAGATCAAGGTTGAATACTTTAAGCCAAGAGTACGAACTGTTTAGAATGAAGCCCGGAGAAACTATTCTCGATTTGCAAAAACGATTCGTACATTTGACAAATCACTTGAAGGCACTTGGTAAGACTCTTACTACCAAAGAACTTAATCTTAAAGTGCTCAGATCTTTGACAAGGGAGTGGCAACCAAAAGTGACGGCGATATCCGAAAAGAAGAATTTATCAAAACTTACTTCCGCAACACTATTTGGAAAACTTCAAGAATATGAAACAGAACTTGGAAGATTGGAAAAGCATGAGAACTTAGAGAAGAAATCCAAAGGCATTGCATTAAAAGTAGATTCAATAGAAAGCAAAATGAAAGATGCATCGGATGAAGATGAAAACTTCTTGCTTCTTGTAAAAAGGTTAGGCAAATTTTTTGGTAATAAAAATAATATTGATAATACTAACTATGTCAAAAGAAAGAAATTCTCAAAGCATAAAGATAAAGAAGCATCCACTTCATCACAAGAAGTTACATGCTATGAATGTGGAAAACAAGGACACATAAAGCCGGAATGTCCAAAGCTTTCGAAGAAGAATGTATTCAAAGGCAAAAGGGAGTTCAAAAATAAAAAGGCCTACATAGCATGGGAAGATAATGAAGTAAGTTCCTCATCGGACTCCGATAGTGACGAAAGTGCAAACCTAGCACTAATGGCATCACACCACTCCGACGATGAAGAAGGCGAGGTTAGTTATGATGATTCTCTTTTTGATAAAGGTGCACAAGGTGCAATAGAAGAATTATTAAAAGAATGCAAAATTCTCTATAAAACTATCTCATCTCAAAAGAAAATAATATCATCATTAGAAGAGAAGGTTAAGATAATTGAAGTAGAACATAAAGATGACAAAGAAAAAATGATTAGTGTTCAAGAAGATAATGTTGCATGCAAGAATTGTGAATCACTTTCCTTCCAAATTGTCCAATTAAAACGTGTTTTAGAAAGATATGAAAAAGGGCAAATTGGATTGGAAAATGTTCTTAGCACACAAAGATACTCCAATGATAAGAGCGGACTTGGTTTCTCTAAATTTGATAAACCAACATCCAACAAGACTATCTTTGTCAAGGCTAGTAACCAACCAATTCAAGAGAAAGTGATCAAGCCTAAAGTAATGCAACATTATCCTAAAAGGAAGAACTTTGTTAAGAAGAAATCTTATCCTCCTAGATATAGAAGTAACTTTGAACCTACTTGTTTTTATTGTGGTATTATTGGTCACACACCCAATGCTTGTTATGTAAGGAACTTTAGTGTTCCTAGTGGACATTATGTATGGGTGAAGAAAGGAACTAACTATGATGGACCCAAAGCCATTTGGGTACCTAACAAAACTTAATTTGTTTTGTAGGTATGCTTGAAGACCACTTCAAACCTATGGTATCTAGATAGTGGTTGTTCAAAGCATATGACGGGTGACTTAAACCAATTTTCAGATCTAAGGTTAAAGGCCAAGGGTTTTGTCACTTATGGAGACAACAATAAGGGAAGAATTCTTGGCAAAGGCAAAGTTGGTGCACCACCTTTCACATCCATTGAAGATGTTCTTTATGTTGAAGGACTAAAGCATAATCTTCTAAGCATTAGCCAACTTTGTGACAAAGGCTTCAAGATCAAATTCACTAAGGAAGAATGCTTGATCATCGATGAAGTCACCAATGAGGTAAAACTCAAAGGTACAAGAATTAATAACATTTTTATGATTTCTTTAAATGATCTATCTTTGAAAGTAAAATGTCTTTTGGTAAACAATAATGAATCATGGTTATGGCATAAAAGAGCAGCCCATATTCATATGGATCATTTAAATAAGTTAACCAAACATGATCTTGTTATTGGCTTACCTAAGATAAAGTTTGTCAAAGATAAACTATGTGATGCTTGTCAAAAGGGAAAGCAAACCAAATCATCTTTCAAACCAAAGAATGTGGTGACTACAACAAGACCACTTCAATTGTTGCATATGGATCTATTTGGTCCATCAAGGACAAGAAGCTTCGGAGGTAATGTATACGCTTTAGTTATTGTTGATGATTATTCTAGATATTCTTGGACTTTGTTTCTTGTGCAGAAAAGTGATGCTTTTAGAGCCTTTAAGAAGTATGCAAAACAAATCCAAAATGAAAAATCATTAAAGATTGTATCCATAAGAAGTGATCATGGTGGAGAGTTTCAAAATGCATCGTTTGAAGAATTTTGTGAAGAACATGGTATCTCGCATAATTTTTCAGCACCAAGAACTCCACAACAAAATGGAGTAGTTGAAAGGAAAAATAGGTTTCTAGTGGAACTTGCAAGAACAATGCTTAGTGATGCAAATCTTCCTAAATATTTTTGGGCGGATGCGGTTAGTACGGCATGTTATGTTGGAAATCGAGTAATCATTAGACCTATCTTAAAGAAGACTCCATATGAACTCTTCAAAGGAAGAAAGCCAAACATTGCTCACTTTCACATTTTTGGATGCAAGTGCTTTGTTCTCAACAATGACAAAGACAATCTTGGTAAGTTTGATGAGAAATCCGACGAAGGTATATTTCTTGGGTATTCTCTTTCTAGTAAAGCATATAGAATTTATAATAAAAGAACTTTAACTATTGAAGAATCCATGCATGTATCTTTTGATGAGACTAACACTTCCAAAGAAGAAATAGTTGTTTGTGATGATGATGATCCTTTAGATTTACCCCCAGAAGAACTTTCAAATGATACAATTGTGAAGGTACCAGAAGAACTTTCAAATGATACAATTGTGAAGGCACCGGAAGTTCAACAAGAAAGTGTTCAACAAGAAAGTGTACAACAAGAATCAAACACCAATGATCTACCAAAAGAATGGAGAACTCATAGAGATCATCCTATTGATAAAGTTATTGGTGATATTAGTCAAGGAGTTGCAACAAGATTAAATCTCAAAGATGCTTGCTTACACATGGCTTTTGTTTCTCAAATTGAACCTTCCAAAGTTAATGAAGCCTTAGGAGACGATCAATGGATAAATGCAATGCAAGAAGAATTAAATCAATTCGAGAGAAATCAAGTTTGGGAACTTGTTCCTAGACCAAGTAATAAACATATCATAGGTACTCGATGGGTGTTTAAGAACAAACTTGATGAGAATGGTATAATTGTTCGAAACAAAGCAAGATTGGTGGCCCAAGGTTACAATCAAGAAGAAGGAATCGACTTTGAAGAAACATTTGCTCCGGTTGCAAGGTTAGAAGCTATTCGTCTTTTACTTGCTTATGCATGTTCATTAAATTTTCAGCTTTATCAAATGGACGTCAAGAGCGCATTCTTGAATGGCTACATCAATGAAGAAGTCTATGTCAAACAACCCCCGGGATTTGAAGACTTCAAGAATCCTTCACATGTCTTTAAGTTGAGAAAGGCTCTTTATGGATTAAAGCAAGCACCTAGAGCATGGTATGATAGACTTAGCAATTTTTTGTGTGAAAAGGGTTTCGAAAAGGGTAAGGTTGATAAAACTTTGTTCATTAAGAAAATCAAGAGTAACACTTTATTGGTTCAAGTCTATGTTGATGATATCATTTTTGGATCGACTAACAAAGAAATGTGTGAGGAATTCTCATTGATGATGCAAGGAGAATTCGAGATGTCTATGATGGGAAAGATGAACTACTTTCTTGGACTACAAATTAAGCAACTCAAAGATGGAATCTTTATCAATCAATCCAAATATTGTAAAGAACTATTGAAGAAGTTTGATATGGACAATTGTAAAGCAATGAATACTCCAATGGGCTCCGGTACATATGTTGATCAAGATGAATCCGGTACTCCAATTGATATTACCAAGTATCGAGGTATGATTGGTTCTTTATTATATTTGACGGCAAGCCGTCCTGACATAATGTTTAGTGTTTGTCTTTGTGCTCGCTTTCAAGCAAATCCAAAGGAATCACATCTTATGGCGGTTAAAAGGATCATGAAGTATCTCAAAGGAACGACCAACGTTGGCTTATGGTATCCTAAAGGTAGTGTTTGCAATTTAATTGGCTATTCTGACGCGGATTATGCAGGTTGTAAAACTGATCGTAAAAGCACAAGTGGTACCTGTCACATTCTTGGAAATGCATTAGTATCATGGGCTTGTAAAAAGCAAGCATGTGTTGCTCTTAGCACGGCCGAAGCAGAATACATAGCAGCGGGTAGTTGTTGTGCACAAATTCTTTGGCTTAAGCAACAACTTCGTGACTACGGACTTGATCTCGGATGCATTCCTCTTCGATGCGACAACACTAGTGCAATTAATATTACAAAAAATCCGGTCATGCATTCTAGAACCAAACACATAGACATTCGACATCATTTTCTCCGAGACCATGTCCTTCAAGGAGATGTCGAAGTAACATTTGTGGATACTCATAACCAACTTGCGGATATCTTCACCAAGCCACTCGCAAAAGAACCTTTTTACAAAATTCGGCGAGAACTTGGAATTTTAGATGAAAAAGATATATGATTCTTCATTTGATAAAACAAAGGTACACATATGATTAATATTTTTTTTATAAATATACTAGCATTAATGTCTATGAATCTCTTTGTGAAAAATACTTCTTTCTATGTATTTTTAGCTTTTTTGGTTAAGGAACCCGGGTTCCCAAAAGGGGGAACCGGTTCCTAGTCTAGTCTGCCAGTTTTTTACGCATGCTTAAAGGCTGGAACCCGGGTTCCCAAAAGGGGGAACCGGTTCCTGCGTAACTTTTTATTATTTTTGCTTTTTTTTTGCTACATGTGATAACTCTCTCTTCTTTCTATATGACATATTCTCTTTTCTTTTATGTTCCCTTGTCTTTATTCCTATGTCATAACTTGTCCCCTTCTCTTCTCTCTATGTATCATAACTTGTCTCCTATTTTGAATTTATTTCACTCTTTCTCATAACTCATTCTCATTCACTCCATTCAACCTAACTTTGACCTACTTTATTTCACATTCAAACTCATTCAAACTCATTCATCTCACTCTTGACTACACTACTCATCTTCTTCAACCTTCCTCCACTACCATTAAAACCCACTAAATCAAGCCTTTACTCCACCAAAATTAAAACCCACTCATCCAATCTCCTATATATACTCTCACATATCCAAAACTCATATCACAAAACTCTCCATAAACTCAAATCCGAAAATCCCCTTCTCAAACCCTAACTTTCAAAAAGCTTCATCCATGGCTTCTTCATCAAGAGCATCAAAGGGAAAGAAAAAGGCAAGGAATGATTTTGATGAACAACCTCTTCCAAAGAATCCAAAGCTTAACATTCGGAATAGGCCTCTCTTGATTTCAAAATATGGTAACCTTGAATCCTATCCTTCTCATAGCTTTATATTTCCGGAAAAACTAAGATATCAAGGGGTTTATGATTTTGTAAGTGATTATGGAAAAATATATCCGGATTTGGTTAAGGAGTTCTATGATAATTTGACTATAGTGTTTGGTAATGATTTATCTAACCTAGAAGAAATTAAGCTTACTTCTTCGGTTCGTAACAAAACTATTAGGATGGATGTTGCTTCTTTTGGTAATTGCTTAGGGCTCCCTACTACCGGCCAAGTTTTGGTTGCCGGTTATACACCCGAGTGGGAAGGCTTTAGCAAAACACAAAGCTTTTTAGATATGATCCGACCATCCCAAACCGCTTCCGTAACACAACAAAACCCTCTATCCTCAAAGTTTAATATGTTTGGATCAAACTTTCCGGTTAATGAGAGAATGCTCCACTTCATCATTGCCTATGTTTTGCTCCCAAAACATTCTAATCACTCCCGTGTCAATGAGGTAGAACTTCAAGTGCTTTATGGTGTCAAGAATAACATTCAAATCAATTGGGCTGTCACAATGTTGCTCCACATGCATAGGCTTCAACATTTGAGTGGTGGTTTACCTTATAGTAGACCCATTACACATATCATGAAAGCTGCCGGTGTGAACCTTAAGAATCAACCTTCTTTACCTATGACTCCAAGGGAATGTGAGATCAATGACAAAACCGCTCTCAAGAATACCGGTATTGTCTTAGCCTTGGACGGAACTTTTGTTTACAAGGATGATGATGTTCCACCACCCATTCCGGAAGGAGGAGCTACTTTGGATATAGTCTTCAACAAATTGTGTTCTATTGAAACCACCATTGCTAATCACTATCAAGAACAACAAGCGGAAAATGCCTTCTTTCGCCAACAATTTGCCCAAATCCTCCAATACCATAACCAACCCAATCAAGAGGATAATGGTGGTCAAGGCCAAGATGATGAAGGGATTGATGGCATGGATGATGAATGAGCTTTATGTGTCTAATTTGTTTCCTTTCAATTTATATGTATTTTACGTTTAATGTCCTATTTCGTTTATGCATCTCTAGTTTGTACTACGGTTTAATTTTCTATGTTGTGTTTTATTAAGTTTCAATTTCTATATTGTAAGACTTATGGTGTGTTCTTTTAATCATTATTTCTATGTGTTAACTTTTATTTCTATTATCATACATGATATTTTCTATCTTTCATCTTCTTTCCCATTCCTTTTTGCTAATGACAAAGGGGGAGAAGAATTATATATATACTATATATGTGCACATGTATGTTTGTATGTTTCTCTAACAATTTGTAGCAAGCAAATCTTCAATAAAAGAATGGACTCAAGCAAAGCATCAATTATCATATTAAGGGGGAGCTTTGTTTTAGGGGGAGAAGATCCAAATGTTAAAGAAACATCACCATTCTACCAATTTCAAGTATTTTGTCATCATCAAAAAGGGGGAGAATGTGAAGACAATCTTTCTACAATTTGGTTTTGATGAAGACAAGATTTCAATTGCAAAAGGAATGGATCAATTCATATGAAAGCATAAAGATTCAAGTATTTCAAAAGAGTTTAAACTTCATTGATCAAAGATATTAAGGTATATAATATACAACTCTCTTGATGCATAAACAAGTGTTCTCAAACATTCATACATGTTCCATAATATTTGTAAGTCATTAGAAAATCATTCAAGTCATTAAAAATGAGTTTTTGGCATTTTTTACATGTGGGAACCGAGTTCCAGTTTGGAGGAACCGGTTCCCAGATCCCACTGCCCAGCATATTTGCGCTTCATCATGTCCAGGAACCGAGTTCCACATTCTGGGAACCGGTTCCCCAGTTCAAATTTTCAAATTTTTTTAACGTTGCATATAGGGAACCCGGGTTCTGTTTTAAGGGAACCGGTTCCCACGTGAATTTTTTTTGAAAATTCAGAATTCTTTTCATTTTTCAAAAGGTACCTCTTCATCTTTTATTCTTGCATCCTTCCATACAAAATAACCATTTGTAAAGGTGTCTTAGAGGCTATATATTTCAGATTTTTCAGAATTTATTCTTTACCTCTTTCATTCAAATAATTCAAACAATTCAAGTGTCCATATCTTTCACAAAAATCATTCAAGTGTCCATACTTCATTTTTATTTGAAACTTTGTTCATACAACTTTCACTCAAATATCAAAGTTTCATATCATACATCCATTGAACACTTGTTTATCATTCAAAAGAATTGTATGCTTGAAAGGGAAGATCAATCCAAGATTGATATATTATTCATCTTCATAAATTCTTGTATCATTCAAAAAATTGTTTCTCCTTACTATCCAGGATTGTTGGAAGTAAGTGTTGTGTTTGAAGAGGATTGTTCTTCATTCACATTAGTGTTGTTTTGGTCTTAAAGGTGTTAAGAACCTTTGATCACCCTATAGGTTAGATAGTAGGCATAGGCTTGTACAATAATTCTAACTATAGTGAAATCTCTTTCGTGTTTGAAAGGGGACTGGAGTACTCTCGGATTGTGAGGGGAACCAGTATATATCGTTGTGTTCTTTATCTTTTCGCTTTTACCGCTTTCATTACCATTACCAAGAAAAAGATAAAAACCATCAAAAGCCTTCAAACACTTAACCAAAAAAATTAGTAAAGACATTCTCATAAAACTGATTAATTTTTGAAAACCTAATTCACCCCCCCCTCTTAGGCATATCTGATACTTACACCTTTGATTGACTTCCTGGGGATTTTTAGGGTTTCCCAAATGTGATCCCTGATTTTAGTCCCTGATAGTTCAAAACCCTGATCTGAGGATTTGTCTGATCAATCTTTGTGTAGGAGATGTTATGAGCCAATGGATTAGGTCAAAATGATGCACTTGAGGTCTTGATATCATGTCCCAAGCCATTAGGTCAAATTCTGAGCAAAAGTCAGGAGTGTGCTGTCTTCAGTCAAAACCCTAATTCAGTCGATTCAAAGCTGTTGAGCTTGTTGAAATGAATCTCTGAGGACCAAATGTTGATTATTGATGAAGATGATTCATTTGAGATGAAGGGAGAACAAAAACCCTGATTGAGTGTTATTTGCACTGATGAGTGATTTCTTGATTAAATCCTGCTGAGCACAAGTAGCAAACACAAACTATGCAATTTGTTAGAGATGCAAATGATGCATATGCAAATGATATGAGGTGGTATCTTAGGTCAAAAATTGGGGTATGACAGATGCCCCTATTTAAGTTTCTTCAACCTGAGACATGAAGATTGAAAATCTTCGTTTCGATAGGGTGGAAGAGACTTAAATATCAGAAGACGCGAATTTTGGACCTAAGATACCAAAATTGCGAATGATGCAAGGATATCTTTACCGAGGGAATATCAAGAACTGACTCCGCTGGGGAAAAGAGATCGGGAAGGATGTCTCAATCCGTTTTAGGAAGAGAATCCGTTTTGTCTTTTCGGGAAAGCAAGTGTATGCTTCACCGGGGAATGATAGCTTTGTAAGAAAAGCTTACCTATCGACATTACCGACTATCTGCATGGGGATAGACTTGTTTAATAATGCGAAGGTGAAAGTATGAAACTGCATTACCGGCTATCAGCATGGTGACAGACTTGACAAGGTAAAAAGAGTTTCAAAGGTTTGGTTAATATTACCGACTATCAGCCTTGTGATAGACATGTTAAATAATATAACCAGAACAAAAAGTTACCGACTACCAGCCTCGTGATAGTGGTTTTGAAGACATGATCAATTATCAGCCGAGTGAAAAAATGATCCTGGAGACTTTGCTAGGGGAATTACTGGTTATTCAGCCTTGTGAACAGTAATAAGGCCCTGATTGTCAAATGGTCTTCATGATTGATTTCCTTGAGAGGAAATTTTTTGAAAGAAACATAAACTGCTCAGATGATGAGGCTATTGTTTATGGTCTGTTTTTTTCACGACACTATTTGGTGGAATCGGAATTTTGAATCTCTGGTAAAGACAAGGTTCTAACCAAGAATGAATTGGAAAGAGATAGTCAAACACGACTTTGTACCCATGAGGAATGAACTCAACTGGGGATTTCCTCCTTTGTTTTGAAAGGAGAAACTAAAGCAACCTTCTTCCACGAGGAATGATCTCAGTGGGGAACTGAAGAAAGAAGATGTTCTTTCTGCTTATGGGTGACAACCTACTTGGAGAGATGACACGCCCATATTTGTTTCTTTTTTCTCTTTTTTCTTTTTTTTTTTTTTTTTTTTTTCTTTTTGAGGATAAATATATCCTGAATGAATGATTTCGAAGCAAACATTGAAAAATGCAAGAATGCATAAATGATGCAAATATGTATGAATGATGAATGTCATGAATGTCGCATGCATGTTAACGATACTGACAGACAAAGAAGTATATACTGGAGATGGACCAACGCCGCAATACAACCAGATACTTGGCAAATGTTTTTCAACACGGTGTAGATAACACAGGTGATGAATGGTGTTGCGTGCTTTAATCTTCTCTGGGGATGATAAGCATCTTTTCTTATTGAGATGGAAGAACCTCTTCACTGGAGATGGAAAATCTTCGTCACTGGGGATAAAAGACCTTCTTCACTGGGGATAGAAGAGCTTCTTCACTGGGGAGAGAAGAGCTTCTTTACCTCGAGGGATAATTGCTTCAAGAATTCTTTTCTGGGACCAGAATACCGTTGTCTCAACAATTTTTTCAGGGAGAATCCTTTGGTTCATCCTATGGAGACGACTGCTGATGTTCCTTCCGTTGTTCACAACTCAAAGGAAAATTTCGCTTTTATTTTGAAAAAGAAAAGTGAAGTAAATTCATTTAAAACTTATTTTTTTCTTTTTTGTTTCAAAAGTGAATAACACAATTAAAGCGTCATTTGGCAAGCTGAAAGAAATTAAAGATTGCAAACAAATGGGCACAAGGCTCAAATTTATTTAATAGGATGGTAATCAGCTAAAGGCGTGATTCCATAGAGTATTTACAAAAGTTGGAAATGGTAATTATGTGGAAAAGGCTACATTGAAAGCAATAACCACTATTCCCTAACAACTTTGAGTTCCACCTGTGATTGTCGCTTCAGATTGGCGATGATTTGATTGAAGATCCTTTGATGGAGTACAGACTCTTCAGGTGACGAAGTATGGACTGATGCAGTTACTTTGTCATAAATCCCTAATTTTTGCCTAGATTGCCCTTTCAGGTTTTCAATCTACCAGGATGAATTTTTCTGTTTATTGTCTCTAATTTTTGCCTGGACCGCCCTTTCAGGTTTTCAGTCCACCGAGACGCTCATTTTTGCCTAAGTCGCCCTTTGCGGGTTTTCGACTTACCGAGCTGTTCTTTTGTATTTTTTTAGACAAAGTATTTCTTGACTGCATCAGCATTCACAGGATGTGGGAGTTCATCACCATCCATGGTTGCAAGAATCATGGCGCCGCCAGAAAATGTTCTTTTGACAACATACGGGCCTTCGTAATTAGGAGACCATTTGCCCCTAGAATCTGGTTGAAAAGACAAGATCTTTTTAAGCACGAGGTCGCCTTCTTGAAATTCACGAGGTCGAACCTTTTTGTTGAAGGCTTGTTTCATTCTTGCTTGGTATAACTGTCCATGGCATAGAGCAGTCATACGTTTTTCTTCGATTAAGTTCAACTGATCGTATCTGCTTTGACACCATTCAGCCTCTGACAACTTAGTCTCCATGAGGACTCTCATTGATGGGATTTCAACTTCTACGGGGAGCACAGCTTCCATGCCGTATACTAGAGAAAAGGGAGTTGCCCCTGTCGAAGTACGCACTGAAGTACGGTACCCATGTAAAGCAAATGGCAGCATTTCATGCCAGTCTTTGTAAGTGACGACCATTTTCTGGACAATCTTCTTAATGTTCTTGTTGGCGGCTTCGACGGCGCCGTTCATTTTTGGTCTGTAAGGAGAAGAGTTATGATGCTCAATCTTGAATTCCTCACACAATTATTTCATCATTTTGTTGTTCAAGTTTGAACCATTGTCAGTAATGATCTTGCTGGGAACACCATATCGGCAAATGATGTTATTCTTGATAAACCTCACAACCACTTGTCTTGTAACATTGGCGTAAGATGCTGCTTCGACCCATTTGGTGAAGTAATCAATTGCTACTAAGATGAAACGATGACCGTTTGAAGCTTTTGGTTCGATCATTCCAATCATGTCGATACCCCACATGGAAAAAGGCCATGGAGATGAGAGAACGTTGAGTAGAGTCGGTGGCACATGGATCTTATCTGCATAGATCTGGCACTTGTGACATCTCTTCACGTGTTTGTAACAGTCAGATTCCATTGTCAACCAATAGTATCCTGCTCTTAAGATCTTTTTGGACATTGCATGCCCATTTGAATGAGTTCCAAAGGACCCTTCATGCACTTCATGCATTAACATGTCTGCTTCGTGTCTATCCACGCATCTGAGCAAAACCATGTCGAAGTTTCTTTTGTATAGCACATCTCCGTTCAGGAAGAAACTGCCAGAAAGTCTCCTTAGAGTTTTCTTATCTTTGTTTGATGCCCCAAGCGGGTACTCTTGAGTTTGAAGGAAGCGTTTGATGTCGTGGAACCACGGTTTATCATCGATGACTGCTTCAGTGGCAAATACATAGGCGGGCCTTTCAAGGCGTGTAATTCTGACTGTAGGCGTATCGTTCCAATGATTGACTTTGAACATGGAAGATAGAGTAGCCAAGGCGTCTGCCATTCGATTCTGATCTCGAGGTATATGATGCAATTCAACCTTGTTGAAGAAAGTCAACAGACGTCTTGCATAATCTCTGTAAGGAATCAAGCCAGGGTGGTAAGTTTCCCATTTGTCTTTGATTTGGTTGATCACGAGGGCTGAATCTCCATATATGTCTAGGATCTTGATCCTTAAGTCGATGGCTTCTTCGAGACCCATGATACAAGCTTCATATTCTGCGATGTTGTTGGTGCAATCAAATAGCAATCTGGCGGAGAACGGGATATGAGTACCTTTGGGAGTGATGATGATTGCCCCAATTCCATTGCCAAAAGCGTTTACTGCTCCGTCGAAAATCAGGCCCCATCTTGATCCAGGCTCAGGACCTTCTTCAGGTAACGGTTCGTCACAATCTTTCATCTTCAAGTACAAGACATCTTCATCAGGAAAGTCAAACTTGAGAGATTGATATTCATTAATTGGTTGATGCGCCAAATGATCGGCGAGAATGCTTCCTTTGACCTCTTTTTGAGCACGGTACTCAATGTCATACTCGGATAACAACATTTGCCATCGAGCAATCCTTCCTGTTAAGGCAGGCTTTTCAAAGACATACTTGATTGGATCCATTTTGGAGATTAACCAAGTAGTATTGTTGATCATGTACTGGCGGAGACGTTTTGAAGCCCAAGCCAAAGCACAACATGTTTTTTCGAGCATGGAGTAACGAGACTCACAGTCTGTGAATTTCTTACTCAAGTAATAGATGGCATGCTCCTTCTTACCGGTTTCATCTTGTTGTCCAAGCATACAACCCATGGATTCTTCTAACACGGTAAGGTACATGATTAGTGGTCTTCCTTCAACTGGAGGAATCAATATCGGTGGTTCTAACAGGTATTCCTTGATACTGTCAAACGCTTTCTGGCAATCTTCAGTCCATACAACCCCTTGATCTTTGCGGAGAAGCTTGAAAATTGGCCCACAAGTAGCAGTCATTTGAGAGATGAATCTGGAGATATAGTTTAATCGTCCGAGAAACCCTCTTACTTGCTTTTCAGTTTTTGGTGCAGGCATCTCTTGAATAGCTCTGACTTTGTCGGGATCTACTTTAATACCTCTTTGGCTGACAATGAAACCCAAGAGCTTTCCAGATCTAACCCCAAAAGTACATTTGTTAGGATTCAAGCGAAGCTGATATTTCCTTAGTCGTTGAAACAACTTCAAAAGGTATTCAATATGTTCTTCTTCTGTGCTGGACTTGGCTATCATGTCGTCCACATAAACTTCTATTTCTTTGTGCATCATGTCATGAAAGAGAGTAGTCATTGCCCTTTGGTAAGTTGCGCCTGCATTCTTTAATCCAAACGGCATCACTTTGTAGCAAAAAGTACCCCATGGGGTGATGAAAGATGTCTTCTCCATGTCTTCAGGAGCCATCTTGATCTGATTATAACCGGAGAACCCGTCCATGAAAGAAAAGACGTTGAACTTAGCGGTGTTATCAACCAGCATGTCGATATGTGGTAAGGGAAAGTCATCTTTTGGACTGGCCTTATTCAGGTCACGGTAGTCAACACACATTCTGACTTTGCCATCTTTCTTCGGAACTGGCACAATGTTAGCCAACCATTGAGGATACTCAGAGGTGACAAGAAAACCTGCGTCGAGTTGCTTCTGAACTTCCACTTTGATCTTGTTAGCCATGTCAGGGTGAGTCCTTCGTAATTTCTGCTTAACCGACGGACATTCTGGCTTCAATGGCAAGTAATGCTGAACAATATTGGTATCCAACCCAGGCATGTCTTGGTAGGACCAGGCAAACACGTCAACATATTCTTTGAGAAGGTCTGTCAACTTACTCTTGATATCAACATCAAGCAGCGATCCAATGGTCACTTCTTTTTTGTCTTCTTCAGAACCCAAGTTGATCTTTTCTAAAGGCTCTTTGTGAGGCAGAATGGCTCTTTCCTCGTGCTTAAGTAATCGAGAGATCTCGTCCGGAATCTCCTCTTCTTCCTCTTCTTCGGCTTCGAACACAGGAAACTCAAAGTTGGGAGAGGGCATAGGGTTATTGCATTCAATGGGTTTATCAATAGTAAATCTGCACATGTGATTTATATTTATTTCAGAAAATTTATGAATGCAGGAGTGTATGCAGATTTTTTTTGAAAAAGTTTTTTTTTATTTTGGTTTTTTAGGATTACCATTTCCAGAAAAAAGCAAAAATAAAACATATAATGTAGGGAATTCAAAATGACACTTTATTTATGATTCATTTTTGAAACAAAGCCCTAAACACAAACTCATTTGTCTTGGGCAGGACAAAGAGGGAAACTTTTAAAACAAAGCCCTATACACAAAGTTATTTGGGCGAAACATTTAAAAGCAAAGCCCTATAAAACATCTCTCTGCTTTGGGCAAGGCAGGAGGTCAAAATAACAGCGAGGTGATTACTTTGAGCGGCGAACAACATTCGGAACGTCGACAGCCTTCCAGTAACAACGAACTCCTCTGTGTATTATGTATTCAGGAAAATTCTCCTCAGAATTATCTTCAGTATTGACATTGACCGCTGGTCGAGCAGGATTTGAAGGTCCTGGTTTGTCAACCTTGTTCTTTGTAGAGTTGAAACGGTCTTCTTCTACTTCTTGAAGAGCATAAGACGAGTCACAATCTTCAGAATTTTCAGGATGTATTTCCCAGTCTTCAGGATGAGGAGACTCATTGTCAGCGACACTTTCTGAGTCAGTTGCGGGACCATCTTCCCCTTCATCTTCAAAAATGGCATTTATGTGATAGTAACCATCTTCAGGATTATGAACCTTGGCAGATGCATTGAAGCTGAAATCTTCAGTAATTTCAGGCTGCTGAGAAAATTGACAGGGCTGATAAACCTCTTCTGGTTGACTATCATATTCGAAGGAGTCTCCCCATCCAGTTGGTTGGATATCCTCAATCGCAATCTTGTAACTTTCAGGTGCAGTGTATTTCACCATATAATCAAATTTTCCACTTGGTTGTCCCAAGGTGTCCCAAACCTCTGCAGGAATAGGCGGAATTTCTTTAGCACTTGTTTTCTCTGAAGGAGGATATGGTTCTTCCTGAGATATATATCCCGAGTCATTGAGATAACATTTCCATTCTTCTTCAGTATCAGGTAGACCTTCTTCGATGCATTCTTCAATAAGGACATTAGCCTCTTGAGGAACTGGGTTAAGGAATCCTCCACTAATGAATGTTTCTTTGATCGGTCGAAGGGTTTCATCCTTCTTGGTGCAGTTTGAGAATGTTGGTGAACATCCGAGACCTACTCTAGTTTCATTCTTGGTCGGGATCACAACTTGCCCCCAGCCAGTGGTAGTTCCATCTTTCACTACTTTTACTGCCTCTTTGTAAGAAGAGATTGATGCTTTCTTCTTGGAAGATTCGTCTTCTAAAGAGAGACCTTGGAACGGAGTTCCTTCCACATCATCAGCACTGATGAAAGAGAAATTGGATAAATGGCTCACCATCAAGGCTTGTTCTCCACTTATTGTTACCAATTTTCCATTTGTTACAAATTTTAATTTTTGATGGAGCGTAGAAGTTACTGCCCCTGCTTCATGGATCCATGGTCGTCCTAACAGACAGCTATAAGCAGCTTGAATGTCCATGACCTGGAAAGTGATTTGAAATGTATGTGGACCAATTGTCATGGGAAGGTTGACTTCGCCGATAACAGATTTTCGCGATCCATCAAATGCTTTGACTACTACACCACTGAACTTCATAGGCATTCCTTGGTAAGACAAGCGAGCAAGAGTTGTCTTTGGCATCACATTCAAGGAAGATCCGGTGTCTACCAACACATTGGACAAAGAGTCTGACTGACAGTTCATAGAAATGTGCAAAGCAAGATTGTGATTTCTGCCCTCCTCGGGGAGTTCTTCATCACAGAAGCTTAAATTGTTGCAAGCAGTTATGTTAGCTATTATCCCATCAAAGTGATCAACAGTCACATCATGATCTACAAAAGCCTGATCCAAGACCTTCATCAGGGCTTCCCTGTGGGCTTCTGAGTTTAACAGCAATGAAAGTATTGAGATTTTTGAAGGAGTCTGCATAAGCTGATCCACAATCTTGTATTCACTTCTTTTGATAAGCTTCAAAATTTCATCAAAATCTGGATTGACATTGGTTCCACTGGACTGACCAACATCAGCGTTTGTATTACTGACAGGAGTTTCCACAGGATTCCCCACTGGTATATTAACAGGATTTTGCCCAGTTACAGGAGCAACAGGCTGTTTTGGAGGTAGTGGAGTATACACACGTCCACTTCTTGTTACTCGACTCACATCAGCGATGTTTTCGACAGAGGAGAGAGTAGGCAAAGGAACTTCTTGTCCGTTCTTTATCATTGTTGCACTGTAATTGTATGGAACTGCCTTGTCAGAGTCATAAGGAACAGGTCCAGGTAGACAAATGATCAAAGGAGCAATTGGAACCTTCGGCTTGTTGTAAGTAACTTCCATGTGCTCAGGCATGTTGAAATGAGGAATGATGATGTTAACTGTAGGCATTTCCGAGTTGATATCTGAGACTAAAAGCTCATGCGGATAACATCCTATCATGTTAACTTCATTTTCATCCCTATTTCTGTAGATCTCAATAGTACCATTATCTAGCAAAACTTGGAGATCTCTTCTCACAATTGAACACCCGTGAGGATCCACACAACATATTCTACAGGAACCGTATTGATGCTGGCGAAAATTCTGCCCCCGACAAAGAGTAGCGTGCATTTGTACCAAATCTGCTCTTGAGAAGTTGATATTATAGACTCGGTATTGGCCAGGACATCCATATACCATGTTTACAACATGCCCTCCATGATTGGGCAACGGATTTGCTTGCACATTAGGATTCAAATTTCTGAAAGAGAGAAGATTAGATCTAACCAACCTCTGAACTTCGTATTTCAAGGCTATGCAATGCTCAAGATCATGGCCAGGTGCTCCTTGATGATAAGGGCATGAGACCTCAGCTTTGTACCACCATGGGAGTCTCTCAGGTACTGGTGGTGGTGCTTTAGTTTGAACAAGACCTCTTTCAATCAAAGCAGGGTACAATTCTGTATAGGTCATTGGAATCGGATCAAACTGTGGAGCTCTTTGTACACGATTCTGATTATTGTTTAACTGCTGAGCCTGTTGTCGAGGCTGTTGTTGTTGATACTGCGGGGTAAATCCTGGATTTGGCGCTGTATTAACGACTGGTGCAATAGCAGAAACCTGTTGTTGACGACTGACATTTCCTCTTGGCCTCCCTTGGGATACCATGTCAACACTTTGTTCTTTCTTCTTTGGGAAACCACTTCCGAACTTTTTGGTTCCGCTTGAAGATCCACCTTCTTTAGTTAGACGTCCGGTTCGGACTCCTTCTTCTAGACGCATCCCCATGTTTACCATTTCGGTGAAATCACTTGGAGCACTAGCAATCATGCGTTCATAATAAAACGGACTGAGAGTATTCAAGAAGATTTTTGTCATCTCTTTCTCTTTTAACGGTGGATTAATCTGAGCAGCGGTTTCTCTCCAACGTTGGGCATATTCTTTGAAAGCTTCATGGTCTTTCTGAGCCATGGATCGAAGCTGATCTCTGTCTGGAGCCATATCCGAGTTATACTTGTATTGTCGGACAAAGGCCTCGCCTAGGTCGTTGAAAGTTCGAATATTGGTGCTATCCAAACCTGTGTACCACTTCAGTGCGGCACCAGTCAAACTGTCTTGAAAGTAATGGATAAGCAACTGATGGTTATCTGCATAAGTAGACATCTTTCTGGCATACATCACGAGATGACTTTGTGGACAAGAACTACCTTTGTACTTCTCAAAGTCTGGGACCTTGAATTTAGCAGGTATTTGTACACTGGGAACCAAACATAGCTCCTGGGCATTCTTTCCAAACAAATCTTTCCCACGAATAGCCTTGACTTCCAATTGAATCTTGTTGAACTGTTCTTGGAGATCTTCCACAAGATTACGCTGATTTGTGCTATCACCTTGATCATGATAAATCTCATTGCCATCATAAGGAACAGTGTGAACCGTAGGGGTCGGAACTGTCATAGTGGGTTGAGAAAGTGCCATAGTGATTTGGGAAAAAGTTACCCCTGAATGTGGAATAAATGCTGAACCTTGTGCAGCAGGCGCTTCAGTTGTAGCTGTTTGAACCCCAGAGAAATTATGGCGGAAACCTGTACCAAAGCTGAAAGGCGGGCCCCAACCTTCTGGCATGGAGAAAGATGGAATACCGAACGCAACTGTAGAAACTGGAGTAGTGACTTCAGATGTTACCGTTGCTTGACTGTTGGGTGGCGGCGGCTGATTCTGTGCGGCCATTAAGGAGTCAACCAGAGTAGTGAGACTTTCCAACTTTTCCTGAAGGGTGGTCACTGTACCACGGAGCTCAATATTCTCTTGTTCAGAGTGTTCCATTACTCTTCTTCTGCTTGAACGAGTATTGTATCTGTGATCTGATTGCGAGCGTGGTCGAGAAACTTTGAGACGCGACAGCTTGACGATCTATCTGGAGAAAGATCCAAAAGATGAGACTCTATACAACAGACTCGATATGCAGAATGATGTATGCAAAAAGAAATTTATGATTTTTCCAAACATTTTAAAGATTATTTCCTTGCAAACATTTGAACACAAACAATTCTTTTATTCATTTTTTTTTATTGCAATAATGGGAAATGTTACAACATTGGAGCGTAGCTCCTTACAGAATCAAATGATACATGAAAATCTAAACAAATCCTAAACATCTTCATCGGACGAAGAACCAAATGCGTTGTGCAGCTTGAGCTTCATGATTTCTTTCCCATAGTAAGCTTTCAACTCGGCCTTTTCAGCTCTCAGCTTGTCAACAACATTCTTCCAATTGTCAGGCATCGGAGCGTTGCTTGTCGAGGCTTCAGGATTCTTCTTGCTTTCTTTGATGTATCTTCTGATTGCGGCGTCTTTCCGACGGATCTTCTCATCTTTGCTCATGAGCCATCCATCCTGATAATAGAGAGTTTCTTCGTGATCTTTCACTCTTTTCTTCAACTTTCTATTTTCCTCATCAGTTTTACGAAACTTTTCTTCCCAAGAGTCCTTTTCTAACCTCATCTTGGCTAAAATCTCCTGGTACTCTTCCACATTGTTAATGGGAACATTGGGTAGTTGAGACACTACAGGGAACATGGGTTTTTCATAATCATAAGGCATTCGAAACTCCTTTGCTCTTTTCTTCACCCAGCTGGTGTAGGCGTTCGTAGCAATGCAGTTCCTTATCTCACCTTTTCCTTTCCATCGGACGTCGTACCAAGCTCTCACCATTCTTGTTTTCAACCCTTGAGGATCCTCCCCTTCTTGGTAGAAGTAGCTTTCCACTGCGAGACCAACAGGTTTAACTGAATTTGCATACCCGAGTTGTCGTCGGGCTAGGACCGGATTGTAGTTAATTCCTCCTTGTGTACCAATGAGGGGTACATTGGCGAATTCTCCACAACTATCAATGATTTCTGTGCCGCAGCGAGCCAGAGCATACCAATGGATATCATTATTAGTAAGGGACATAAGTCTTCGAGGCCAATGCAAACCTTCTCGGTTTTCCGTGAAAATAGGAGACTTAGGTAAGTGTGAAACAATCCATTTGTACAAAAGAGGTGCACAACATACAATGATTCCACCACCTTGGCGATTTTTATGATGAATAGAGAAATACATGTCACCAAGCAAAGTCGGAACAGGATTTCCATTCAGAAAGATCTTTATGGCGTTGATATCAACAAAGTCGTTGATGTTGGGAAACAGAACCAACCCATAGATGAGCAAGGCTAATACAGCTTCAAATGCTATCATGCTACCAGTTTCAATGAAATCAAAAGCTTTCTTTATTAGAAACTGCGAAGTCAAACCCGGAAGGTTTCCTTTGGTAGTCCAATTACTTTCTACCTCAGATTTCTTCAAGTGGATACCCGCTGCAATGGCTGGTGACTTAGGAATGGCTTCCAAACCATTGAAAGGTATTTTGTCAGACACAGGAATACCCAAAAGATTGGCATATTCTTCTAAGGTTGGTACCAACTGATAGTCTGGAAAGGTGAAACACCGGTAGACGGGATCATAGAACTGAACCAGAGTCTTGAGAAGTCCTTCATCAACATGAGTGTTCAAGATAGGCAAAAGCTTTCCATGACTTTTCCTAAAATCGGAAGGATCTTGTACAAAAGATGCTAACTCTTTCAGTCTTTCTACATTAGGAGCTTTGAAACCGTACTTCTTGGTATGCCTTTTTACCCACTCCATAACTTAATCCTATAATGTTTGCAAAAAAAATTTTTTTGGAAAAATCATGTTTTTATGGAAAAAGATGGGTTTTTTAATGAATGTATGAATGCATGGATGCATGGATGCCACATATTCAAACATGGTAAAGCAAACATGGTAGTTCAAACATGGTAACGCAAACATGGTACTACAAACATGGTAACACAAACATGGTACTACAAACATGGTAATTCAAACATAGTACACACAAGTTCAACGGTCCAGCGTCACGAGCATGAGGTCAGAGAACCAAACATGGGATAGTACTAGGGTTTATCACCTGCAAAACATGTTCTACTGATACGTCAGAGTCTACATTTTTCTTTCGGATATTACCGGCTTGCACAACTGAACTTGTGAGCCAGCAATATTCTCAAGAAAAACTCGTCTGAGTGTGGTTCTCCGCATGACAACTAATCCAAGTCTACACCTGAATAGTTTCTGCACCACGTCCTAATAAGGCCAGGATGGGTTGGGGTTCTACAGCCAACTCAGCTTCTACAGTTCAATGAAAGCAATAATGTCTTCGCAACTGAACTTGCTAAACATATACTACCAACAAGGAACCTCCACTGAGCGGAAGGATTCTCATGCTGACTTTTTAAGGACTGAACTCCTTGTATGCCATACATGACTATACCCTCCACCTAATTCTTATGTGTACTTAATCCGGGTTAGGATTTGTCCATAATGTATCACTTGTAACAGAACCACACAAGTAACAGAACCAAGGAACCACACATGTAACAAAAATAAAATAAAAACAAAATAAATAGAAATAACCCTTTCTTTGGAAACAACAAAAAGTTTAGTCCCCAGTGAAGTCGCCATTTTTCTGTCGCGGGCGAAAAATCGTTTTGTTCCTCTTTTTTGTGGATGAGACACCTGATGCCTTCTTTGGGCTCGAGTGCTCAAAAAAATGATTTTTCTTTCGTACCGACCAAACTTTTTATTGTTTCCAAAGTAGGAAAAGGAAAAAAGCTGCAATAACCTAAAAAGTGGGGGAGAGATTCCGGGTAAGAGGGTTGGTTATACGAAGGGAAGGTATTAGCACCCAACGTATCTATAGTACTCTATAGGTTTCTTTATTTTGTTTTATTCCATTCTTGTTGTGGTGGAGGTTCCTGTGAAATAGGTGGGACCTAAGGTGTTTGTTTGATTATGCTCGCAAAGATCATCGCGATCCTCTGCATACATATCCCCTAGAGGGAATCAGAGCATCTGTAGCTCGGAGTCTACGGGTGCTAAGGTTTGAATGGTTTTTTTTGTTTTGTTTTGCTCGCCAAGGATCGACCTTGTGCCTACGTATTCTCAAAGGGATGTTGAGAAAGTCAGAGCAATCGTAGTTCCCACTTATGCTAGTGGAAGCAAAGGAAAATAGACAAATGTCGTCTAAATGCTAGATGTATCTAATCTATATCATCACATACATCTGTTTGATTTTTTTGTTTGTTTAACCAGCCTTGTGGCAAAAACTTTCAATGAAGTCAGCCTTGTGACAAAAAGTTTTGATTAATCAGCCAGCCTCGTGGCAAAAGTTTCAATGAAGTCAGCCTTGTGACAAAAACTTTGATTAATCATCCAGTACGGTGGTAAAACAGTTTGATTGATTAGCCAGCCTTGTGGCAAAAAGAAGTTTGATTGATTAGCCAGCCTTGTGGCAAAAAGAAGTTTGATTGATTGATTGTTTGTGATGATATATAAGAGATACTCCTAGCATAGAGATGAAAAATGTCTAATCTCCTAGGGTATTTGGTTTTGGATATTGGGGATGCTTATAAGAAGCCCGTGGGTCCTTGTACGAAGCCCAAGAGGAGGCTATCCGAGGGTCCTTGCATTGTAAGCCCAAGAGGAGGCTATGGGAGGGACAATCCAGGGTCCTTGCATTGTAAGCCCAAGAGGAGGCTATGGGAGGGTCACTCGTTTGTACAAAGCCCAAGGGGAGGCGTGGTATAGTTGGTTTGAGCTCTTAGAGCGATTTCACCGGGAAACCATACTCTATGTCCTAACCTAAACTAGGGAGATTCTTTGCACGAAGCCCAATAGGAGGCTATGGGGAACCTAGTGTTGTACTAAGTTGAACAAGCACACATATCACACATATGAACAAACATGAACAAGTATGAACAAACATGAACAGGTATGAACAATTATATATATGACAAAGTGTGTGTATATAATGGAGTTTATGAAGGAAATATACCTGTAAGCATGATCCATTTGTATACACAGGGCTCGGGACTCATACTCAGGGAGAGGTCCACTTGAGTTTATTCAAAGCTATGTAAACAGGTATTTACAAAAAGGCTCGGGACTTATACCTACATGGAGGCCCATGGTATTTTTGGGAAGATTTAAAGAAACCTTCATTTTTGGTTTGTTATTTAAAAATCAAACTGATCGAGATATGTACAAAAGGCGTACAATGAAATACCTAATTTCATGTACTGGAGTGGGTATGTACAAAAGGGCTTGGGGCTTATACCTACATGGAGGCCCATGGTATATTTACAAAACATGGTTGATCGTTTTATTTACAGACGCGTTGTTTGTGGTTTTGAAAACAGTTTGAAAAGTATTGTTTTGAAAGAGTTTTCTGTACAAAGAAAAACTGTATAAAAGGAAAAAGGAGTGGGTCTTATACTCTCTAATATTCGAGAGGCCCCTGTTTTATTTTCATAAAACAGGGTGGATGGTTTTGAAAATGATTTGAATGATTTGAAAATTGTTTTGATTGTTTTGAAAAGATTTTGTTAAGAAGTTTTTATTTTGAAGAGAAAGTTTTATTGTTAAAAAAAACTGTACAAAAAAGAAAAGAAATGGGACTTACACTCTCTAATATTCGAGAGGCCCCACTTCGTTTTGAAAATCAATTGATCAATTAAAAAGATTTAATCAAAAGTTTCCTTTGAGAATCAAAAAGAAATGGTTTATCGTTTTTGAAAAGAATCGCGATCGCTTGTTTTAAAACGATTTGAATTTGACAAAAGTCGACTTAATCAAGTTAAAACAAGTTTTAATGCCTAATTAAGACCTAAATGATTAGGGTTTGATCACAAAAATATTTACAAATGATTAACTTTGAAAATCAAATGAAAAATAATATTTAAAAGTATTAAAGCTACTTAAAAACAAGTCATTTTAAAACCAATTAAAAATGTATCAAATAAATATTTTTTTGATGATTTTTTTTGATATTCTTAAAATATATATATTAAATGAGAGGTGTGTAAAAAATGAATAAAAAATGAATTGATTTGGTTAGTTAAATAATTAAATGAAGTTGTGTGAAAAATGAGAGAAAAATAGTTGTAAAAAAAAGGTTTTGGTCCCTAAGGGTGTTGAACCCACGACCTGGAGGTTATTTCTCAAAACAAAAGCCAATTGAGCCACGCTTGTGGCTTGTTACATACGCGCGTCCATTCAATTATATTAAGAAACGAAAATTTGAATTTTCTGAACAAAAAGCGCGCCAAGAACATCATCCCCTTTTGATTTTGAAAATCTTTGAAACTGGACTGTTTTGATCAAGTAGATAGTCTATCTCACTCGGTTTTTCATAAGGAACATGATGGTGATCTTTAATTTCATTTATTTTCAATCTAAGGCTATCAATTTTCTGATGAACACGAAGAACCCTAGAACTGAAATTCAATGTGAAATCGTGTATGATCATGTTATGATGCAATTGATTGAGGGTTAATGATCCTCATAGGTGCAGAAACAAGATGGTATGCTCATATTTCATTTATGATGCGTGCAAGTATGAGTTTGAAGTTCAAGTGACTTACCTTCAAAAACGGCCAAACTGGAGATTTGATTCTTCAATATAAGTGTTACAGATGCTTTGTATCAATCTGGATAGCTTCAATGATGATTATGGAAGGTGTCTGGATGTCTGGAACAAGCTGAATTCATCTGGGCATGGCCATGGCACCCGAACTGCAGTTGCTTCAAGTATGAATCGAATTTGAAGATGGAGGTGTTTCAGATTGCTGGTGAGTGTTTGGATCATTCATATGAAGTATATGGATGGTGTTAGGAGTGTTAGTTTGGACAGATATGGCTTGGTATGGATTTTGGCATGATAAGGTTCAATATATACAATTATGGAAGTGAGGTAGTGATTCTGAGATTTGAGGTGTTTTTGGGTGTATGAGTGATTCAAACACATCACATTTGACATTTAGAAGTTGTGGGAAGCATCACTTTGTTCAGAACTTGCAAGGTTTGGAGGTTGAGTTTTCTACCTCACTTTGAAACACATGACTTGTAATTCAAGAAAGAAGAGAGAAAACCTATAATTGTGAGGCTTTGGTGTGATTTGAAGAGTGACTTGAACCTCTATTTATAGGCCAAGGATTCTGAATGAAGAGCTTTGCAAGTTGATCAAAGAAGTGATGATTTGGCATTTGGAGATAGAAAGGAATCTTACCATTTAATGCATATGGTTAAAGTGACTTAACCATGGTTATTTCTCTAAGCTTCTTATCTCTTTCCATTCTGATCTCAAATCAGAAAAATATCATTCAATCATTGCTTTGGTGTGTCATCCCTTGAATTATAGGCCATATAGTTTTGAACTTAGTGAAAATGGCTTGTAATTTCATGCATAATGACCTCTAATTGCAAAATTCAAAACCATAGCTATGCTCCATATTTTTTCATGCTCTTGGACATTTTGGAAAGCTCATATTACACACTTCAAAACCCTAGTTGAAAGTTTCTTCAAGATCCTTAAGGAAGTGGGTGAAAAAGATCCATGAACTTTGAAGAAAATGAAGTTTTAAGTGAAACTTTCAAAAGATGTCAACTTTGAAGCTTCATATCTCTTAAATGGTTGATCTTATGGAAAAAAATTATATGTGTCAAAGTTGTTTATTGGATCAAAATCTACAACTTTCATGTTGGGAGTTTTTTTCAGTTTGTAGGTGAAATTTTGAGAAATTCCCTTTCAAAGTTTGGAAAAAACCATGAAAAACACTTAGAAATTTTTCTTAGTATGGAAAGTCAAACTTTTGACTTTTTGATTCTTGATTGATTTTCTTGATTTTTCTTGATCAAATGACTTCTCATATCATATATTGATGATTCAAAACTTCAAAAGTCATGGTTGACCAAAATTCCCCAAAAGTCAAAGGTGTTCTTGTACAGTTGACTTTTTCAGACGAATCGCGTTTCTGGAGATTTCAAATGAAACAGGCTATCCTCACCAAATGAATGGTATGAATGGATCATATTAAAGCATTAGAGGATATTGAGCCATGGTTTGAGTTGTAGCACCATGTCCTGATTAAAAAGTCAATGGTTTAGTGAATTAGGTCAAAAACCCTAATTGTCGACCTGATGAAATTGATGACTGTGGATCTTGAATTGAGATGTAATTTCCATTGGATATTGTCATAGGGATTATTTGAGGATGATTGAAACCTTTGATTGACTTCCTGGGGATTTTTAGGGTTTCCCAAATGTGATCCCTGATTTTAGTCCCTGATAGTTCAAAACCCTGATCTGAGGATTTGTCTGATCAATCTTTGTGTAGGAGATGTTATGAGCCAATGGATTAGGTCAAAATGATGCACTTGAGGTCTTGATATCATTTCCCAAGCCATTAGGTCAAATTCTGAGCAAAAGTCAGGAGTGTGCTGTCTTCAGTCAAAACCCTAATTCAGTCGATTCAAAGCTGTTGAGCTTGTTGAAATGAATCTCTGAGGACCAAATGTTGATTATTGATGAAGATGATTCATTTGAGATGAAGGGAGAACAAAAACCCTAATTGAGTGTTATTTGCACTGATGAGTGATTTCTTGATTAAATCCTGCTGAGCACAAGTAGCAAACACAAACTATGCAATTTGTTAGAGATGCAAATGATGCATATGCAAATGATATGAGGTGGTATCTTAGGTCAAAAATTGGGGTATGACACCATCCTCACTAGATGTCTGAGTTCCTGACAAAGCTAACACTTTACCACCTACAACTGTCTTCTTTGGCTTCTGACACTGGCTATCAATATGTCCCTCCGCACCACAATTAAAGCAAACAACATCCTTATGCTTACAAGCAGATGACATATGTCCCGTCTTACCACAACGGTAACACCTCTTCACATCAGCAGTACAAACATCGCTCTTATGACCAGGTCGACCACACTTGAAGCATACAACCCTAGCAGGAGCATCTCCCCGACTAGTCTTATGACCATGAGCAACTCTTTGCTTCCCTTTACCAGCATCATATGGTTTCTCACGGCTTTGTTGATTCTTGCCCCTCTTCTCATTAATAACACGATAATGAGCGTTGTTGTCCTCCTCATAAATCCGACAACTATCAACCAAATCAACAAAAATATGGATCTTCTGGTAACTAACCGCTTTCTTGATTTCTGGACGCAACTCATTCTCAAACTTGATACACTTGGAAAACTCACCATTCGCACCATCATAATATTGGTAAAACTTAGCCAGCTCACCAAACTTAGCAGCATACTCCACAACAAACTTATTCCATTGTTTCAGCTCAAGGAATTCAATCTCCTTCTTACCACGGACATCCTCAGGAAAGTATTTCCTTAAGAACTCCATGCGAAACACAATCCAAATGATCTCCTCACCATGAGCCTCCAACCTCCTACGGGTCTCAAGCCACCAATCATATGCTTCCTTAGCCAGCATATGAGTGCCATATCTAGCCTTCTGTGCAGGAGTGCAATCCATAACACGGAAGATTCGCTCGATCTCCTTCAACCACTCAAGAGCACCATCAGGGTCATGCGTACCCTTGAACACAGGCGGAATATCCCATTGGAAAGTCGCTAAACTACGAGATCCAGCATTCTCGTCAGCATTCGGTTGGTTCTGCATAGCCTGAGCCATCGCTTCCAAAGCAGCAGCTATCGCAGCATCATTCCTCCCAGCCATAGCTTCACTACAACACAAAAACAATCAGCACAAACAACAATACATAACTGTTAGTCTACACTACGACTCGACACTTGGCCGGACAAGACCGACCTGCTCTGATACCACTAATGTAACACCCCAATTCTACCCACGAAATTTAAATAAAATCAGAGTATAAAAATTCACAAAATAAGCAATTGAGGTATCACATATTCATTCTCAAAGACAAATCACCTCGTCGCATAAAGCGGATACATAGCATTCATAAAAATATGGGGGAACTGACAACATCGAATGATAGTCTTTAACATAAAACAACTTCCATAGAAGTGCAACGAAAACTCAACAATTAGTTCAAAGATTTCATAGCATCTTAATTCAACAATTAACACAATTAAAGTGGCAATCTCAAATAAACAACTCAAGTATTTGCCAAAACATAATAAATCAATAGCAAGTAAATTAACGCGTTCGTCCCCCCCCCCCCCCGAGTGCTACGTATCAGAGCGACAACGACTCAAGACCAACTCGGCTAACCTCCTCTCAATGCGAATCACCTGCACGTTACCAATATAAAGGCAACGGCGAAACAAAGAAAGGGTGAGATATCAATTCATATAATCGAGCGCATGATAAATTATATATTAGAAATTAGACATATTCGTTTAATCACATTCACAAGTATTAATATAGTCATCCTATCATTAAGTCACAAAGTCACATCTTCATATAATCCCATCATTTAATAAGTCACAAAAATACAAATCACGACAAAGTCACAAACGTCACGCTATGAATCACATAGAAATATATGGGACATGACTCATGTATATGCATGTGGTACCAATCGGAGCTTCAGCCCCCGTCACCAATTGCCCAATTCAGAGGCACAAGGCATAAGCCTTCGTCACTAATTTGCCAATCCAGACCGTCACAATAAATATGCAAATGCATGCGACTCGATGAACCGAACATCACACAACACCATCATCATCATTTACTTCACAAAAATATTCGTCATAAGGCGCACGCCCATATCACAATTATTACCGATTATTAAAGGTAATACACTTCACACATAATACAACAACTTCATACGAAAACGAAACAATTCTGACAATTCATCAAATCAACGGACGATGCCATTAGCAAAAGAATTACAACGATATTCACAACAATCACATTCACGGTCAAATCCGCGAGATACCGTAATTTATCGCTAAACCGAATAGTTAATCTAAGTTCTATTTACTCTAATTAAATAGGCTTATTAAAAATGAATTCAACTATTAATTTAATCAACCGATTAATATTACAATTTCGACAAAAGAACACCACCATGTTAATGTACTAATTAAGCTTAGCTACCACGTCAATTTTCGTCAAATTCCGGACAATTAAATATACCGCTTAAATCAGTTATTTCGATCAAACGGGTCTGTTTTATATTTACTAGTCCTGTACTACTGTTTTTAATTTTATTTCATTTCAAAACCAGTTTCATTCCATTTGATTGTACTACACCATTATATTATATATATATTACTCAAATAATATGTGTCTACTGTGAACATTTATTTTCTAAACACCATCTTATTTCTAGCTACATTGGAATAGGAAATAACATGGTATTTTAGTGCTACTGGTTTAGACCCTAAATCATTATTTCATTCCATATTTTAAGTATCAATAAAATATAGTATATGTTTTAATTGTCTACTACATAGGTTTCTCATGCTCACATATTCCAACTAATTTAATGGCTTAATAATTAGACAATAGTAAATCTCTACTAGTTCACTTAGATTGTCTATAAATTCACCAAGCCAAATATAATGTCTATTTAGACACAGAATCAATTTTTTCCATTTTAAAAAAACATGTGCCATTCCTATTATACTACACTATTATATGCTCTTAAGTAACAGTTAGAACAACCAATAGAACATGACAATTGAAACTGCATAGAACAAAAAAAACAACAAAGTCAAACACACTGGGTGCCTTCGACAACCCTCTACACACAGCCAAATTTGTGTCTTTTATTTAATACCCCACATTTTTTCCAGGATACACAAACAGTACCCACAATCACAAACAATGACAAATAGCAACAAACAGAGTTAAAATTTCAGTATAAATCAACACAGTGAAATATTAACCTAAATCCCTAATTCCCACATATAATTTCTCATGAACCCCATTATAGGAAGAAAAACCTCACCCTTACCATGGATTGAGTGCAGCTCTAATGGATTCTTGGTGAAATTTGGAGAAAATAGCTCTTGAATGGAATTCCTCTTTGGCCTCCTTTTTCTCTCTAAAACCCTAGTTTTCTTCTCTTCCAACAAAATGACTACTCTACTTTCTATTCTTTTCTGGTTTTTCTACCCAACAAAACCTATTTTCCATTTAATAACATATTTGGGCTTAATATACTAACACCATATTTCTATTCCTCACTAAATAAAAATAGGCCCATTATTCTCCTCAACATAAAATAAATAAATCAAATTGCTACTTCTAATAATATTCCACTATTATTATATTAAAACAAAATATTCGATTATTTAATATACCAGTTAATACTCAATAACTAATATTTACGGTCTAATCTCAATTACTCAGAAAATTCCGAAAACGCTACATATTAGATTATTAATATTTCTAATACTAAAAATATTAAAATTTTCGATTAAATGTCGATCCGCTATCCCGAACTAATACCGACTAAATCGCTTCAAAACGCGAAAATTCAATAAACATCACAAACGTCTAAATTAAGCGAATAAATAAATTTTCGGGCGTTACATACAACACATTGACAGCGCTTTTATACCAAAGCGTTGCTATAATTCCAAAAAAAGAAGAAGTTAAAACTATATACTAAATTGGGAAAAAGTGTTGCTAAAGGCTAACTATAGAAAGCGCTTCTGAGAAGAGCTGCTAAAGGCCAAACATACTGGGCACTTTTAAAAAGCGCTGTTAGATGCCATACTTCAGAAAGCGCTTTTGAAATGTGTTGCTAAAGGACGTTCTTCAGAAACCGCTGCCATAAGCCATAGAGTAGGCATCATTTTTTCCTAAAAAGCGCTGCTAAAGGAAATATTAATTACTACAAGAAAAATCTTTTATGACATCGACATAAGTCGTTGAGATAAATACATCGTTGTTGCCAAATGTGTTTTTTGCAGCGAAAAAAATCGCGTTGCATGTCGTTGGTATAAGTGTTGTGAAATTTTTTGCAACAATATTCAATGTCGCTGCCATAACTAATGTTTCCCAACAATAAATATTGTTGCCTTATTTGACATAACAAAGTAATTGTTGTTATGAAAAATATTAGTATCAACAACCGAAATCTTCGTAATAAATTGTTTTTTTAACTATGAAAAATTTTCAACAATTGATGTCATAATAAAAAAAAAAGTTATTTTAATTTAATTTCACAAATTAGAATCAATCACAATTTTTTTTTAAATTGTCATCATTATTGAAGAAATTATTTTTTAATATAAGTTACTGTTTTTAAAATATATATTTTTAATCAAGAAACGTAAACACAAAATTAAACAATGAAATATAAAATGTTATAAATTATTCTTAGCAACTAAAATTATATTTAAAAAAAATGACCTTGTATTCAAAAGAAAATAAAATCTTAAAATTTACATAAAAATTGACTTCATCCAATAACAACATTAATTCTTCTTCATATGTTGCTTCCAACCTTTCTTTGTGAACTACTCAAATACTCTTTCTTGGTCTACAATTTCAACACAATATAGATTTCTAAACTCAATAAGTCTTTTTTTAAGTAGTACCTTTTTAAGGAAAAATAGCTAATATACTGAAAAAACCACATCAATGCACAAGAGCAGAAATAATTTTTTTTCAAATGATGAATCGGGATATTCGTGGACACACACTTCATTCTCATAAAGAGGCTAGAGTGAAATCTTAAAGATGACACAACTGCATAATCAATATGGAAACAAATTAGCATATGTAACACCAGTTGTATAGTGATGGATAAAAATCAAATTTCGAATTGATACTTATTGTGCTTAAAGAGAGTTTAGGTTTTGAGAAAAATAATATATATCTTCTTCTTAGAGTAAACCATTTGATATTACACATGTCACTTCTATTAAATAGATTTCATTTTGTTTAAATTTTAGTCCAGTCCCCTTGTCCCACACTAGATTTTTCACTATAATCAAAACTTGATTACAACCTGCTTAAACAAACTAGCTCAAGACTTCCTTGCTCAATCAACCTAAAAAGAGACTTCCACTCAAGCCACCTAGTAAGTGACTTCCTTTTCTTAAGAACACCTTGAGAGACTCCCTTGCTCAATCAATCCTGAAAAGATACTTCCTTGTTCAAGCACATATCAGATCAATTATTATCCTTGTTGTAATATCTTATTATTTGAGATTTCTAAGATATACCAATATAAGAAATCTCAAGACTATGTGCAATACAACAAATATATACGAAAGCTTAGTGATCAGATCAATTATTATCCTTGTTGTAATATCTTGTTGTAGTTTTCTTTTGAATCATCATCTCCTTATATAGAGGCAACAAAAGAGTAGTTGGAGATGACTTGCACTAGTGTCTTTACTGACAAGCGGTTTTCAAGAAAGAGACAATGGAAGATGATATTGTAAAGATATCCATCTTTTGTGTAAAGGCTTTATCCACGGTGTCTTTCTTAAACATGGCGACCATAGGGATGTTGAAGCAGACTAAAACGGTCGTGTCAAAATGCCTTGGGCTTTGCATTAGAAGCCCTAATTGACTTTCTCCATGATCTAGCTTTTGATAAGATGGAACTGCTTTGCACACAAAGTACATGCCAGAGGTATAGTACTATGATTTCCAGGTCACCAGAATCTAAGTTGTCGTAAAAAGTTGATATTCCAAGAGCTGAGTCATTAGATTCTGATCCTTCAGAATCTGAGACATTTGTTTCTCTTTATAAGCTATTTAACAGAGTCAAAACCAAGTTAATTTAGAGTTTATATATGACCCTACACACTTGAACAAATGTAAGTATACCCTATTGTTTTTTTAATTATTTTGTTATCATCAAAACCTAAAGAATATGAATTGATTTTGTTCCAACAAATAATATTTTAAAAAAGAAAATTTCTTTACCCACCTCCCTATGGGGGTCACCCCCAGGGAAAACTCAAAACTGCCCCTGCTTCGGAGGTGAATCTCCGAAGTTATTTTTTTTTTTGATTTTTTTTACTTCGGAAATGCATCTCCGAAAACACCAAATTTTTGATGTTTTCGGAGATGCATTTCCGAAGTCAAAAAAATTCAAAATCCGTGAATATTTTCGGAAGTTCATTTCCGAAACTGTTGTTGCATATACAAATTTCCCTCCTTCACTATTTCACACCACAAAACACAAATGACACAAACCTACCCCCACCTAACATTCGTCTACTTTGAAACCGGCTACCCGATGCCGTTCCAATTTCGCTTCTCGCGCGACACGCCGTTTGCGGAATTGATACCGTCGCTCAACACGCTTTTCCGCTATCCCGAGAATCGAAAGGTTGTCAAGCTCGAGTACTGCTCGCCATCGCTTAACGACGAGGGAGGCATTAAGTTCACACATTTTGAGATCAAGAACGACGAAGATTTAGCGGTTATGTGGACAACGTTCGATCGATTTTCTTCGAAAGGCCCGATCGAGTTGGACGCCAAACTTCAAAGATCGGCGGACGACGTTATCAAAATGTTGACTCATCCCCACCTACCTATGTTCAACAATATGTAACTTTAATTTTCAGTAATATTATCGTTGTAATCTTCACCCGATTAAATAAAGCGAATCGTTGTTGTTTTTCATTTTTCTTCTGTCCAGACATAAATTCGGAGGTTCATTTCCGAATTCCATCATGGGGGTGAGTTCGGACATGAACTTCCGAAACACCACATTTTCTGAAAATGTAACTTTATTTCGGAGATGCATCTCCGAAATCAATATTTTATATTAAAAAAAACACGTTTTCGGAAGTTCATTTCCGAAAACACCTTTTTTCCAAAAAAAAGTACCTTTTCGGAAATGAACTTCCGAAACAAGGAGTAGTGTGGTAAATTTACCAGGGATGGGCAAGAAGGTTAGGAGGTGGGTGAAGAAATTCTCTTAAAAAAATAGAAAAGTGTAAATTTGGATCATTTATTAGTAAACCTAAAAACGGGTTCAAGTGTACCATGGATTGTAGACCAAGTTTTAACTCAAAATTATATTTACTTCAACAAACATACAAGTTAAACTCTAGTGCATGCTTGTTACCTCAATGTAAGAACCTCTCTATCTTATATACTTGTGCAACAGGCAAGACTTCAATTTTTATTAGTAAAAGAAAAATGGGAACACAATTAATTCTAACCTTTTAATAAATAAAAAAAAGTATAAAAAAATCTCTGACATATGCACCCATTAACTTGATAAGTCTACAAGTGCACAAATATATGGGATAATAAATTAAATTTATTCCACTAAGAATTTTTATTGAGTAGTGATTTTTTTTCTTGGTGATTAGTTGGGAGAATATTCAATTGTTAGGTTGATTTTCATTTTAAAAATAACAATAATATTAAAGCCTTGAAATAATGGCTCCTCATAACAATAAACCTATATAAATTGTTAAAAACCCAAACATCCTTCTAGTAACCTTATTGTTTTACACATTATCGGGAAACAATAAGGTTAACTCACTTTTCATGAAATAAAATTCATTGATTTTTCTCAAAACTTAATTATAGTAAATGTCACAACTCAAAATATTATAAAAATATATTATCATACTTCTTTTCTTATAAGGGCCAATCGGTAGTTTTTTTTTCTAAATGAATTTTTATATGTAAAAGAAAAATTGCTCCAAAAAGATATGGGAGACACAACTTTAGTCTATTCTTTATAAAATCTGGTCTTAGACAAACAGGAATGAAGACCTAATATTAGAATCATATATGAAAATAAAATAAAAAATAATAATGGCAAGGAAAGGGTTGCGGGTTCGACCATCAAGGAAAAGAAAAATGAATGTTTTAAAAATTTTGGGTTCAACCACATGCAAAAATAAATCTCTAATTTATAAAATTAAGAAAGTTTGGATTTTTATACTTTTGATAAATTGAGTTTTTATTGACTACATGCAAAAATAAATCTAATAATGGATCCTTAGGTTTTATGGTGAAATGAATTTGGATCTTCCCTTTGTATAAAATAAATATAATACTAATAGAATTTGGATGTTTGCTATGTTGTTTTTTTACCGTGTCAAATAACTTTTTTACTTGTGACATTTTCAATTTGGTCAGTATATTCTAAAATTTTATTAGTTTTATTATCTTTAATTCCAATAAAAAATATAAATTAACAAAAAATAGAAATAAATAATAACACCAATAATATATACTAAAATAACAAAATTTCAATATTATAAAATCAACACCCACAATAAATCAAAAGTCATCGACCAACTTTGTTTTAGGTTAAATTGAAAAGAAAAAAAAACAAAATAAATAATAATCTCATAATATAGAACAACGTCAACATCCCATCACCGCACCATTATGCATATATTTCCATGAATTCTTTCTCGCTAGCAATTTCCAACGTGGCGCACCTTCATCTGCAACCCAAGAATAAATTTCAATCATGTCCTTGCCATGAATATGACAGCCTCCAAAAAATAATAGTCGATCTCTACATGAATGAAAGGATAGGCCCCAAACATCAATTGAGGTGTCATGATTGGGAAATGTTCCAATGATAACCCATGAGTGGCTGTCTTTATCAAACTTTTTTATTTCTTGTTGTGCATAAACAACAACATATAATACATTTTTTATAGCTGCATACGAATGCAATGATTTAAAAACAAATGGTGCTCCAAACATCGAATTTTGTATCGGAAACATGTTGGGTATAACCCTCCATTCTTTTGTCTTCATTTCAAACTCTTCACCACATGTAAGATGTGTTTTATCGTATGCTCCAATCCCACCCATTACATAAAATTTTCCATCCATAAATACACTTGAGCATATTTTTCTAGCCGTATTCATTTTTGGAAGGGTCTCCTATTTTCCAGTGTTATAGTTATAAAGTTCAGTCGAGCTCAAGGTGTTTCCACACTCATCAACACCGCCAGCTATTATGCCAATTTCTCCAAGGCTAGCATAACCAAACATGCGTCTAGGAGTATGCAACATTTTTCCAACTGACCATGTATTAGTCAAAAGGCTATACTTGTAAATGATAGGATCCATTAATTCAGCTCCAAAGACTAAAAGCTCTATACCAACAGCCAATGACCCAAAAACTTGAAGCTTTTCAGAATTTATTTTAGGCAAATGCACCCACCTATTACGATTTGGATCAAAAGCTTCCCATTGAAGGACTTCAGAGGAGAAGTAAACCCAATATTCTAATATACCCATTTTCCCCCTCAATTTATACAATTCACCAGTCTTAATTAATGATCTAAAACTCTTATTTAATGCGGCAATTGACTCATAATCAGACCTTAACAATCTCATAAGACAATGAATTGACATATCTCAACCGAACCCTTGAATAAGAAAACTTGAATTAGAAGTTACACCAACATTATTTTTGCCATTTATGTGGTCTTTGGAAAGAGCATGCAAATTTTTCTCCTCCTCTTTCATATCCTTTTCCTCCACATCTTCGCTAAAGTAATTTGCTTGCGCTTCATATTTTGTAGACCTATCTTTATGTCCTTCTACTTCTAATTGATGCTGATAACTTTGACGATCCATTAAAGACTAGCAATATGATCCAACTAATTTTTTCTTATTCTGACATGAATACGAATGTCAAAATATCAATGATGACACACATATAAAGTACGCTTTAAAATCAGAACACTTATAATTTGAATTTGAATAAATCATATTCACCTTGTTCAACACAAATTTTTATCTAATTTGTAGGAAAAAAATATAAAATAAATTAGATAAGGAAAAAATATACTTACAGATTTAGAACAAAGACCTTCTGTATTCTCCTGATTGTATATACACTCTCGTTAGATATGACTAGTAGATTATGTTTTCTTTTTCAATAACATTCAAAATTTATAGTGAAAAAAAAAACCTAAAGAATAAACCATTTCAATTGAGTCAAACGTATACTAATTGCCTAAATTAACATTTTGTCTATTTTTAACTATTCTCCTTTTTAGTTTTGATTTTGCTTGACTTTTTCCATATCCGCATTAAATTCAATTTGAATTTTCAATTTAAATTTATTAATTAACATATTTACAATTTCCATGAATAATAATTAAGAAAATCTTTTCATGGAAATCATATATAAAGAAAATCTTTTCATGGAAATCATAAATAAAGAAAATCTATTAATTTTAATTTTTGTTATCTTATTTTGAATTAACAATTAAGATTAGTAATGACATCAATTTTAAATTTTGAATTGGGGTTTGAAAATAAAATTTAAGAAAACTACATGAAAAATTGATCAGCTGGAATATTTATCATTTTAAAAACCTAAATCAATGTGTTATGAAATTTAGAATCTATTTATTATATATGCTGTGAAGAATAATTAGGTTATTCTAGAAGTAACTCTTTTCTTTTTTAGATTTTTTTAAGTGAGGGTTGGTTAAAGAAATTTTTAACTTTATCTTTCATCCTTAATACAGTTAGCTAGGGCTTTTTAAATTCTAATTCAATTTGGACAACGACCCTCCAAGAACACTTAAAACATCAATTCTAGAGAAAGTTTCAAGATCTGCTAAAAAATAATAATGAAATTAATAAACCCATACTAGATATTATTTAAGGAGATGGAAATATGGGAATAAACAAATATTGTTTTGGTGAGGCCGATAAAAGGAGGTGGTCGTTATGTTCAAGTTGCTAGGAGGGTAGTTGGTCCTTATTCGAGCTTGTTGTTTGCTTTGAATTTTCTTAATTTTCTTATTTGAAGTCTGAGAAAGTAGTTTAACTCCTATATAAGACTTATTTCAAACTCTCCCTGCACAAGCTTAGAACGCTCCTTGACAAGTTGCATGTTAGTAGAATCTAATATGATATAATGTCAAGTGTGTTATGCTTGAAGTTTAATGATGCTAAACAGACTTATGTACACATAAGTGATCACAAAGAATAAAGAAAAAAGAATACATGAAAATATAATATGATGAGGTCACTATAACTGTATAAATTGATAAGTCACAGTGATTATCAATTAATAATTATTTTGCAAACAACTACTCATAATATATATATATATATATATATATATATATATATATATATATATATATATATATATATATATATATATATATATATACACACACACACCAAGTATGTCATGTACTTAGAAAAATAAACAAATAAAAGAAAGAAAGGACTTACTAACAAAGCGAAAATTGAAGCGATACTACTTCACCGTGCACATGACGAAGCATGAACTAGTGTTCCAAAAGGGACTTCCGTGCTACAAAAACTTTTACTTTACCGTTCTTGCTACTTTTTATTTTGTCAATGAACAAAATACATTGCTTTGTAGTGTATCCAAGAAAGTTGTTGGCTTAATGATCATCCATTTTAATTTGAATTTTCATCTTGGTTGTTTTCATAATCGTTATCTTGCTCCTCCTCAAGTTTCACCTCCTTAGGTTAATCAATCCCTTATTTGGTGTTCATTGATGTATGTCTTTTGAAGATACACCTGCATCATGAAATGAAATACCTATTCTGAGTAATATCAGATACAACATCAAAAGTAATTTATGCCTCTTTTACCATTTAAAAAAATACTTGTTGCTTCTTTCTAGGTCACATAATTCATCTTCTTGCCACATATACAATAGGATTAGAATATTTTACCCATCATATATCTTGCGCCACCATAAATGAGAATCCATATTCTCTTAATAAAGTCAAGAAATTTTTCTACAAAATCAATAAGACAAGCTAGGTACCCAATCTTCATTGGGTCCTTGGGGGTTAGTGAAAAATTGGTTACATTCGGGAATTCATTGAAAAACACCTTTAGGAGCAAAAAAAACTCCTAAATTTTAGTTTTTCAATAGTGTGGCCTTTCTTGCAACCATAGTGACAATTTAAATCTTCACCATCACTATAATCACCATCAATATGCTCACCTTTTGAGAACCTTAAACAAGAAGTCCTAAGATCTTGAGACTTCGTTCCTTCCTCCTTATTCGTGACTTTCTCTTTTTTCTTCTTCTCAAGCTTTTTCTCATGCTTGTCTAAGAAAGTAAGTTATTGCTCATGTTCTTCAAACTTACCAAATAATATAGTGAGATCAAGTGTTGTAAGATTATTGGCTTCCTTGATCGCGGTGACCTTTGCTTTCCAACTCCTAGTAAGAGATCTCAAAACGTTGTTAGTACTAATCGTATTGGAATAGAATTACCAAGTGCTTTCAAACGATTAATGAGATTTGATGTATTTTTCTTATCATCATCCTTCCATAGTGCTTTCGACTTAGGTGTGACAAGACCATTAGTATTGGTTTGATTAATTTGTGTTGGACCATTTAAAATAGCATACCACACACCTTTGTCATAAAAATTTACATAGACGCGCGACAAGCTTTCCAATAACTATAGTTTTTGTCAAAAAAAATAGATGCTCTATTGTAAGCCCCTTTAGGTTCCTACGCCATTTTCTAATAAGATTTTCGAAGCACGCGATAAACTGGAGTTCTAATACCATTTGTTAGACTACGACAACTTATATGGAGGGGGTGAATAGATCCCCAAGCCAAAATACCCAATTAAAAATATTAGGTAATTAAAAGCTTATTTGAAAAAATGCAAGCGGAAGGATTTAATCTAGATCGAAATAGTAGTCTAAACGAGCCTAGTTATTAGAACTCGGATATGCGTAAATTGTATGGATTAAAACAATAATAAGAACAATCAACACAAGTCTATCTTAATTAATCGTTTACCACAAATCACAATGGTTACCTATTTCCAAAGAAATTATTGATAAAATTGCTGAAGCGGTAAAGCGGCAAGCAAAAAGTAATAGGTATTATTTATTACCGGGTGATATAGGTTATATTGTATCGTAGTCCATAGAGATTGGTGAGAAAAACTGTCTTTCGACTATCTCGCGTTCTAAGTTTCATGAATGGGTGCAGAAGTAAAATGCAGGAAAAGTAAATAAAAGCAAATAAACAATCTTAATAGTCTAAGAGAAATAGTTATGGAATTGCATTTCATTCTACCCGTCGAATACTTAAATCTGAAAATCTATTGCTCAACACTCATAGTACGCATCAAAATCACCAGGCATCATTCGAGACGCCACATTAGTGCCCATTTCTGCAGCACCGACGAAAGCTAACCGTACTATTCACATCAGCGATTTCTCCACCGACACAAACAACACGGAGGCATTAAAATCGATACCCATTACGATTGTTAGCCCTAAATCCATGCCTGAAATCTAGAAACTAACAGTTATCATTCCTAATCAAGATCTATGATGTCTATTTCTACAACAACACAAATTCGAAGCATTTAAGCAAAAAGATCAAGAACAACAACAATGATGATTTATAAAGTGAATATATAAACGATCCCAAGATCAACAAATGTACATACAATAACAGTAGAAATATACATACAAAACCCACCATTGGAATGAAACATAGGGAAGAAAGAAGATGAACCGGTGTAACAACCTGCTTAAAAATTTACGTTCAAACGGAGTCGCCACCCACTTTATTTGGGCAAGTCAGAAACCCTTAAAAAAAAAAGAGAGATTTGGGTAAGTAGGTAAATTAGGCAAAGGGAAGGTGTTAGGCACCCTTTGCCTCCCTTGTACTCAAGGGGACCCATTTAATCTTTAGGTTTAGGTTTTATAAAAAAGGTTTGACAATTGTTCACTAATAGATTTAAAAAAGGTTAGCCTTTGCCCAAAAGGGTAAATCTTAGTTTTGATAAAACCATTGTCGATCGAGACAACAATAGCCGAATACCAAAAGGCATATAAACAAAATTGTAATAAAATTAATAGGCCTCAATGCATCATCATTGGCCAAAACAAGGTTTTTTTAAAAAAGAGCCTCATAGAAATCATTGGCAAAATGGAAAAAAAACCAAAGGTTTGTAAAAAATATATTGACAATAGAAAATACCCTTTTTAATAAAAGGGCGGCCTCATACCAAAAGGTTTAATCATTGGCCAAAAAGGTAAACCCAAGGGATAGAGTCATTGTCAGATCGAGACAACAATGACCAAAGGCCAAAAGCCATGTATAATGAAAATAGGCCATTGTCAAATCGAGACAACAATGGCCAAAAAAACCTTTTTTAGGGGTGGCCTCATAGATAATCATCGGCCGTAAAGGTTTGAATTTGAGATTGAGTTTGAAAATGGGAAAGGGTTTGTCGGCTCTTATCAGTTAATCGACAATGGCGGATTAGGGATGTTCAAGACAAACCCTAAGACAAACCCTCAAAGGGAGAAGAGAAAAAGCGTAGAAGACAAGTACGTGAAATTGAAAAAAACCTCGTCCCCTTTTCAGGGTTGCCAAGACTCCTTTTTATAGAGTTAGAGAATTAGGTTAAAATCTATAAGAGGAAATAACCCATATCCAAAAACCCAATTTGATATTTTATAAATTAGTAATAATAAAATAATAATAATTATCTAAATAAAATATAAATAATGCTTAATCCAAAATGACAAAAATAGGTTAGAAATATTTAATTGATGATTAAATAAATTGTAAAAATTGACAAAAAACCCTAAGATAAAATAGATGGACCAAACATTTCAAGATTCAACCTAGTGAATTTCAATCACACCCCTTTTCCTTTGTATGCACCCCTTAGTCAATAATAATAACCATTTATATTTAAAATAGGTTGTGAGAATTAAAAAACCAAAATAAAATATGCGGGCCAAATGTTTGGGGCCCCAGTATCTACTAACCACACCTCTATTTTAATTCTAAACAATTTATAAGAGAATGAGTTTAACAATAGAGATGTTAAACCCCATGGCTCCTATTTTTTTTGGTATATCCTTAAGAAATTAATTTTAACCAGACGTAAAACAATCTGGTAAATTTTGGGGTATGACAACCGGAAACTCTCACCGTGTCAAGGCAATCGAGACAAATCCATAGCAAATCCACATGATGTAGCACCCATTGGTGTTTCCTAAGCCTCTAAACTATCAAAAATGGATCAGATCTCTTCCATGGGGGAAAGAGATGATAAAAACCTAAAAAATCTGATTTTACAACATATATACAAAAACTGAAAATCGCAGACCGCGCTAAGCACGCCTACTGTGCTAAGCCCGTTGTCCTTTATTTTTTTAAACCTCCTGAGCCCGCTTAGCGCCAAATACCCGCGCTAAGTGCCTTACTTTCTGCCAGACTTGGTCTTCAAAATTTCCAGACCGCGTTAAGCGCCAAAAAAGCGTGCTAAGCGGGCTCAACAGAACAACAACTTTTATTTCCAAAACGCTTTCGCCGCCATGTCTTCGACACTTTATTCCTCAAAGCTTCGAACATGCATAAATACCTACAAAAAGACAACAAAACTATCAAACGGTATATATTTACACGAAAAAGTAACAAAACACAAACGATACAAATATACACAAAAACGGGGAATCATTCAAACGGTATTACAAAAAGTATCGATAAGTGCCACTATTTATATACACAAAATAACTACATTTTGGCACTTATCAAAAATGAAAACTAGTAATTGGTCGAACACTTGGTGTGCAATCTAATTTTCAGAATTTTTCCTTTGAGTTGTGTTGATATAAAAACCACTTATAATTCAAGTGATTATAAGCTAATGAACACACCACTTTAAACAAAACAATTGCAGAAAAATTCTTACGAGTCAATCAATCAAAAAATGTTATTCGACAAATTGTGTAATGAAAACAAAAACTAGCATTTTATCGAACACTTAATGTGCGGTAAATTTTTGAGATTTTTCCTTTAAGCTTTGTTAATATGAAAAATCACTTACAATTAAAGTGATTGTAATATAATCAACAAAGAAATTTTCAACTTTAATAATGAAGTAAAACATCTATACGAATTGATATATCAAACACTACATTCAACAAATTGCACATACAATTAAAATGAGAGTAAGAGAGAAAGAGATAGAGAGTGACACAAGGATTTGGTAAGGTAGTTTCCCACATCGTCCTCGTGTATGGGTACGTCTGCCCTCAATTTAAAATGAAATTGAGAAGTTATTTCTTAATTTTCAAAAAGTAACTACAAGAGAAGTGTTCCAAGAGGAACCCTTACAAACCCTGACTGTTTGTTGTTGATTCAACCCCTTCTCTTCTTTGTTGTTGATTCAACCCCTTCTCTTGTTTTGATCTTCAACAAGACCGGGATAAAATAGATCCAATTGATTCTTATAATCTTGCTACCCCTTTACATTCTTTATCTCCAAAGCTTTCGCGCACAATCAAATTCACCTATTATAACACAAGCTTTCAATTTGATATTTCGTTCTCTTGTTACTCATTTGCGAGTTACCAAAAATCCAAAGCTTTCACTTAGCCGCGATCCTCTCTTAAAAGACTTTTACAAAATCCCCATAGTTTTTCCGAATGAAACCCCCTGCAGATCTCAACTCAATATTCTCGACTACACAAGAACCTAATCGGGTGTTATCAAACCTCGTATAAATGGAACCCCAACAAAAGATGATTATGTGTAATTTTTCAGTGTGTGTGCATATAATGAAGATAAAGAGTAAGTGCAGTATGTGTTTATAATTTCATCAGGGTGGAATGAAGCATGATTGATGTATTTATAGTTGGGGAACTTTGGCGGAAAAGAGGGAAACTTCTGAATTGAAAAAATATAAAAAATTTGACCCATATAACAATATGTACCGACCTAAAACAGTTATGTGCTGACATGAAAATCATCACTTAATAATATATACCGACCTAAAACAATTATGTGCCGACACAAAAATTGTATGAGCCGACTTGAAAGCTAGCTCATAGAACAGAAGCCACAGGCTTTAAAACTGCAGTACTTGTGTTGGCTTGAAAATCATTTGTGTCGACCTGAAATATTTTATGTGCCAGCACGAAAAACTTATGTGCCGGCCTGAAAAGCGGATGTGTTGGCACATACAAAGTGTGTTTTGTGCAGAAAATGATTTTTCATAATTTGGATCATTTTAAAACTTGGTTTGAATGCTTCCTAAGATCTATAATGCAAAGGTGCACCAAATGAAACAAAGATACCATCCAATATATATAAATGCTAAGTTTTCCAAGTTTTGACATCATGCAAAACATCTAATGGTGAAGTTGCACTCACAGTTGAAACAACTGGTCCAACAAGTTACACCAATATGACAACAATACTTGTACAATATGATCGAGCAGAAAAGCAGTAAATAACACAAAAAACTGGTAACCCAATTCGATGCCACTTGCACCTACGTCTGCAAGGTTGGCTTACAACCCATGATAGGAAATTCACTATTAGTATCTTAGAACATTAGTCTTACAAGCAACAACAAACGGTATGTTGTCTTATGCCTTTTCATAACACTATACAATGACTTTCTATTTTGATCTCCCCTTAAATATGAGAACCCCTCCCATTTTAAAATGAAAAGAAATATATATATAGTCTCTATCGTTCTTGAAGACGTTGTCCCAAATGTTTACGGGCACTTTTTCCACTAACCCAATCGATTGGGTGTAAGTATCAATCGATTGGACAATACAAATTTTGTTCAAAAGATGTTCAGACAGTTCCTGGTTCAACTGACACATTTCCAAAACATTTTTAAGAATATTTTTCTTAAGAAAATAGGATTAAAAATTTTATTTGTGTGTGTGTGTGAATTAAATGTATAAGTTTACAAAAAAGCCTTATGTTTTTAAAAAACATGGTTCACTAAGAAGCGGCATGACGAGCTTTATCACTTCCTCTTTTATACTTTGAAGCTTCAAGACTTGCTAGGTGACTCAATCATATAGACACTTGCTTGAATTATTCTTGTAGATGAGGCTTGGGATTTATCCCTGTTGAGTGCCTTCATTAGAGGATGATTGCAATGATCATTAAATCCTAACTTATTTTCTTGCATATTTAAGCGCTTGTGGTATAGGTTCTATTATTAAACATATTTTATTTGATATCATTGAAAGCAATAGATTCTTTTATTACTTTTTCAATTAACCTCCATATTAATATGGTTCCACATATTGCTTGTTTTTCTTCTCATTTGGGATCAAGTAAATACCCATAACCATTTTTCATGACCAACTTAGGATTTTGAAATTCCATCGGAGATGTAACACCCTAAATTCTACCCGAAAGTATAATGCGAGAAATATCAGAGTATTTTAAAATTTCAAACAACACATTGGGGTGTCACATATCAACTTAAAACTTCAACTTGTATTTCATTCAACAATGATACATAGCATTCGAAATAACAGTCAACTATCAGTTTATCTCAACTGAAATAACTTGGAAGTATAATAAGTACTTCATATTATTCAACTTGGATTCAACGGTTATAATAAAAACAACTAAAAACATCAACAACATAGAAATAACGATATAAACGACCCTCGAGTGCTACGTATCAGAGCGACACACCAACAGGACTCGATGAAGCAACAAACTTCCATAATTATACTTGAGTACCTGCCCATTTCCCATGGTAGGGAAAACATCAGCAGCAAGGGTGAGATATCAAACTATATAAATAGGATCATGATAAATCATATATCCGGTAAATAATATAAATGAATCACCGCTTCGCACAACATCAACATAAACAACACAAATAACATCATCAACAAGTAGTTATGATATCAACAAATGAACATCTTCAACAATCAACATATAAGCATCTTCGGTAAAAAAAACCTATAAGCATCTTCATCAGGTCTACATATAAGCATCAATATAATCATACAAGAATCTTCAACAAGTCAACATAAAAGCATCAATATCATCATATAAGCATCTCCAACAAGTCAACATATAAGCATCAATATCATCATATAAGCATCTCCAACAAGTCAACATATAAGCATCAATATCATCATATAAGCATCTCCAACAATTCAACATATAAGCATCAATATCATCTCATAAGCATCTCCAACAAGTCAACATATAAACATCAATATCATCATATAAGCATCTCCAACAATTCAACATATAAGCATCAATATCATCATATAAGCATCTCCACCATGTCAACATATAAGCATCAATATCATCATATAAGCATCTCCAATTGTAACACCCCATATTTTTCCATTATTTAATTTAATTAGAATTTAAATTATTTAATTGGATTAATTGGCATTTTGGTAAATTATTGAGAAATATATATTATGGAAATAAGTAATTGGGCTTTTGTGTTGTGATTAGTAGAGAAGGGGTGCTAAGTGTGTAGGTCTCACTAATCATTATCCTATTTTTCATAAAATAGAGAAATTGTGAAAAAGGGAAATTAGAAACAAAAAGAGAAAAAGTTTGAGAAAAGAGAAGATACGTGAAAGAGGAGAAAGGAAAAAGAGAACCTTCAAGGAATTCGAACTCTAAGGAAAGGGGGGACTCTTCTGGTTAATAATTATTATACAATCAAGGGTAGTATAATTGATTAAGATTGTTGTTTGATTCAATTGAATGTGTTGTGTTTTAGGGAATTGTTAGGATTTGATGAAGTGTTCATAATTTGATTTGTGTTGGTGAAAAATTGAGTATGTTGAATATGTATTGTTGATTATTGATGTTAAAACATGTTAGAAGTATGTCTAAATATGCAATTTGGTGCTGTTATGAGATTGTGAACGTTTTGGTACGATTGGGTTCGCATTTGGCATGAATTGGAAAATGGAAATTGCTGTCAAAAGTGGATTTTGTGGTTGCAGGTGCAAAGTAACCAGTTACTTGAGGTGTGGTAACCGGTACCACTATTGGTTTTGGTGTTGTTGTTGCTGTCTGGGAGGCAGTAACCGGTTACTGGGATTGAGGTAACCGGTTACCGCTGTTACAAATGGGATTTTTGGTCTGTCCGTCAGGCAGTAACCGGTTACATGGATTGAGGTAACCGGTTATCACTGAAGTTTTTTGAAAATTGTTTTATTTTAAATATCCGTAACTTTTGATCCGAGCGTCCGATTAATGTATCGTTTTGGGCGTTGTGAAGCTGATTAAGAGCTTTTTATGATGAATTGGTGAACTGGGCAGTGGCCCAATTTTATTTTAAATCTTGATTTAATTTAATTGATGAATTGTAGCATTGTGTACATATATGTGCGAATGTAGCAATGTGTTGTTATGGTGATGAAACTATATTGATTTTCATTGTGATTGGATGATGTTTGACAAGAATATGTGTGATATGATTGAATGATTGCTAAGACATGTGCATGATTATTGGTGATGAAATGGTGAGTTGTAATGAGACAATGTGATGCATCGGATCGATGATGTTATAAGTATGCCATATGTGTGCATTCATTCATACGCAATTTGGTGACGGATCCCGGTGATGTTATGGATCAAATGGTGGGCATTATTCCTATTGTGTGGAATTTGTATCGGTTAGACTGTATCTTGGTGATGAATAGATCAGTCGGATGGGTTTAGCCCATGTATGATACCACATGCATAGAGTCAGTTCATTCATGTGCATAATGATATAGTATGACTGAATGATTGTAGTGTTATGTTCAATGATGCGTTTGCTTGCATGGATGTCTGGTTAATTGTTTGGAAATCTGAATACATGTTATAATGTGGTGAATAACATTTTTATGATGTTCTATTGCTTATGAGTGTATAATACTTATTAATTGTGAATGAGACTCGCCCTTACATGTTGATAATTTTCAGATTGAGGAGTAGCGACTTTATTGTTCGGTGAGGATAAGTCGTAGAGTCTATCCATTTATTTTGGGTCATGCTCTGGTCTTGTAACACTGGGAACGATAGTTTCTGAGTTTGATCATTATACTCTATTTATTGGTTTTAGATTGTGTTTCTATTGGTTTGTTATGGTGATGTTACACTATTCCGCTGTGATAAACATGAGATTGTTAATTGATGAATCGTTCCTAATAAAGCATGACAGTTGAATTATATTTGGTTTTAATTTTTTTTAATTGTAGCACCCTTGTTTTCATGTTTTACTTTGAGTATTTTAATAATTGATGTGGGGTTTTAGAAGGGTGTTACAATAGTGGTATCAGAGCATAGTTGGTCGTTGTGACCAGAGTCTTGTTATTATTCCCTTGTATGCATCGAGTGCAAGTTGTCACTGTCGATATTTTTGAGCTGATGGAATTGTTTTGTGATAAGCAGAACAATGGCTGGAAGAGCTGGAAGAAATGATGATGCAATTGCAAAGGCTCTAAGAATGATTGCTGGTGTACTGGGAGGAAATGTCAATGGAGCGGGGATTGGTGCTGACAGACAATTGGGGAATTTTCAAAGGAACAATCCTCCGTTGTTCAAGGGCACTCATGATCCCGATGGTGCTCAAAAAGTGGCTGAAGGAGATCGAAAGGATATTCAGAGTTATTGATTGTGTTGAGAACCTAAAATTGAGGTATGATACTCACATGTTGTCGGAAGAAGCTGATGATTGGTGGGTTGCTACTAGAGCTGAGCTGGACACTGATGGTGTGGCTATTTCTTTGGCTATGTTCAGAAGAGAATTTTTGAGGAGGTACTGATCGGTAAATTAGCAAGTGTACTAATCTGCCAATGTAGTAATAATAGGAAATACCTAAGTATCGATCTCAAGGACTGCATACCAATACAGAGTTATGTTTTAATTCAATTAAACAAAAAGCCTTGGGGGTTTTTTATTAGGAATTATAAATTTAATTACAAATAAAAGTAATAGATGTACTCGACCAAAGATGAGTAACATGCCAGGGTAGGTGTGTGCATTAACATGTAACAATTCTGAACCCTTGTTTCATAACAAAATTCAACTTATCAATTACCAGTTCTTAAGGGTGTTTGCTCCTAAGTCCTTAGTGGGCAAACCTTTGAACATTCAATCCTAATCCCAAAGTCCTTTGATATTAGTTATGAATTCAAGCATTATTATTATCAAGAATGTTCCGGTTACTATAGGGTATCCCTAGTCCTAGGTGATATCTACTATAGAATAATGGTATAAAAACCCTAACAATGGAGGTCCATCCTAATTGTCAGTCATCAATCAATCCAGTTGGTCCGACGAGGAAAGCGTTAAAAACCTTATACCATTAAATTGAACGTGAAAGAGAAATATGTTATTGAAATATGGAATTCAAAATCATCACAAATGTTAATCAGGGACACCCCCTAGCATTGGGGGGTTTAGCTACTCATAATATTCAAAGAAAACACAATAATGAATAAAGACATTACAAGAAATTGGAGGAGATTGAATCTTCAATCGCTTCCGTTCATGAAGATCTTCTTCTCTCCCAAACCCTTGCTCTATCCAATATTCTCTTGTATTCTTTTCTCTAATCTGTCAAAAGTCCCCTTCTCCTTACATAAACTTCGTTTAAGGAGCTTCAGTATCATTCTCAATGTCAGCAAAAAGTCCAAAGTACCCTTAATACAAGACAGAGTAAAACAGATCAAAAAGTGAAGTTTCTGTCCGCATCCATCTACACAGGCCTTGTTGATTAACACGGGTGCCCGTGTTGATTCACTGACTGACGTAAGGTTGAAATTCTGCGCAAACCTATCAACACGAGCCGTGTTGATTAACACGGGTGCCCGTGTTGATTCACTGACTTGTGCTCGTTCACTCCTTTCCTGAAGCTTTCAACACGGGCCGTGTTGATGTACACGGGTGCCCGTGTTGATCTCCTGATTCTTCAACAATTCCCCTCTTTCAGCCTTCCGGAGTCCCTCAAGTCCTGTCATTAGTTGCTCCGATCACACGCATCAACCTACAACACTAACACTACCAAACAAAGGCATAAAGAGGATCTTTTGACATACTTTAAACCAAATGCAATGCAATACTATAAATGAATAAATATGATAAACTTAACTTAAAAAGCAATAAAACAACCGAATGTGTTACCGAGATGATGAATTTGTGCTGGATGAAAGACATAACTTAATAGAAATGGTGACCGATCACAACCCCAAACTTATCTCATTGCTTGTCCTCAAGTAATGTATTGAGACTAAACAGAGGTCACCCACGAATTTCTCCTCTCCACAACACAGCCTGTGTTTTTCGCAACTTGGATTTTTCCTTCCTAATCAAGCTTCTAGTTTCCTGAATCGAACTATCTACCACACTTTCACATTAGAGGGCCTCTTTACCTGTAAACTTTTCACACTCTCACAAGAAATCTCGGGGTTAAAGTGTTTGCACTCACAGTACCAAAGTATGCAATATCAACTCTTAATTTTGAATTTACTCTATCTTCACTACACAAACAGATTCCACACACTTTATGAGGTCATTTGGGTTGTAACGGGGCTTAGGTACGGTAGGATAGACAAACGAATGGATAACAAAGGTTTTTGGGTTCAGCATTTATGTTATTTTTCTCATTTTTGTGCCTCACTAATAAACTGGGGGTTTATTCAACTTTGATTCTTCTTAACTCAATTTTTCCTATGAGCATGTTCGAGTTTTTAGTTACGGCAAGTGCTTTTCTCTTCTTCTTTTTTTTCTTTTTGATTTCTATTTACGCACTTGCTCTTTTTCTACGAATTGTCACCCCAAACTTAGTTTCTTGCATACTTTATAATTTACAACAGTCATGCCGAACAAGGGTAGGAATTGTATAATTACGGATGAACAGGGGTTTAATTCAAACAAAAAGGCTAAAGCTCAACGGGGTTCACAAAGGATAACCATCAAGTAAAGGATGGATAGAAAGGCTAAGGGTTAAACAAACAACATGCCTCAGTGTGTGTCCTCGTGCTGTGATGTGTAAAAAGAACATACGCAAAATCAGAGTGATAAGGTCATACTTGACTGAACTCTCATGATGATATTTTAGTGTTTGGCCTTTGTACTCTCACCATGTTGGTTATGCTTACAAGCTTTGAAGCCTCCTCGTGTCATGTGGTTTCTTTTTCGACTCTGGTCTACCATACAACCATTTTGGTCCGATGTTACCAAATTGCATCCAACCTTTAATTTTATCATTTCATGGCTGCATCAACTTCCGAGGTTCCTCGGGAGATCAAGTATGGGGAGTATCTTTCATCCACTAGCTATCAATCTCGGGTTCATCCAACAACTATCTGTCACTCTGTAACATAATGGTACCCCAGAAAACGAATAGTAATGCTAAAAACAAAATAAACACAAAAACAAGAGCAATGCAAGAAAACTCCCCCACACTTGAGCTAAACATTGACCTCAATGTTTTAGCCCAACTGCGGAAAGAACTCACATAGGGTGCATCAACTCCAGCTGTCGCTTTCAAGCTTTCACTAGAGACGCCCTCTTTTATTACTTGAAAATAAAAGAAACAAATAGAGATATTAATTATTAAAACTGTGGGTTGCCTCTCACGAAGCGCTTCGTTTAACATCGCATGGCTCAACGGTCCATTATCCTTTATTATGAAGGGTATTTCCTCTTCCACACCTTGGTTCTTTTCACTACCGCAACCACGAACTCATGAAGATGAAAAGCATGGACAAATTTTCTCTTCAATTCACTTCCCACATTCTTCTTTTCATCTTTCTTTTTCTTAGAACATTTGATGGCTATATGCGTTGGTTCCACCCGAGAGGCTATGCTCGACACTTTTTCTTGGAGCTGTTTAGACCTTTTGTTCTTTTCCTCACTTTCAGTCATACCATCAGAAGTTTCATCATTTATAACCGCCTTGTGTTTCTTGACTCCTAACATCTTCAAGGTTACTTCTTCATCAAATGATTCCAGCGTTAGTGTCCCTTTTTCAATATCGAAATTGCAGCGGCCTGTCAACAAAAATGGTCTCCCAAGAAGGATAGGAGTCTCTTCATCTTCCGGAATGTCCATGATGTGGAAGTCAACCGGGAATACAAACTTATCAACCTCCACTAGTACATCTTCAGCTACCCCATATGATTTCTTAATGGTGTGATCAGCGAACCTTAACTTTGTTTTACTTTCACTAATCTTTCCCAATTCAAGCTTTTTGAAAATAGATAGTGGCATTAAACTCACACTAGAACCAGAATCGATGAGTACCTTTTTAAATATTATATTCTTGATTGTGCACAGTATCGCCACTGCTCCAGGGTCTTTCCTCTTGATTGGGATATTTCTTGCTGACGAGACTATACCACAGTTCTCAGTTTCAATTTTTGGTTCTCCTCCCAGTGATCTCTTTTTCGCCATCACCTCCTTCATAAATTTCCTAAACAAGGGCATGTGCTCAAGTGCTTAGAAGAAGGGTAGATTTACCTCTAACTTTTTGAACAAGGCAGTAAACTTCTCAAAGTCTTTCTCTTTTGAATCCTTCTTTGTCACTCTGGAAGGGAAAGGTAGTTTGATCATCGGTTCAACAGCTTTCTTATTTTTTTCTTCAAATGGTTTACCCGGCGGTACCACAACTTCTGGATCTTTTGGATTTTCTCTTATTTCCAAATCCACCTCTATTACCATGGGGTCATCTATTTCCTCTTTTTCTTTTTCAGATTCTGCCACTTTCTTACTTCTTGTAGTAACAACATTAATCTTTTCTTGGTCTTTCGGATTTTTCACAGTTGAACTCGAAAAGGTTCCTTGTGCCTGTAGAGTGAGATGTTGTGCTATTTGACCCACTTGAACTTCTAGATTTTTTATTGAAGTTGTGGTGTTCCTGTGGTTGTTTTTGGTCTCTTCTTGAAACTGAGAGCATTGTCCAGCCAATCTCTCAATAGCTACTTCCCACTCTGCCTTCTGAGGATTTTGTTGTTGATCTTTCCAAGCGAAGTTGGGATGATTCTTCCACCCTGGATTATAGGTGTTAGAATACGGATTGTTTTGCCTCAAGAATTTGATTTCTTCAATTTGCTTGGGAGTAGCAACACAACACATAGTTTGGTGAGGGCCATTAAAAATTTCACAGATTACAAGTTGAGCTTGTTGGACTTGAGCAACCTGTTGAGTACCTATATTCATAGCCTTTAATCTCTTTTCTATCTCTGCAGCTATAGCATCTTTAACCCGAATTTTTGAAGTTTCCAGCTTAAGATCAATGATTCCTTCCGGTTTGCTAGCACACCTGTCATACAGCTCCAAATGCTCATTTGCAGCTATTGCTTCAATGATTTTTATGATGCCGGAGGCTGTTGTGAAATTTGTTGAGCCTCCAGCTGCTGTATCAATCAACTGTTTTGTTTTCATTCTGAGCCCATTGACAAATACTTGCATCTGTTCAGTCTTGTCCATATTATGAGTGGGACATGCTACTAGAACTCTTTTGAATCTTTTGTAAGCATCTCCTAAGGGTTCACCCTCCTTCTGCTTGAAGTTCAGGATGTCATACCTCTTCCTTATAAATACAGATGCAGGAAAATACTCATTTAAGAAAGTTTTTTCCATCTCTTCCCATGATGTAATGCTGCCCGCTGGAAGGGAATAGAACCACTCTTCTGCTTCTTCTGCCAAGGTGAATGGGAACATTCTCAGCTTCTTTGCCTCTTCTATATGACCTTCAATTTTTAAAGTTGTACTCATGGTCAGAAACCTCTGTAGGTGCTTGTTTGCATCTTCATTAACCTTTCCGGTGAAAGGTTTTCTTTCAAGCTGATTTATTGTGCTCGGATGCAGTTGAAAGTTAGCAGTGTTCACCGGTTGGTTGACAGTAGTTAGTCTCCCTCCCGGTGTCTTTCTAGCACCATAGTCTCCGAGAAGCCTCTCAGGAGGAGGAGGACTTTCACCCATAATTTCTGGTTCACTTTCAGATTCCGAACTTGAATAAACTGTAATCACTTCTTCCTCGAATTCCAGTTTAGCTTGACGAACTTATCTACCCCTTGCGTGCAAAGTCCTTTCAATTTCTGCGTCAAAAAGAAATTTTGCTGAGGCCTTACCTCGCATAAACAGATTAGACAATTATTAGAATGAGGAACAAAAATAAAATAAATTTTTTTTCGCAGAAAATAAAATTTTAGTCGCAGAGCAACAAAATTCTAATTGAATTAAATCTAAAAACTCTATAATCTTCGACAGTCCCCGACAACGGCGCCAAAAACTTGATCGGTAAATTAGCAAGTGTACTAATCTGCCAATGTAGTAATAATAGGAAATCCCTAAGTATCGATCTCAAGGACTGCATACCAATACAGAGTTATGTTTTAATTCAATTAAACAAAAAGCCTTGGGGGATTTTTATTAGGAATTATAAATTTAATTACAAATAAAAGTAATAGATGTATTCGACCAAAGATGAGTAACATGCCAGGGTAGGTGTGTGCATTAACATGTAACAATTCTGAACCTTTGTTTCATAACAAAATTCAACTTATCAATTACCAGTTCTTAAGGGTGTTTGCTCCTAAGTCCTTAGTGGGAAAACCTTTGAACATTCAATCCTAATCCCAAAGTCCTTTAATATTAGTGATGAATTCAAGCATTATTATTATCAGGAATGTTCCGGTTACTATAGGGTATCCCTAGTCCTAGGTGATATCTACTATAGTATAATGGTAAAAAAACCCTAACAATGGACGTCCATCCTAATTGTCAATCATCAATCAATCCAGTTGGTCCGACGAGGAAAGCGTTAAAAACCTTATACCATTAAATTGAACGTCAAAGAGAAATATGTTATTGAAATATGGAATTCAAAATCATCACAAATGTTAATCAGGGACACCCCCTAGCATTGGGGGGTTTAGCTACTCATAATATTCAAAGAAAACACAATAATGAATAAAGACATTACAAGAAATTGGAGGAGATTGAATATTCAATTGCTTCCGTTCATGAAGATCTTCTTCTCTCCCAAACCCTTGCTCTCTCGAATCTTCTCTTGTATTCTTTTCTCTAATATGTCAAAAGTCCCCTTCTCCTTACACAAACTTCGTTTAAGTAGCTTCAGTATCATTCTCAATGTCAGCAAAAAGTCCAAAGTACCCTTAATACAAGACAGAGTAAAACAGATCAAAAAGTGAAGTTTCTGTCCGCATCCATCTACACGGGCCGTGTTGATTAACACGGGTGCCCGTGTTGATTCACTGACTGACGTAAGGTTGAAATAGTGTGCAGACCTATCAACACGGGCCGTGTTGATTAACACGGGTTCCCGTGTTGATTCACTGACTTGTGCTCGTTCACTCCTTTCCTGAAGCTTTCAACAAGTGTCGTGTTGATGTACACGGGTGCCCGTGTTGATCTCCTGATTCTTTAACAATTCCCCTCTTTCAGCCTTCCGGAGTCCCTCAAGTCCTGTCATTAGTTGCTCTGATCACACGCATCAACCTACAACACTAACACTACCAAACAAAGGCATAAACAGGATCTTTTGACATACTTTAAACCAAATTCAATGCAATACTATAAATGAATAAATATGATAAACTTAACTTTAAAAGCAATAAAACAACCGAATGTGTTACCGAGATGATGAATTTGTGCCGGATGAAAGACATAACTTAATAGAAATGGTGACCGATCAGGTGCTTTCCTAAAGATGTTCGGGGAAAGAAAGAAATGGAATTTTAAGAGCTGACGCAAGGTAACATGATGGTGTCGGAATATGCTTCCAAGTTTGTCGAGCTGGCGAAGTACTACACCCACTACAATAATGACGAGGTAAGTAAATTCTCGAAGTGTATCAAGTTTGAGAATGGCCTTCCTGATGAGATCAAGCAAGGTATCAGGTATCAGAGGATTTGCCAAATTGCTGACTTGGTGGATTGTAGTAGGATCTATGAAGAGGATAACATTAAGCTGAAGTCATCTCACTCTCATGAGTTGGTTGACAAAATAGGTAAGAAGCCTGTGGATATAGGTAAGCCATATGGTAGAGGAAATCCAAAAGATGGTGATTGGAAAAGGCCTAGTGGAGGAGATTCTATTGCTCCCGTTAGGTGATACAACTGTGGTGAGACTGGACATAGAAGGAATGAGTGCAAGGGTGGATAAAAGAAGTGCTTCAAGTGTGGTAAGGCGGGTCATATTGCTTCTGATTGTAGGATGAAGACCGTGACTTGCTACAACTGTGGCGAAGAAGGCCATATCAGCCCGTAGCGCACGAAGCCAAAGAAGAACCAATCTGGTGGAAAGGTTTTTGCTTTGTCTGGGTCAGAGACTACTCCTGAGGATCGATTGATTAAAGGTACGTGTTTTATCCATGGTACGCCTTTAATTGCAATTATAGATAATGGAGCAACTCATTTGTTTATTTTGTTGGATTCTGCTAAAAGATTGAATTTTGAACTATCTGATATTAATGGTAGCATGGTTATTGACACTCCTACGTCGAGTTTAGTGACTACTTCATCTACTTGCTTGAATTGTCCGATTGATATTTGTGGTAGGGAGTTCTGAATGGACTTAGTGTGCCTTCCGCTAGAACAACTTAACATTATTCTGGGAATGAACTGGTTGGAATTCAACCGAGTTCATATTAATTTTTTTGCGAAGACAGTGATCTTTCTTGGAGATATTAGTGTTGAGGATTTGGTGATGATTACTAAGCATTTGAATGAAGCGGTTAAAGATGGGGTGCCTTGTTCATATTATTTGCATCAATGGAAGGAAAGGGAAAAGCGGTGAGTAGTGAACTACCAGTGGTACGTGACTTTCCAGAAGTTTTTCTAGAAGATGTTAGAGAGTTGCCACCTGAGAGAGAAGTTGAATTTGCCATTGAATTGATTCCTAGAACTAGTCCTGTGTCGATGGCACCTTATCGTATGTCGGCATCAGAGTTGACTGAATTGAATAGTCAATTAAAAGAGTTACTTGAGAAGGAATTTATTCATCCTAGTGTGTCACCGTGGGGTGCGCCGGTGTTATTGGTGAAGAAGAGAGAAAGGTTTATGAGGTTATGTGTGGATTATAGACAGCTGAACAAGGTTACTATCAAGAATCGGTATCCATTGCCGAGGATTGATGATTTAATGGATCAACTGGTTTGAGCATGTGTATTTAGCAAAATTGATTTGAGGTCTGGGTATCATCAGATTCGTGTGAAGATGGACGATATTCAGAAGACTGCGTTTAGAACGAGGTATGGTCATTACGAGTATACAGTGATGCCATTTGGAGTTACTAACACACCGGGTGTTTCTATGGAATATATGAATAGGATTTATCATCCTTATTTTGATAAGTTTGTTGTGGTGTTCATTGATGACATTCTGATATATTCCAAAAGCGAAGAAGAACATGCAGAACATCTTAGAATTGTATTGGAATTATTGAAAGAGAATAAGCTTTATGCTAAATTATCAAAGTGAGAATTCTGGTTAAGTGAGGTGAGTTTTCTTTGTCATGTGATTTCCAATAATGGTATTGCGGTTAATCCGACAAAAGTAGAAGCGGTATCTTAGTGGGAAGCTCTGAAGTCAATTTCCAAAATTCGTAGTTTCCTTGGTCTTGCAGGTTACTACAGAAAGTTCATAGAACGATTTTCGAAGTTAGCACTGCCATTGGCTAAGTTGACAAGGAAAGGTCAAGCCTTTATTTTGGATTCGAAGTGTGAAGGACTCCAAGAGTTGAAGAAGAGGTTAACTAGTGCTCCTATTATGATTTTGCCGAATTCGGTGGAATCTTTTGTGGTATATTGTGATGCTTCATTAATGGGATTAGGTGGTGTATTAATGCAGAATCAACAGGTTGTGGCTTATGCGTCAAGACAACTCAAAATGCATGAAAGGAATTATTCGACTCACAATTTAGAGTTCGCAGCGGTGGTATTTGTGTTAAAATTGTGGAGGCATTATCTGTATGGTTCGAGGTTTGAAGTGTCTAGCAATCACAAGAGTCTGAAGTATCTCTTTGATCAGAAAGAGCTTAATATGAGACAGAGAAGATGGTTAGAGTTTCTTAAAGATTGTGATTTTGGGCTGAATTACCATCCGGGTAAAGCAAACATTGTTGCTGATGTATTGTGTAGGAAGTCTTTACATATGTCTATGCTAATGGTGCGAGAATTGGATTTAATTGAGAAATTCCGAGATTTAAGTTTGGTATGTGAAGGTACTTCTAATAGTGTTAAATTGGGTATGTTAAAGCTGACGAGTGGTATTCTTGATGAGATTAGAGAAGGCCGGGAAGATGATGTGGACATGGTTGATAGGTTGACTTTAATTAATCAGGATAAATGAGGTGAATTCAGAATTGACGAGAATGGTATAATGAGGTTTGGTGATCGGGTTTGTGTTCCTGATGTTGTCGAGCTGAGAAAGAGAATTCTTGAAGAAGGACATCGTAGTGGATTGAGTATTCATCCTGGTGCTACCAAGATGTATCATGATTTGAAGAAGTTGTTTGGGTGGCCTGGAATGAAGAAAGAGATTTTTGAATTTGTTTACTCTTGTTTGACCTGCCAGAAGTCGAAGATTGAACATCAGAAGCCGTATGGAGCTATGCAATCGTTGTTTATTCCATAATGGAAGAGGGATACTGTATCCATGGATTTCGTTTCCAGTTTGCCGAGGAGTGTTAAGAATTGTGAATCTATTTGGGTTATTGTGGACAAATTGACGAAGTCTGCTAACTTCATATCGATGAGAATGGATTATCCTATGGAGAAGTTAGGTCAATTGTATATTGAGAAGATAGTGAGTCTGCATGGTATTCCTTCGAGTATCGTGTCAGATAGAGACCCAAGGTTTACATCGAGATTCTGGGAAGGTTTGCAGAAAGCATTGGGTACTAAGTTGAGATTGAGTTCTGCTTATCATCCGCAGACTGATGGTCAAACAGAGAGGACGATTCAATCGTTGGAAAATTTGTTGCGTGCTTGTGTTGGAAAAAGGTGGTGCGTGGGATAGTTATTTACTGTTGATTGAATTTACCTACAACAATAGTTTTCATTTGAGCATTGGTATGTCTCCGTTTGAAGCTTTGTATGGTAAGACATGTAGGATGTCGTTATGCTGGTATGAATCTGGTGAGAGTGCAGTACTTGGACCAGAGATTGTTCAAGAGACTACAAAAAAGATTAAGATGATTCAGGAGAAGATGAAAGCTTCTTAGAGTCGTCAGAAGAGCTATCATGATAAGAGGCGGAGAACACTTGAGTTTCAAGAGGGAGATCATGTGTTTTTGAGAGTGACTCCTACAACTGGTGTTGGTCGAGCGTTGAAGTCAAAGAAGTTGACGCCGCGTTTTATTGGTCCGTTTTAGATTACGGAAAGAGTATGAGAAGTGGCTTATCGTATTGCTTTACCACTGGCGCTTGTGAATTTGCATGATGTATTTCATGTGTCTCAGTTGAGGAAATACATTGCAGATCCGTCTCATGTGATCCAAGTGGATGATGTGCAGGTGAAGGATAATTTGACACTTGAGACCTTGCCTTTGAGAATCGAAGATCGAAAGTTGAAGCAGTTATGTGGTAAATAAATAGCTTTGGTCTGAGTAGCTTGCGGAGGAGCAGTAGGTGGGAATGTTACTTGAGAGCTGGAGAGTCAGATGAAGGACTCCTATCATGAACTTTTCGCTTGAGGTATGTTTTTGAGGATGAAAACTCTTTTAGTGGGGGAGAGTTGTAACACCCCATATTTTTCCATTATTTAATTTAATTAGAATTTAAATTATTTAATTGGATTAATTGGCATTTTGGTAAATTATTGAGAAATATATATTATGGAAATAAGTAATTGGGCTTTTGTGTTGTGATTAGTAGAGGGAGGGTGCTAAGTTTGTAGGCCTCACTAATCATTATTCTATTTTTCATAAAATAGAGAAATTCTGAAAAAGGGAAATTATAAGCAAAAAGAGAAAAAGTATGAGAAAAGAGAAGATACGTGAAAGAGGAGAAAGGAAGAAGAGAACCTTCAAGGAATTCAAACTCTAAGGTAAGGGGGACTCTTCTGGTTAATAATTATTATACAATTAAGGGTAGTAGAATTGATTAGGATTGTTATTTGATTCAATTGAATGTGTTGGGTTTTGGGGAATTGTTAGGTTTTAATGAAGTGTTCATAATTTGGTATGTGTTGGTGAAAAATTGAGTATTTTGAATATGTATTGTTGATTATTGATGTTAAAAAATGTTAGAAGTATGTCTAAATGTGCAATTTGGTGCTGTTATGAGATTGTGAACGTTTTGGTACGATTGGGTTCGCATTTGGCATGAATTGGAAAATGGAAATTGCTGTCAAAAGTGGATTTTATGGTTGCAGGTGCGAAGTAACCGGTTACTTGAGGTGTGGTAACCGGTTACCACTGTTGGTTTTGAGGTTGTTATTGTTTTCTGGGAGGCGGTAACCGGTTACTGGGATTGAGGTAACCGGTTGCCGCTGTTACGGATGGGATTTATGGTCTGTCCGTCAGGCAGTAACCGGTTACTTGGATTGAGGTAACCGGTTACCACTGAAGCTTTTTGAAAAATTGTTTTATTTTAAATATCCATAACTTTTGATCCGAGCGTCCGATTTATGTGTCGTTTTTGGGTGTTGCGAAGCTGATTAAGAGCTTTATATGATGAATTGGAGAACTGGGCAGTGGCTCGATTTTATTTTAAATCTTAATTTAATTTAATTGATGAATTGTAGCATTGTGTACATATATGTGTAAATGTAGCAATGTGTTGTTATGGTGATGAAACTATCTTGATTTCATTGTGATTGGATGATGTTTGACATGAATATGTGTGATATGATTGAATGATTGCTAAGACATGTGCATACTTATTGGTGATGAAATGATGAGTTGTAATGAGACGATGTGATGCATCTGATCGATGATGTTATAAGTATGTCATATGTGTGCATTCATTCATACGTAATTTGGTGACAGATCCCGATGATGTCATGGATCAAATGGTGGGCATAATTCCCATTGTGTGGAATTTGTGCCGATTGGGCTGTATCCTGGTGATGAATAGATCAGTCAGATGGGTTTAGCCGATGTATGGTACCACATATAGATTCAGTTCATTCATGTGCATAATGATATAGTATGACTGAATGATTGTAATGTTATGTTCAATGATGCGTTTGCTGGCGTGGATGTCTGGTTAATTGTTTGGAAATTTGAATACATGTTATAATTGGGTGAATAACATTTCTATGATGTTCTATTGCTTATGAGTGTATAATACTTATTAATTGTGAATGAGACTCACCCTTACATGTTGATAATTTTCAGATTGAGGAGTAACGGCTTTATTGTTCGGTGAATGAGACTCACCCTTACATGTTATAATTGTAGCACCCTTGTTTTCATGTTTTACTCTGAGTATTTTAATAATTGTCGCGGGGTTTTAGAAGGGTGGTACACCAACAAGTCAACATATAAGCATCAATATCATTTATAAGCATCTCCAACAAGTCAACATATAAGCATCAATATCATCATATAAGCATCGCAATGCATAATCAACAACTCCAACCAACAACAATGAACAACGACTAAAATGCGACTCAACTGTGCATATGCATGTGGTACCATTGGACTTAACTCCCAACGCTATCAATTTCAAGTAATTCCTAGGCATAAGGCAAAGCCTTCAACTTACAACAAAGTCACATATCAACATCACACCGTTCAAGTTTATGTTATGCTATGCTATGCGGAATCATACAATGACCACGACTCGACAACGAAACAAAGGCATAACAACAACAGTTACATATCAACATCACACCGTTCAGCTTTAGCCAACGACTCACAACACAACTTATCAATTCATAGCAACATATATACGATATCAAAATTCTCTAGAGTTCCCACCTAAGGCTATCCACATAACAATGCACAATATAATCATATTGGCAATCACGACATTATTCGCAACAAAGACATCCAAACCTAAACTACCATTTTTGGTCAATTCGCAAAATATTCACAATATACCGATATATCAAGTAAACCAAGTAAACTTAGAATTATCATCTAACTCAAATAGACATAACATTAATTATCAACACAACTTCATTGGCAAAGCAATATATTATTCTCAACATAAATATTCAACCAAAACACTAATACGGTCAAATTCTCTAAATACCGTAATTTACCGACAAACCGAATAATTTATTCAAGTCTAAGTATTTTCCAATTAAATAGACTTACTAAAATTAATTAAACTATTATTTAAATCAACCAATTAATAATCATATTATATTAATTATATTTCTATTCCATTAATTATCCAATATCCTAAAATACTACTGTACATGGTACATGGCATATGTTCTACTAATGCTACTGTTTCAATTAATTCATCTCATAATCATATTCTATTTCCACTCATCATATTATTAGATTATCGTAGAATGCATATGTTATGAATACAAGTATCATTATTGTATTATAAAACATGTGCCATCATATCAAGTAGCAAAATATAAAAGAACAGGGCAAGAAAAGGTATGTGACGCCCTTCTCTAGTTAAGACAAGTGGGGAATGGAGGAATAGTGCAAGGGGTGTCCTTCTCCAAGTGGAGAACCCCATCTCACCTATTCATTCCAATTTCATCTTTTCAAGACTTGCTTTTAGTTATACATAGTGCTATTTAATGTAATTAGGAAAACTAAGTTCTGTTAGCAATATAATAAAATAATACTGTATATTTGAAAATAAGAAACAACTAAGAACAAAACAAGGATTAAGGGAGAGATGTATCAAATGGGACCCACAACCAAGGCATGTCGTCCGTCACCCAAACAGCTGCCGGTCGTCCCAAGGAGCTACGTCGGTCGTCCCTTAGATCTGTGACGGGCGTCATAAGCACATGGCGGGCGGCACTGGTGGCTCGCAGCACTGTGCATTTATTTAAACCAAAAAGAACTCCATAATTTCATTGCGGTTTGGTTTTACATTTCTGTTCTTACCTACTTCCATTCATAACCTAAATTCACATTATCACAGATTCAACTTCATAGCATACACACTTATTTAATATTCTAAAAATCACAACCTCCTAATATTCATTCACTAACAGCAACAACAACATGAACATAACAATTCCATTTCAATTAACAACAACATTAACTTATGAAATAAAATCAATTGAAGATTGCACGCAGTAACGAAAACAATTTCACCACGACACAACACAACAATTTCAACACAACACAGCCATTTCAACACAACACATCCATTTCAACACAACACAGTAACAATCTACACCCTAAACCCACATACAATCCATCATATCCCCATTTAGGTAGAAAGAATCCCCCGATACCTTGGATTGAGTGCAGCTCTAAGGAGACTCAATGGAAGATTGGGGAAAAATGGCACTTGAGAGCAACACTTTGGGTCTCCTTCTTCTCCTCATCACAAACCTAGCCCCCTTTCTATTCTTTTCTTCTTTTCCTTTCACGGTTTACTCCCTCCTTCTATTTCTCCAAAGTGACAAAAATTATATTACCACTTGGTTACTACTTCATAATGAGCCTAATAGAAATACATCCATAATACTTAATGATACCACAACTAAGTCCAATATTATTTCTATACTTAATGTAAAAATAATACTTCAACTTATATTCCATTAAAATAAAATCCGATTATTTTAATATACCAACTTAATAAAATAATTCCGACTTCGACGACAAAACTCCGGTAAATAAATAATATTTAAAATTCTGGTAAGACAGAACTCAGATGCCATATATGGATGTCATGACATATGATTTGACATTATAAAAACAGACAAGGTAGGAATACAAATAATAGTGCAGAAAATAAATAACACACATAATTGTTCACCCTGTTCGGTTCAACCAACCTACTCTAGGGGCTACCAAGCCAGGGATGAAGTCCACTATTAGCAATATCAATTCAAAGATAAACTCCCCCGTTTACAACTTCTCACTTAATCACTACCCAATGACCCTTCTACCTAGGTCCTCCCTAGATATGGAATATCTTCATTCCACTCTCAATCATAGCAATGATGTCTAGCAGTCAACACCTCAGCCACTGCATCGACGGCCTAATTTCCAACATTCTAAGCACTCAAATAAGTACAACTTGGAGTTGGGTCAAAGCTTCCTCCACAAACAATACTGCACTCATTGCTTCATAGCTTTTGAGTGAGTAAAATAAACCTCTTGCCTACAGGCTTCGAGGCACAAATCAGTGACCATCCCACAATCCGGGTGGTTCACTTACATGGCTAACCCTAATGGTTACATCTTTGCATAGAATCGGCTAGCTTACTAAAACTAGGTTACAACTGCTTATTTATAACCTATTACCCAACTGGATTTGGGCCTTCAATCACAGCCTTATTTGCTGTTACAAAACAGCAGAAATCTTCTTCTAAAAGAAAGGTCTTTAATCATAAGTTTCCTGAATTGTCTCCATAATTATAAACTATATAATCTTCAATATTCTGACTTGATTCTTTTTACCTTTAAATCGTAACAAACTGACATAACAAACTGTTGCTAAAATTGCTCCACAATATAAGCTCCAAGATATTCTCCACAAATATCTCCATAAAATATGCTCCAAGTAACAACAATAAGTTGTTACACTTTTGCAACAAATTCTCCTATAAAATCTTCAACATTTAGTTTCCTAAATGTTCTCCATCTCCTTAGATATAGCTCTACATAGGATTCAATGTTCTAGGAATATTCTATTTCTGTTATAACAGAATCCAAACTGTCCGCTCAAATACGATGTCACGATATCTTCTTTGACATGTTGTTCTAGATGATAAAAGCACCCACATCATATTAACTCTTTGTGAATCGATTGTACAATACAAATTTTATCCAAAAGTTATTCAAACAGTTCCTGATTCAACTAATACATTTCCAAAACATTTTTAGGAATATTTTTCTTATGAAAAATAGGTTTTAAAATTTATTTGTCTGTGTGCGCGCGCGTGTGTGATTTAGTTTTATAACTTTACAAAAAAACCTTGTGCTTTTAGAAAATATGGCTCACTCAAATGCGACATGAAGAGCTTTCACACTTCCTCTTTTATTCTTTGAAGCTTTAGGACTTGTTAGTTAACCCAATCATATAGACACATGCTTGAATTCTTCTTGTAGATGAGGCTTGAGATTTATTCAAGTTGAGTACCATCATTAAAGGATGGTTGCAGTAATCATTGTCATACCCCAAAATTTGCCCTATTGCTATTACATTTTATTAACAGGGACGTAGCACAAATTCTACAAGGGGTGTATATCAAACTAGTGGGCTTGACATCTTGATTGGAAAGCCCATTTCAAAAGAGTAACCATTCTCTAAATTGTCCAACTCAAAAGATAGGAGTATACATTAAGTAAAAGTGTGTATTTAATTGGGCTTATTATTCTTAAGAATATGAGGCCCAATTTTAGGATTCAAAATTATTTTTAAACTTGGGTTTTATAAACTTCCTTGGTTTATCTACAATATTTTGGATTTTTGTAATTATTCATTTCTATCAAAAGTATAATAGTTTACTCTTAAACTATTTATATTTTAATAAATAGAAAATATTTGTCTATGCTTCATACACTTTCAATTGGCTTCTTATTGCAAATAAATAACATAGCATAATTGGTAAGGAAGCAAGACTTGCAAATAAGAAGTCGCGGGTTCGAATCCCATGAGAGACATTATTGGTTGTTGGGCTTTTGGATATGGGTTATTTCTTTTTTGGGATTTTTAACCTAAATTTCCTATTATAAATAGGACCTTTGGCAATCCTATTAGGGGGACTTTTTTCACAATTTCACGTACAATTTCTCACACACAAATCCACTTTGCAAAAAAACTATTTTTTTCTACGCTTCTTTCCTCCCTCCGAGGGTTTGTCTTGAACAACCCTAACTTGCCGTTGTCGATTAACTGACAACGGCCGACAAACTCTTTCCCGCTTTCAAATGCAATTTTCAAACCACTTAAACCCAAATATTTTGGCCGATGATTACCTATGAGGCCTCCCCCAAAAAAGGGTTTCTGGCCATTGTTGTGTCGATCTGACAATTGGTCGGCACCCATAAAAAAGGGGTTTCTGACCATTGTTGTCTCGATCTGACAATGGTCAGCCTCCCATAAAAAGGGGTTTCTGACCATTGTTGTCTCGATCTGACAATGGTCAGCCTCCCATAAAAAAAGGGTTTCTGGCCATTGTTGTCTCGATCTAACAATGACCTATTGTTTTTATTTTCACTATACATGGATTTTGGCTTTTAGTCATTGTTGTCTCGATCTGACAATAACTATGTTAAAACCCTTGGGTTTACCTTTTTTGGCCAATGATTAAACCCTTTTGGTACGAGGCCACCCTTTTATTTAAAAAAGTATTTTTTTTATTATCGTTCCTCTTTTTTGGCCAATGATAATGCATTGAGGTCACTAATTTATTCTTGTTATATGTTTTGTCTTAGCCATGGTCATTGTTGTCTCGATCTGACAATGACCCCATCAAAACCTTTGAGGTTTTGGCCAAAGGCATATTATTTTTAATTTATTGGTCAACAATTGTCAAAACCCAAGCCTAAAGATTAAATGGGTCCCTTTGAGTACAAGGGAGGCAAAGGGTGCCTAACACCTTCCTTTTGCGTAAATTACCTACTTCCCAAATCTCTTACTTTTTTTAAGGGTTTCTCACTTGCCCAAACAAAGTGGGTGGCGACTCGTTTAAACGTAAATTTTAAGGCAGGTTGCTACAATCATCAAACCCTAACTTGTTTTCTTGTATCTTTAACCACTTCTGGTATAGGTTCTATTATTAAACATATTTTATTTGACATCATCCAAAGCAATAAATTCTTTGATTACTTAGAATAAACCTCCAAAACTTGGTTCCACATATTGCTTGTTTTGCTTCTTATTTGGGATCAAGTATATACCCATAACCATCTTTCATGACCAGCTTAGGATTTTGAAATTTCATCGGGGATATGCTAGAAAATGATATTGTTTTAGTAGAAAATGGTATAGAAACTTTGTATAAAAATTATAAGATAATGGCATGCATAAGAAATTCATATATTTACCGCCAAAGAAAGTTTGAAGCACAACAATATAAAAGTAATCTAAAATAATGCTAAGTAATTTCCTTCAACGACATGTTCCGAAAAAATGAATCAAATTGGGAAAAATATTGTATGGGGGAAAAGTTTTGCCTCAATGTGTGCAAGAGTTACCAATGCAAATGCAATCATGAATTTTTATAAAATGCCTTAGAATTTTGAAATTCAACAACAACTAATCGTCATGAGAAATATAAAGATCGCACTCATGTTACATAAGCATTTTAAAATGCCCATTTTAAAACACATTCGAGAGTTACCATTTTACGGGATTCGAGATTTACCATTTTACGGGAGTCTTTTGTATGTAAATTACAAAATATCAAGTTTGAAATAAGGATATTTAAATAAGAGTGGGAAATAAACCTTGATCAAAGAATGCATGGCTTGAATACAAGTTTGAGCATCTAATTTTTTTTGCAGGATGTTATTAACTCAAAAATACTAGCAAATGGTTCAGATAAGGGACGTGAGAAAGAAATTTCACAAAGAGTTACTTTGATGTGGTTGCTTTCCATGTGGGAATACATGAAATGAATGAGACAGTTTTACTTTTTTTCTTTAAATTAAAAAGAAAACTTCATTGTTAAGGGAGTTTCATTTTTCATTTTAAACCTTTTAAAAAAAAAAATACAAATTACATATTCTCATACACAAAGAATAACATTCTCAAACTTGATACCGTGAAGTGAATGATGTATATTTTTCCTCATATTTATTACATATATACAATTATCGTCCGACTCTTTCTTCTTATTTTATTGTTTTTCCTTTTAACTATGCAATTCTTGCACTTCATTCAAAATACAAGATAAATTTAGTAATTTAAAGTTTTTATAGAACTTTGAACTCGTAAACATATCAACTAAGAATCCAATATGATCTAACCAATATCCTAGTTATTTTGTCAAATTTATTTATTGAATGTGAAACTTTTACTGTCAACAACCACTTATTCTTATAACTCTGATGTGATTCTAATCACTTTAGTAAAATTCTTATTGATAGTAGTAATATTTTTCTTTGATAAATTCAATTGTGTTGTAGAAATATTTACTATTGCAATTAATATTTAATGCACACATGTAATATCTTAAATGCTAATGTTTGAGATTTATTAAAAGCTTTGATGGTGAATATGTTTTACTAATTATTCCATATATCAAAATATAATGGATTTGTTCCGTTCTTTCCTTGAGGGAGAATTTTATCTTATAACCTCATTATTACATATGTGAATTTGAGAAAGATAAAAAAATTGATGAAAATATTGCATTAGATAAAATACCAATTTTGGGATGAAAATGAAATTGAAAACTTGAAGATGAGAATAGTATGATAATACTTATTTGACGATGACTCATTAGGTTTACCTCTTCTCTCATTAGTTTCTCCTTTTTATGCTTACCTAGTCTTTCATTTTTCTCTAATTTTATCTAAAGTGTAAGAATGAAGTTTTGAGACAATATGGAAAAGTGGGCCCGATTTGATTATATTATTAGAGGAACTTCTCTTTAGAGTTTCCTCTAATCCTAAGCACATTTGGATTAAGTTGTTTCCACTTCTAAAATTATTTTTCGACAAATGTTGAGAGAAATAACTTGCCCTTAGTAATTTTAACTAATTTTAGGCATATTTAGATTAAGTTGTTTCCACTTCTAAAATTTGGCTTCGATAAATGTTGAGAGAAATAACTTAGCCTTAGTAATTCCAGCTAATCACCCCTTCCCCCCACCTCACCCTCTAATTATAAGCAAGTCACACAACCGCAAAGAAACATATAAAAACATTTTATTATAAAACTAAGACTTAATTATGTCATGCTTCATTAAATTTAAAATAACTGTAACATTAATTTATAAGCAATATCACTTAGATGTCAAGAAATAGACTAAAGCTAAGTAAATTATTTTTTTAAAAACTAGTATAAAATACTCAAGTCTTACCGCTCTTACCTTCATCATGTACTTTTAATTATAGATTATAAGTCTTAAAAGATTAAAATATTAACTCTTCTTGTAGGTACCATTTTCTATCAGTATGCAAAATATAAAAACCTTATTAGACTTTAAATATCACACATTTAACCAAATAAAAATCTTCAATAATCCATCATTACAATTAACATAATATTTTTCCACTACCACCAATAGAAATTTGAAATTAAAATGCCAACAACAATATAGAATAAAAATGACATAATCCATATTACAAAAGAAACACCCACATTAACAAACTAGAAATCAATAAAAAACAAGATTTGGGGATAAATTAAAATCTTCAAATCATAAAACAAGTAAAATTCATACAACACTAAACAACATCAACATCCCATCACAGTGCAGTTATGAACAAAACTCCTTGATTCCTTTGTCGCAAGCCGATTCCACTGTGGCGCGTTTTCGTCTGGGACCCAAGCATTAATCTCAAGCATTCCTCTACCATGAAGATTATGACCTCCAAGAAATATTAGCTTATCTCCACATGCCCGAAACGCTAGTCCCCAACCATTCATCGAGTTTGCTTGCGCGGGAAATCCTCCAATGGTAACCCATGAATTATTTCCTTTAACATACTTCTTTACTTCACGTCGTGAATAATCAGCAGCATATAACACATTTTTTACAACAGCAATCAATGGAGGTGACCCAAAAGAGGTTGGTGTCTCAAGCACCTCATTTTGTATTAAGAACATGTTGGGTATTTCATGCCATGTTTTTGTCGTCATATCAAACTCTTCACCGCATGTAAGTTGCGTTATTTTGTCAGCTGCAATCCCACCAACGACATAAAATTTTCCATCCATAAATACACCTGAACACATTTTTCTTGCTTTATTCATGTTTGGAAGGGTTTCCCATTTTCTAATGTCAGAGTTATATAGCTCAGCAGATCTTAAGATGTTACCACGCATATCACAACCACCCGCTAATATGCCAATTCCTCCATAGCTAGCAGAAGCAAACAAGCATCTAGGAGTATTTAACATGTTCCCAACTGACCACGTATTTGTTAGAAGACTATACTTATAAATTTTAGGAGCCATTATTTCCTTACCAAAAACTAAAAGCTCAGTACCAATAGCCAGTGACTCCTTATCAGACAACATGAAGCATTCATCACAAATAATTTTAGGTAATTGCATCCATCGACCACGATTTGGATCAAATGCCTCCCATTTAAAAACTTCACAACCGAAGTAAACCCAATGTTCTATTATTTCCATTTTTCTCCTAAGTTGATAAAGTTCCCCAGATCGAATTAGTGATCGAAAACTCGTATTTAATGCAGCAATTGATCCATAATCAGATCTTGACAATTGAAGGAGACATTGAATTGATATATCCCGACCAATTTGTTGAATAAGAAAACTTGGATCAGAAGTCTCACCAGCATGTCGTTTTCCATTGTTATTTCCTTTTAAATGGGAAGGGGAAATGGAATTCTTTTGATTTCCCTTTTCTTGATTATTTTTCTCTTCCTTTTCCTTAGGATCATCCACTCGGTCTTCTATGTTTTTAGACATCATTTATGTTTTTTCTATATTTGTTCAATTTTTTTTTCTTTGAAGAACCATAAAGTTATGATAATAAAAATCAAATTATTTATCTTTCTTATATGATTTTGGCATCAAATAAACATGACCTGCAAAGATAAATGAAAAACATCCCTCTGCAAATGTTAAATGGAATGAAAAAAAAATACTATTGAACAACTTTCATCAACTAATTTTTATTAGAAATGGAAGAATTTGGATCAAAATCACACATCAATGCTTTATGGGTACAACACATGCACATAAACACAACACACATGGTAATGAGTATCCAATTGTCAATACCAACTAGTGAAAAATCAATATTTAATGTTCTAAAGAATTTTAACCTTCAATTTAATATATTTGTAAGTTAACATAGGAAAAAAGTTCAAATATAAGATGAAGAGTTTTTGAGAATTAATCAGATAAATAAATTTAATCAAAATGATGAATTTTATATCCAAATTGAAGACCTGCAACATTAATCCATCAGAAAAATTGTTTTTGATAAATAAAATACTTGTAATTTAAATTTGCATAATTTTCATTCACTTTTTTCTACACAATAATTTATACTCATTTGGAAAATTTTGATGATTAAGGAAAAACACATAACTACACAAAGAAAAACATCAAAATAAAATGGAAGAACAAGAAGAAAAACTTACAAATTTGAAAGAATTAAGTAGTAAAATTGAAATGTTAGATATCTATCTAGAACTTCTCTTATCTCCAAAGTCCATATAGTCTCTTATTAGTATTATCTGTACGAGAGATTATGCCATTTATATGTCACGAGTATTGTTTATATAGCGTCAAAAAGTTATTTAAAAAAAATATAAAACAAAAATTACAATCGCCCATGGTATACGCAAACTATATCACAAACTCATTATTTGGGGTTATGTGCGTGAAGTCAAAGTTGTTAACTTTTTTTACACAAATTGTGATCTTTAGCCGTTGTACAGCAATTCCTATTTTTTTTTAATTTTATTATATTTTGTTTTTTTTTTATTTTCATTTGAATCATCCTGTTCATTTTATTTCATATTATTTATTTTTTTTGTCTTAATTATAAGTTTGTTTTATTTTTTACAAATCTATCGTAATTAGGGTCTCTAATATTTTCTAACATTTAGTAAGTGTCTTAACTTATCCTATGATCTTGATCCTTTATATGCCTAATCCTCGAGACGAGGATGGAGATCTTTTTTTTATATGAGTTGAGTTGTGTATATAAAAAAAAAATGGTAAGAGTCATGTTACCAACTCACTTAACATCTTATTTGTGAATTACTTTTTCTTTAAATTTCAACAATTATTAAATATGAATAAATATAAAGTTTATAATTTGAATTATTTTGAGGAAAAACTTTGTCCTTATCTCATTAAATTCCACTTTACTTTTAAAATTATATTTATTGTATGATACACTGTCTTCATTTTCCATGAAAATATTTTTGATGATTCTTCATCATTGTTGGTAAGAGTTTCACTATATAATAATATAATTATAATCCAGCCAGAGAGTTATAAAATGGTTATAACTATTGTTGATAATAACATTTTATTTTCTCTTGTAAAATAAACATTTACAATATGAAAAATATATGAAGACTTAATTATATAATTATCATAATTAAACTATATAAATTAGTTAAATATAATAAATTAATTTTTATTTAATTTAATTAGCCTCTGAGTTGTACCAATAAAGACATATAAATTTGATGATTATGCTATACAAACTATTAAACTATCATAAATTAATTTTTATTTTTAATTTGAAAAAAAAAAATTGTACTACTTTAATGTAAAGTTTGACCATACAAGTGATATCATTAAAAATATTAATGAATATAAAAAATATTATTCTATTTTGAAAATAATATATTTACTATATTATTGATAATTTGAAAAAAGTTAAAATATTTCTCTTCACTTCCCATTTTCCAATGAATTTTTTTTAATTATTTAATTAAATTCTATCACATAATACTTTTATTCAAAATCATATTTATTTATTTATTTTGTAAAATTTAGAGTGGAAATGCATAATCGGCTTTTATTTAAGTTGACACCCAAACGAGACTTTAATTTAAACTAGAATTTAATTGAAATACATTGACGGTGTAAAGAAGTTTATATTGTCAATGAATTTCAATCATTTATTTGATAAATTTATTGGACTTTTATTTCAATTTTTATAAAACTAATCCATTTGAATGGTGTTGAAAGCTCCAATGATGTAAATTTTTTTTACGCTTACATAGTGCATATCAATTAATTTCTTTAAATTATTCAATTAAAAAAAACATTAAAAATTAAATTTGGAAAGACTAGACCAAAATCTGAAAATTACACATCAGGGAAAAACAATCTATAACAAAAATTAGTTTAGGAAACAACAAAAATTATGGTTAGATACTTAAAATTGTGTTACTTAAAATTGTGAATAACCTCCAATTTTGAACTAATTTAAGACCATGGTTTTGATTAAGATACACTCATATAATATAACTGTTGTCTATTGATTAAACAATGGTTTCCAATCCAATTTAGTCCACATGTCTTGTTTAGAAAACACTTGTACAATTGTTGCATCATCTTCATATCACTTTTTTAATTGGTTACATTTTTATTTTTTTTACTGTTAGACAATATTTATTTAAGTATTAAAAATATCAAATTTATCAATACATTATTAAATTTATTTAAGTATTGAAAATATCAAATTTATAAATATTTATTTAAGTATTGCAAAAAAACAATTGTATTAAAGTAAAGATAAGAGTCATTTTATTTTTTACTTTAATTATATCTACTCAAAACAATGTACGGTATATAAAGATAAATTCTAGTTAACGCTTAATAGCAACTTTCTAGACTAAGTTAAATAATATACTATATAAAGCTATACTTTATTTGTAAATACAATTTTTTATTTACTTCAGATAACTCCACTAAAATCAATATAGTATATAAATTTAAACTTTATTTAAATTAAAATTTACAACAATACTAAAAATACAACATTAATGTCAAATCTATGAATAGTTTTCATGACAATTTAAATAATAAGCATTTCATGATAGTAAACTTAAACATCTAATTTTGTTTGAATCAATGGACAAGACTCTTCACCCAACTGAAGCAAACCACCAACCACATTAAAACTATAGTTTGCCTCCACGTCAATAATATTTTCTATGCATTCTTGCAAAAATACAAGAAAGTGTGATAAGTATTATGTCTTGCAGATATAGTAGACGATAGACTTCCAGGTGTCTAAGAAAGTTGGTTGATTTTTAGGCGGGTTACTTGTCAACTTTGTGAAGCAACGACATGCTCCAAAAAAAGTTTGTGTTGTACATCATATGTGGAACCTTGTTACTTCTCTTAAATCATCTTTTAGACTGAAATGTTATAAGTCGTGGGAACATCGAAATTGTACAAGGATAATTCATCCATACATAGGACTTAAGCAAGAATGTTCTTTGCCTTTTTGTCAAATATGACTTTCTTTTTTATCATCGTCAGTTCAAGAGCCTTTCACCTTTACTTGTTCTACATTGTCGATGACTGTTGTAGAGATGAATCAAGCATTTTCAACAACATTTTATATGTCTTCTCCTTGTGCTTCTAGATGCATTTGCATGCAAATTTACCAAAATATATAGTATTCAGTGACGAAACATTGAGGTTTATTGTTACTAACATCATCTACAAAAAGAGGATTAACGAAAGCTATAGTTTTTGGATCATGGAGCAAGTAATATTAATCAGTTTTGATGTCAATTGTAAGTATATAGTGCAACCTAAGAGTGCAACCTAATATTAATCGTTTTTATGCATATGTTCGTTTTCTTTTTAATTATCCAGAATTATGTTGGGAAACTAAGAACAAGAATGCACAAAATAAAATCCAGCAAAGTAAATGAGACTATATATATATATATATATATCCTAGTTTCCATTTCTAAAAAAAGGGTAGTCCAGACTAGAGCTGTCAAAATGGGCTGAAGCCCATGGGCCGACCCATCAGGCCCAAAAATAATTAGGACTTGCGCCTTATTTTTTGAGCTCATTTACATCCGGGCCTTTTTAAGCCCGACCCTAAAAAGCCCTAAAAAATATGGGTCGGCCCGTATGGGCCATGGGTAGCCCACCAGCCCGAAAAAAATTAAATTTTTTTAATATAACTAGAAATTATCCTTTCCTAATTCATAAAGATATGCTATAAACAATTTGCGTATTATGTATTTTAATTTATTTTTAGTATTATAAAGGTATAAATATCAAACAAAAGTTGATGGTTTGACTTAATTTCAAACTAAAAGGTTTCGTCCTAATATAATTATGTAGATAGTATAGAAAAGACACCATGATATATTCTAATTAAAAATAAGGTTGAAATGAGATTTAAAAAGTTATGATGTAATTTTTTATGGTAGGATAGAGTTAGTACAAATCATATATATAACAATTTGCTATAAAATAATATCCCATCAATTTAACTATAATCGTTATAAAATTTTATAACAGTTTGTTGTTATGATTGTTATAAAATTATAATTGTTATGAATATTTATATCTTAAAATTTGTTGGAACAAGTTATTTAATTTTGTGTGCAAAATTAAATATAATTTCTGATGTATTTTGAATAGTTGAAATTAAGTTAATATGTTGTTTTACATTTTAATTGTAATTTATATAGATTATTTAGAAATCGTAATTTTGGATATGAAAATTGATATATATATATATATATATATATATATATATATATATATATATATATATATATATATATATATATATATATATATAAGTATAATTGCATGCAATTGTATGGTTATTAGAAAAATAAGGAGAAAATTTTATTTTTTTAGAAATAGGCCCGTTTAGGGCCGAGGCCCATTTAGGGTCGGGTAGCCCGCAGCTCAGACAGGGCTGGGCCTGGGTAGTAAAAATGGAGCCCATTTAAAAATGAGCTTTTTGGGCCCGGCCCTGAAAAGCCTGAGGCCTGCATGGGTCGGCCCGTTTAGGGCCGGGTAGCCCATTTTGACAGCTCTAGTCCAGACCCACTACACCATGTGAAGTATTTCACTATGTTAGAAATTGTTACAGCCTGGCATTGAGACACTCTTCAATTCTCTAACACAATCAAGAAAAGTCACCTCTTTATGATTTTACAATACACAAAGAAAGAACCATATTTCTCCTAAATTTTATTGTTTCCACAAAATTGGAAAACAAGATACACTACACTGATACAGATAATTGAGTATAAATGAAATTTGAGTATAGATACATTTTGATTATTTCCAAAATTCAAACTTAGTCTTCACTTTCAATATAACAATTCAAAATTATAAATTGTAAATGCTCAAGAAAGTTTTGCTTAATATGTGAAAACTATGTAGTAAAGTTTCTAAGAGATTTTGCAAATGCACAGATGAATTATTTAGAAATGTTTGATGAAAGAGGTAATTTGAAATCTCGATTGTTTTTTCTATAAATACCTCACAAGATGCCTCTAGAAATAATGGAAATGTTTCGAAAAATGGTCAAGAGAATTTCCAATGCTTTGGAAAAAGTATCACAATCATATGCAATGAATGGGTATGGCATTGTTTCATATTTTTCAAGATACTACTAGAAAAATCGCTTTCAGTGACCAAATTAGAGAACGAAAAAAGCTTAAAAAGTGGTCATTAAAATGTTTTGTGACCGATTTATTGACCATCACTTTTTGGTTGAAAAGTGCTAGTCGCTAAGCTTCTGCGGCGAATTTAGTGACCAAAATTTAGCGACCGATTTTAGTGTTCTTTTTCTGTAAAATAAAATTAAAAGTTGACAAACCTAAGAATCGAACTTATGATGTTTGCTAATTTTATTAAGGCTTTACCACTTAACTTCTTTTGTTATATTTGAAACTTAAACATATATACATATAACAAAGAAACAAAAATATCTAAATAAAATTTAGAAAATCACTATATAAATTTGATTTTATCATGCAATATCATTAAATGCACATATAAAAATTGTATAATAAAAATAAAGTTCACTTTATGCAAATATAAATATAGAATGACTTTATTTTTATATGAATATATGTTTTATTTGTTAAAACAATAAAAAGGTGAATTTTTTTACTAAAAATAAAATTGAAATAAAATTAGAATCTTAAAAAAAATTGGAATGAAAATAGTAACATAATAAAGAGGATAAAAAATTAGTGACCGAAATTTCGATCATAATATTTTGGTCGTTAAATCGGTCGCTGATTTATTTTAGTGACCAATTTAGTGACCTCTTAAAATTGACTCATAAATAATAAATTTTGGTTACTAATTCGGTCGCTACAATGAATGGATTTTTCTGTCACTAAAAGCGGATTTTTTAGTACTGAGAAGCTACAGGGGACAATTGATTGGTATGACAATTGATTGTTTCTCTTCCAACATTCACAAATTTGAATAAAAACAAAGAGATAGGTGATTGTAGTAATACACCAATCAATTGTGGGGTTAAAAATTTCCCCCTCGATCAATTATTCAAATGACACAGTCGATTGTTGCTTTAAGTTTAACGTAATGCATAGAGTCTGGAGACTTCATGACAATCGATTATTCCTATGTGTCAATCGATTGTTCCAAATAAAAACTTGAAATTTTTCTAAGTTAAAAGTATGTATTGAATGGGAACATGCATGAATGATATGGCAATATTATAAGTGTTTAGAGAAAAGTTTGTGAGCACTAAAACTTATACATAATGAATTATATATTTTACTTTTGCTTATGATCAATAAATTAATAAACCATAACTTGAGCATGATCAAAATTTTGTCATTTTGAGAATTATTCAATCTTGAGATGACTTTTCCTTCTTTTCATAGATTTGTCTTCATAAAAATATAATCCAATTTAGAAGCTTGACTTCACAAGGAGTTAAAATATTTCACTCAATCTTCACATCATTTGTTTAAGTTCAAATGTATTCTATTTTCTTCTTCAAGAAGTTCATACTCTTCAATATTTAATTTCTTCCATAATATATGAATTATAACTTGTGGAATAGGAGTACCTCGTACCTGAAGTAATGCAACTTAACATGCACAATGGGTGCCATAGTTTTTTTTTTATGTAGCATCTATAAAAAACCTTATCATCACCTACTAACTTCACTTTTTCAAGCTTTTTATCAATATACCATCCCTTAATTCAACTAAGTTGCATCTTCAACTTAGTGTTGATAGCATCCCATATTTTACAAGGATATCCTCTACACTAGGTTTTGAAGTCTCAATGAGGGGACTCAACCCTAAAAAATATAAGTATGAAAATAAATTTAAATAATAAATTTTAATTATACAATTGTACATCTGGGACGTACATCCCATATTATTCATACACCCCGTCTCCTACCAAATCACCCATGAAGGCTTATATATGTCTGGCACGCACATCCTGGATTAGCCAAACATCCCACCTCCTACCAAACCTCCCTTGAAGGCTTATGTACATCTAGGACGTAGTCTTATATTAGCCAGACACCTTTCCTCCTACCAAACCGCCCTTGAAGAACAGGAAACACTCTCATGAAATATAATCAATGCCCTTTATGATATCCCTACGATAAGAAAACCGGGACAGTAAATAACCATGAATATAAAATGATTTTGTATCGGGTCCAGCACTTTATAGAAGATAGCTTGTGAATGGTAGAGGCGAGAAATCCAAAATACGCAAAACCTTAGACATACTGCGGCTTCTCTCGACTAGTTTCGGGGAATTCATGACATCGTTCTTCAGGAATAGTTGGCACCCATTGTGGGGCATGGTAAGACTCTCCCAGACCGCACACAATTACAAATAGACGGACAAGATGCAGGGATAACAATAACGATTAGAGATCCTAAGCCATGGAAGAATTGGCCGCCACTGCGGAGCTCTTACCCAGCAGAGCAAGCAATTACATAACATTGTGATTGCACTGCAACATCAACATCCTCATCCCCCCAGAGGATGAGGATCCTAATGATCCGATTGACACTCAACCATTTCAGAGGAAATATGGAATGTTGGAGTTTCAATAATTTTAAACCCCCTTAACTCTTGTCATTTAATGGCAAACACGACCCACAAGAGCATATTCTAAGCGTCAATACTCAGATGGCAATCATTGGAGCTAGCGAGTCACTTAAATGCAAACTCATGGCTGGGACCTTGAAGAAAGCCGCCATACATTGGTATATGGGATCACCTAAACATTCAGTGACGAGTTACCAAGATCTAATGAAGAAGTTAATACACCATTTCTCCTCCAGCAAACACCAAAAGCTATCGACCACCGACCTTCTCAATGTTCGACAAGGGAAGGATGAAATGTTGGGAGAATACATGGAAAACTTTAATGAAGAATCCATAAAGGTCGCTCATCCCAACCAAGAAATGTTTGTATGAGCCTTCTTGATTGGCTTGAGGGTCTGACATTTCAACGAATCGCTAGCCCAGAAACCCGCCTCCATGGAAGATATCACCTCCCGAGAAGAATGTTACATCTGAGATGAAGAATGCAACATGGAGAAAAAGACCAGATACGAGAGGAAGAATGGCTCGATCGCCGGATCTGAAGGGTCGGGACAGATGAAACAGAAGGAGCAAATGTACGGGAAAAACAAACTGCCTCGTTTAGGAAGATTCGATAGGAGATGTAACACCCCAATTTACCCCGACGAATATTAATCAAAATCAGAGTATAAAAATATCATTCAAAATAGTCCATCAAAACTAGAATGTCTCATTTCTTCATAATACCAACACATGCTCATAACCAATAACAGATACATAACACATTTAAAACGGATGAACTGATCAAAACGATATAGTTTTCAGAATATCTTTTATTACGCAACGAAAATCATTAATAATCCAAATAAAAACCAACAACAGCTTAGTTCGACTATAGTCAACATGAACTCATAAAAATTCAACAAATCAAATTAGAATCCAACAATTAAAACTAATAGTGTTCATCCCCCCTCTAGTGTTACATATCAGAGCGACAACACCAACTTAAACTACTTGAAGGTAACTATCCTTCATTCCATTCACCTGTACGTTACCAACATAGGGGTAACATTCAAACAGAAGGGGTGAGATATCATAAACATATAAAGAAGCGTATGATAACAATTATATGAGAATAAAGTTATACAGGATTCACCACTTCACAACACATCAAACATCGTTTATTAACAAGTAGTACACAATTAGTCCACAACATACATCTCATCATCACATCGTCAATTATACAAGGATTTAACACTAAACAACACACGCCCCTATCACTATTGCCAATAAATAGAGGCAGCAACAAGGCATAAGCCTTCATCTTATTTTGCCAATCCAGGCCATCTTACAAGGTATAAACCCCCATCATGAATGCAATGTATGCAACACGACAATGCAACATCACACTTATGCAGCTCTAAGGCATAAGCCTTCGACCAACGCCAACATAGGCCATCACATCTTCGTCATTGCAAAACCACATCCCACAATCACAAACAACAGTTAGCAATAAGGGTCAAACATCTTATTCAAGGAAACATTCATTCCAAAACAAAACATAGCAAATTTAAGTAAATCGGTTTTCACCAAAAATCAGTCTAAAACCCATTCAAATGACTCCAGTAAGCTCTGAAAAAATCACCTAAATTGTCGATAAATCACTATTGTCTAAGACCCAATTCAGTTTTGAAAAAAATAAAACTTTTCATGACAGAGCTCGCTAAGCGCACTATCGATTATGCAGAAAAAATTTGCAGCTGCTTCGCTACTGCCAGAATCGTGTTTTCGCCCAGAAATCCATCCTAAACAATTTGATTTTTCAAAAGAATCATATATTCATAGTCCCTTACGAATATAACATCTATTGGGACCTTAAAAACACAATTCCATGACGTCAAATCCGACATCAATTTTATGGTCAAAATGCGAAATTGCATGAAACATAACAAAGGCACAATATATCATGCAATATAAGTCCCAGAACACATATACGACACATATCAACAAGAATCATCAACAAGCATCAATTTCATGGATTCCTCATCAAAACTTAAGTTATCAATAACCCCAAAACTCATTCCTACATACAAATCATCATACCCAATTTTATATGGTTAGAACCCCATCCTTACCTTTGGACTGAAGGTGCTATACTCTTTCAATGGAATCTCGCCATATCCTCTTATTCTTATCCTCTTTCACGTTTCTCCAACTTCTCTATTTTTTCTAATTCTCTCTTTTTCTCTTATTTTATTAATTCCTCACTAACTATTATTCTACTAATGGGCTTAAAAAAGATACCCCGACTAATTCTAATGCTAACACCATAATAGACCCAATTACTACTTAATCGATTATTCTATTATTATTATAATTCAACTATATAATAAAATAGCATAATATCAATAATTCACAAATAAACCATCATTTCATCAAATAATTCACAAACATTAAATTAAATAATCAGATAAATTCAACGGGCATTACAGGAGACCACTGTAACATTTAGATTCGCTGAACACCAACAGAGAAAGAATCTTACACGAGTCCTACACAGTAAAGGTCATCCCGGAGGCCGAGCCACCAAGATGATACGCTATGGGATCTAGATCAAGTAATTACTGCAAATACCACAAGGTGCGGGGACACCACACGAAATCATACAGAGGGGATTCTCTAGAAATACGTACAATGCGAGGGCGGGCCTCCCTGGTGTGGTGGTCGTTTTCTTTACCTCCCCGTTTCACTTGGGAGGACGGCACGCTAAACCCTTCACGCGAAATTTGGAAGGAGAATGCGCCCGTGGTGGGATGAATTTTATTTCAGTTCTTCCTACGATATCACACGAACTTTCTTATTTGTCCTACGAGTAGGAAAGGGAAAAAAAGATCTCAACTAAACCCTAGGAGTTTGCTAAGTGTGGGGATTTACACCTAGACTAGAAATTCTGGAGTCCGGGAGGTCGGTTATACATAGGGAAGTGTTTAAACACCCTACATATCTGTAGTACTCTACAGGAACCTTCTCTGTGTCATTGTGTTTGTGTTTATTGCTAATGATTGGGAAAGTTTCTCCTTTGTATTAGGAGAGAGAATTGAATTGATTTTAAAAGACAGACAGACAGACAAACTGACTATTTTTGGTATTTTATTAGCTCGCTGAGATTCCTTGTGAACCTCATGCCTACATATCCCTAGTGGAAGTCAGAGCTTAATGTAGTTCGGGGAACTAACTAGGGAAATTAATTATTTTTGGTGCCTTGCTTGAAGCTCAAGGTTGAAGCTTGGAATTAAATCTCTGTTTACAGTAAAGAGACATGAAATTATCTCTACAGAGAGGTATTTGTACTATTCTACCACAAACATTTAAAGGAGTGACAGAATAACTGAATTCATTTCATTCAAGAGGGGGACCTTACTTGTGTATGTGCAAGTATACCAGTCAAATGCCTCTTAAATGAAAGAAAGATGCTCATCCAAATTAGGGAAAGTTACCACATGTCTGGGTTTTACTGCCAGCTCATGCCTTTCAAAATCCTAAATGGGAGACTTGATTAAAATTGAAATGAAATGTTTGTTTGTTTGAATGTGGTAGAGTAGTAAAAATATCTCTCTATGGAGATAAGCTATGTCTATCTACTGTATAAAAGATTTGACTTTTAGCTGGCTTGTATGAGGCCCAAGCTTGAGGCTTTTTGATTGATTAATTAATATTATTGACTCTGGGAGATGACTCCACTGGGAATTAATTACAGGGTATTTTTGTGTTCTGTACAAAGCCCAGAATTGAGGTTGACTCTACTTAGGGAGACTCTATTTGTGTGCCTTGTACAAAGCCCAAGGTTGTGGCTAACTGTTGAGGATAATTGAATGACTCTATTTTATGTGCCTTGTACAAAGCCCAAGGTTGTGGCTAACTCTAGTTAGGGGAAAACATTATTTTCTGCCTTGTACAAAGCCCAAGGTTGTGGCGGACTCTTAAATGAATTAAGTATGGACGACTATATGGGGAAAGATCCTAAGTGTTAGGAATCTTTGACACATGAAAGATATGGTTTATCTGCCTTGTACAAAGCCCAAGGTTGTGGCTACTGAGTGATGAAGGACTCACTGGGGAGACTCTATTATCTGCCTTGTACAATGCCCAAGGTTGAGGCTGACTCTTGACAGGGGAGTTTTATTGTTTGGGTGCCTTGTATGAAGCCCAAGGTTGAGGCTAACTGTTTTTGTTGGTTTTGACTCTACTGAGGAGGTTTTATTTATTAAAAGACTGTTTTTCTTTGGAAGTTAACCCTTTCCAGGGATTTTGACTCAGCTGGTGAATTTGTCTGTTAAAAGACTGACTTTATCATGTTTTTTTTGGAGGCTGACCCTTTCCAGGGGTTCTGACTCTTTTGGGGAAATTATCTCCTAAGAGAATGAAATTATTTATTAATTAATTTTGGAGGCTAACCCTTTCCAGGGGTTTTGACATTTTAGACAGATGTTGGAGGCTAACCCTTTCCAGGGGTTTTGACATTTTTAGACAAATGTTGGAGGCTAACCCTTTCCAGGGGTTTTTATTAAAATGAAGGAATGTGTGGAAGCTAACCCTTTCCAGGGATTTTATTGAAATGAAGGGCAGAAAGATTATCTAGTGGAGACTTCTTGTTTAAAGCCCAAGATGAAGGCTGACTCAATGCTGAGGATGATCAAACATGGATCCTAGACTCTGCTAAGGAAGATTGATGAAGATAAGGGTGACAGAGACTGTCCATGTCTCTCATTCCAAAAAAGTACTCAATGTGAAATTGAGACAAACTTAGCTTGTTTAAGGTCTGGTTTTAAATTGGAAGAAACTCACCAGGGTAGGCTAAAAGGTGACTAAAGACCTGTTCCTATGTTTATAAGAAACCTGATGGGTCCTTGTATACAAGCTCAAGAGGAAGCTGGAAATGCTTTTAAGAAGCCTGTGGGTCCTTGTACAAAGCCCAAGAGGAGGCTAATCGAGGGTCCTTGTTATAGCACAAGAGAAAGCTATGTAGTTTTGAACTTATTTTGGCTCTAAGCAAATGGGTAAGAGGTTTCACCGGGAATAATTCCTCTTTGGGTGGATGTGTCCTATTATTTGGATTCTAAGGTTTTTGCCAAGATGTTTCACCGGGAATAATTCATCTTGGGGGTTTGAACTACAGATCTCTAATTAGGAAAGAGCCTTCACCGGGAAGACATTCTCAATCCTAGGTCATATTCCTAATATATATATATAGTTTAGCTGTCCTAAGGTTTATACTCAAACGTAGTTCTAAACTAATATATGCACAGTTTATATTTGACAGTAATTTAAACAAAGACTGTAAATTGAAAGCTTGTAAAGCCTAACCTGGATGGAGTGGAGGCCATTGAAGAAGTATATACAGAGCCTCAACAGTATTTTTGTTGTTTTGTTGATAACAGTTGAATATATATATGATAAACAGTTAATGGTTTTTTTTTAAAACAGAAGAAGTGAAGATGGACAAAGGTCACATAGGTATCTGAAGAGTTTCACCGGGAATAATGCCCTTCAAATACCAGAGGAATGTTTTGAAAACAGAAAGAAGATTTTAAAAATACAGTTTTTAAAAAACAAGCTAAGAAGAGAAGGTTTTTGGGACTTACACTCTATTAGAGGCCCAGTACTTTATAGTACTGGTGATAAAAGCAGTTGAAAATGATTTGAAATGATATAAGGTTTTGTTGTTTGAAAACCTTAATCATCCGTTTAATCGGAGATTGATAACAGCTTTGAAAATTGACAAAAGTCAACTTAATTAAAGTAAAAATAAAGATTTTTATTTAATTAAGACCTAAATAATTAGGGTTTTATCATAAACTTATTTACAAAGTGATTAGGTTAAAATAAAGTGATAATATATATTTAAAGTATTTAAGAAAACACTTAAAAACATACTATTTTAAACCTAATTAAAAACTCAAGAAATAAATAATATTTTTATGATTTTTTTGACTATTCACAAAATAGATATATTAAATAATAGGTGTATGAAAAATGAAGTGAAAATGATTTATTTTGATAGGTTAAATAAATATGTGAAGTTGTGAAGAGAAAATGAAAGAAATTAGTGTTTAAAAAATAAGTTTTGGCCCTTGGAGGGTTTGAACCCACGCCCTTGAGGTCACCAGCCCAAAACAACACCACTGAGCCAACGCGCGCTCAGTGTTAGTGACTTGCCTTCATTTGGTTATGTTTCAAAACAAGTTGTAAATCTTTGAAAAATAAAAGAACCAAAAAGTCTGGGGCGAGGGGGATTCGAACCCCAGACCTTTGGCATGAGGAGACTAAGAGCGCATGTGTGGCCACTAGGGCAAGTTATTCAGTCGTTAATAAAACGCACACCATTCAAAATAAAATAAACTCTCCCCTGAGAATTCAAATTTGCGCGCCACCACCATCTTCATCTTCAACCTCAAGCTCTCCATTTTTGAATTTCTGAACTTACTCGTTTCTCAACCATTTGCAACGATGTAAACATGAAACTTGCTCTAAATTCACTCACGATTCTAAATATGTAACTAACATGAACTATCATTAACTACATCTAATTAATTTACCAGAAATCGTGAAGAACCCTAAAATTTCAAAATTAAATTAAATGACTATACTGAAAGATAAATGGATGATGATAGAGGGTTTTCAATCCTCTGATGATGCTGAACAAGATAGAATCGAGCTATTTCACAAAGAGTACTTAAATTAAAGAGAGAGAGTTCAGAAACTTACCTCTGAAAATGGAGATCGTGAGGATGATAGAGAGCAACTGGGCTTGTATGAATGATCCCAAAAGCTTCCTTGTGGCTCAGTGATGCTAACTGAATGCTTGTAATGACCTCAAACCTCCTGAATTGTTCTATGGACCTCCCTCGATTTCAGCTTCAAGTGAACATGGAGGGTGTTGATTCTCGAGTTACAGATGAGCTGCAGCCATCTGGTTAGCTTCACTATGACCTGAGGAGTGTGTCTGGATGATTGGCTTGCCTTGAAACCTTCTGAATCACTCCATGGACCTCCAACTGCAGATGCTCCAAAGTGAGAGCAACAATGGTGTTCCTCCACCTACAGAAGTGATCCAGGTGCTTGGATCACCTCAAATGACCTCCCTTGAGATGTTAGAATGCTCACTTCCCAAAGATAAGCTCTGGTTTGAAGAAATCGATTCTTCTTGCCAAAGAACTTTGAAAAACAATGAACAAGAGAAGAGAAAGAGAAAGCAAGTAATATGGTTGCTTTGGTGTGTTTTTCTACTGAATTGTGCTCTCCTATTTATAGGCAAATGTCTCAGTACTGAGTGAGAGAGTGAGCTTGCTTAGTGAAGCAAGTTTGGTTTCTTAGCCATGAAGAAATTTCAAAGAATATCCAAGTGTGATCATTGCATTTTCGAGCCACCTCCCCTATCCATTGATTCTATCTGATCTTAGGGGACAATTCAGATGCAAAGTGAGCTCTAATTGGTTGATGAGAAGATTCCTTGGGTGATTCATCAATTTGCCATAAATTCTCAAATGTAATCATTACATAATCACATGTTCTTGTTTTAGGAATCTTCTTCAATTATCATGGCATGGTGAAAATGAATGCATGGCATGTTTGCAGATGTATTATGGGTCATGTAGCATCTGTATTTGAGGTCATGTGCACAAAATTTCAAAGTTCCAAAATGATGCATGACCTATAATTTCACTTCATGAGGCCAACTTTGAACAAGCATAACTCTTAGCTCAAATTGAATTTTGAGAAGGTTGAACACAATTTGGAAAGCCCTAAACATCTACTTTAAATCATTAGTTTATGTCTTCTTCAGAATCCTTTGGGAAATTTGTGAAAAATGAGGTCAAAGTTGGAAGAAAACTAGGTTAAAACACTTAGAAAAATTTCTAAGTGTTTATGACCTAAACTTCAAAATTTCCAAAACTTCATAAATGGTTGATCTTTTGAAAAAAGTTCCCTTGTAAGATGTTGTTTTATTTGGCAAGATCTACAACTTTCATGTTGGAAGTTTTTTGAGTTGTGTAGGTGAAATTTTGAGATCTCACCATGCCCTCAAAAACCCTAATTCCCGACTTTTCGCTCCTTGATGAATTTCTTTGAATTTATTTGGCCAAATGACTTTGACATCCATATATTGGTGATATTGATCTTTGAAAGTCATTTTTTGACCAAAAACCTTAAAAGTCAATGATGATCCTTCACAGTTGACTTTTTCCTGACAAAGTGAATTTTTGGGCTTTTGTGTAGAAATAAGATCTTCTCCCTAAATGGATGATATAAATGGATTATATGGAGGTAGTAGAGATCCTTGAATCATGTCTTGAGTTTTGGATTCATGCCCTGATCAGAAGTCAACTATCTTGGTGAATTAGGTCAAAACCCTAATTTGTCGACCATGTGAAAATAATGACTGTAGACTTTGAATTGAAGTGTGATGTCCAGTAGATCTTGTAATATGAGTTATTTGAAGATGATTGATGTCTTTGAATGACCCTCTGAGGTTTTTTAGGGTTTCCCAAATGTGATCCCTGATTTCAGTCCTTGATAGGCTCAAAACCCTAGTCTGGTGACCTGAGTAAACCTGTACTCATATGACTGGATGTCTAATCAATCATAGATGAGAAAAGTGAAGTTTTTGAGCCCCATGATTGTATTAGAGACTAGTCTTTGTATTGATTGATCCTTTGCCTGAGCTTTCTTGTCTTTGAGCATCCTCGATTAGGTACCAGATGGAGAAATGACTGCTCTGGGTACTTGTCTTGACCTGATGAAAAATCCTGAAGATATGTCATCTCAGGGGGGTCAAAAATTAGGGTATGACACCTGGCAGCACTAGTGAAAAAGTAACTCCTTAAAAAAATCCAGGAAGGAAGATCATGGGAAGAGCACTCCACGCCATATTTTGAATACTTTAGCTTGAGGTTTCTCAGGAGGGGGGAGACAAACCGTTATCGGAATAGCTACGTAAGGTAGGTAATGCACATTTCACAAACACTCTGACTAAGGCATCACTCTTTCGAAACACAAATCAGTTTTTCTAGACGAGATGCAGAGGGCATCGTCCCACATGAAGACGACCCAATGGTGATCAACGTCCAAATAGGAAAGGGGGATATAAAGCGTGTCCTAATCGATTCAGGTATTTCGGAGGATGTTATGTACTGTGAAGCTTTATAAGGTCTGCAGCTCGACATGAACTTACTACAACCATTTAAGGGGTCGTTGGTAGGCTTTTCAGGAGAACAGGTCTAGGTTATGGGTCACATCATTTTGAACACCATATTTGGAAGGGGAAGAAACACAACATAAACAGAAGTCAGATACATGGTCGTTAACGCCCCATCCCCCTACAATTTCATCATCGGGAGACCGACTTTCAATGCTTTCGGGGCAGCCCTAATCACCTTGTACCTGATAATAAAGTTCCCGCTATTAAAACAAAGATGTAGAGGTCATCAAGGGATATCAGAATCTCTTCAGGAAGGGATATCAGCCCTGATCCCAACATAGTTTGCCACCAATTAGTCGTACGTCTCGAACCAAAACTCGTGATCCAACATAAAAGAAAGGAAGGTGAAGAGAAGAGAAACACTGTCGAGGAGGAAATCATAAAGCTTTTGGATGCTCACTTTATAAGAGAAACGAAATATGCCACATGGTTAGATAACATAGTGATGATCAAGAAAAGCTCAAGAAAACGGAAAATGGAGAAGCTCAGAAAAAATTATTACTATGATGTTATGTCCTTCGGATTGTAGAATGCAAGCACTACTTCTCAGCGGCTTATGGACAGGGGTTTTCCCAAATCAAATAGGTCGGAACCTAGAAGTAAACATTGCGACATGGTCGTGAAAACAGAAGATGATGGTAGTCATCACAACGACTTAGAAGAGACCTTGGCTTCCGGGAAGTACAACATGCGCCTTAACCCCAACAAATGCTCTTTCGAGATTCAGACAGGTAAATTTCTAGGCTTTATGCTAACTTAGATATGCATCGAGGCTAACCCCTATTAATTTCGATTCATCATCGACATGAGAAGCCTCACAATGTTGAATAAGGTCCAATAAATGGCCGGGATAATATCCTCCCTATCAAGATTCATGTCCTGCTCTAGAGATAAATCAATCCATTTATTTTCGGCACTAAAAAATGCAGAAAAATTCCAACGGACCAATGAGTGTGAAAAGGCCTTTCAAGAAATCAAGGTATTCCTGGCTGCACCACCCGTTTTGGTTTGCCCCCAAGAGGCAATTCCATTAATTCTATACTTTTCGGTCTCAGAAAAGGTTTTGAGTTCTGTTTTGGTCCAGGAAGGAGAAGACGGCAAAAAACCCATTTATTTTGTAAGTAAAGTATTAAAGGGAGCAAAACCCAGGTATTGGAAGATAGAAAAATTAGCCATAACCGTGGTAGTAACTGCTCGGAAATTACGACACACTTTTAAGGACATGTTGTCATTGTGAAAACAAACTACCCAGTAAGACAAATTTTCACCAAACTGACTTGGCTGGAAGAATGATGTCGTGGGCGGTAGAATTATCTGAGTTTGACGTAACTTTCACCCAGTCAAGCCCACCAAATTGTAGTTTTTGGCGGAGTTTTTAGTAGAGTTTAGCATCCCGCCCGACGAAGAACCCATATACATTTTTTCTCTATCAGTGGAAGGATCTTCAAATCTCAAGGGAAGCAGGGTCGGTATCGGCCTTGAAGGGCTCAGAGTGTTACTAATAGAACAATCACTAGGCTTTAGTTTCCAAGCAAGCAATAATCAGGCGGAGTATGAGGCCTTATTGATAGGAAAAAATTTAGCACGGGAAGTGGGGCCAAACAATCTTCAAGTGAAGAACGACTCTCAGTTAGTAACCAACCAGGTGCTTGGGAAATACCAAACCAAGGACCCCGAGTTATGAAAATACTTGAAGATGGTACAAGAGGCCATAAAAAGTTTTCAGGAATTCAAGATGAAACACATCCCTTGTGAAGAAAACATAAGAGCAGACTTACTGGCAAAGCTCGCCAATACTTATGGCCCCAAAACATGAGGCGAATATGTGCGTTTGGTGATATATGTTCATACTTGCGATATGTCGGTGAATTGTGTACAAGTCTATATAATTAGAAAACGTGTATACGTGATTATGAGAAGATAACTTGTATATTTGGAATATGATTATGTTGGTATACAATTGTTACTTTGTGAATGTTGTTGGAAAGGATATGTACATAGAATCAATATGTTGGTGAAACATGATTATGTATATTGTTTAGTAACCATGTTTGATCACTTGGAATTGAATGAGCTAAACATGTGAATCTCGATATGTTGTATATGAATGCATGTTTATGTGAAGAGTGATGAATTATTAAAATGTATTCTTGTTGTGTTTTACATTTCCCATATTATGTTTATTTATAATGATTTGAATTCTCACCCTTCTTTTTGAATGTTACCCTTTGTTGGTAACGTGCAGGTATTCGAGAATTAAAAGATTAGTTGCTGTTAGTCCAAGTCAGGTTGTCGCTCTAATACGTAACACTCGGGGGGATGAACGCTAGTTGTTTAGTTTTTTTATTTAGTGTTGAATAACTATGTTTATATATGGAAAGTAATTGTTGATGTTAAAATGACTTTAAGTTGAAAAGATGTTATGTCGTTAAAGTTGTTTAATGTTGTTCTGCTGCTTAATGTTAATAAAGTTGATTCATGTGGTTTTAGTTCATCCGAGTATGTGTGTTATGTATTTATGATGGCATGATATGGTTGTTAAGTTGAATTGTAATACTCCAACTGTTTGTCGAAATAGAATTTTAAAACTCTAATTTTTCTTAATAATTACCGGGGTAGAATTGGGGTGTTACAAGTTGGTATCAGAGCCTGGTTGGTCTATCCGGCTAATGTTGTCTAATGTTGTTTATTCCTGTGTACGCGACAAGTGTGTGAAACACTGTCGATACTTTTTGTTTTTCTGATCATTTGTCTGCAAGAGTTGGTTTAAAGCTAAGTGGGGGAGAAGCTATGCTTCTCGGATATGTTTCAGCTGTAGGATGTTAGTATGCTACTGATGGCAACAGTGCAGGTGCTGTTGGAGTTTGTTGTTTCCCGAATCAAAGGTGACTTGGATTTAAGACTTCGGTTGTTAATTAAGTTCGAGCATCTTGAAGAAGGATGATTAGACGTAGTTGATGGCTATTTCTAGAAGAGGGAATTTAGAAAGTTGCGATGTTTCAGCGCTGCGATGTTTCAGCGCTGCGAATGGACAGTGAAGTTGTTGATTGAGCAACCTTGCGTAAGATGTCGATGTTGGATCAATGATTAAGTGGAGGATTGATGTATACCCTGCTGTAGGATTATTGGTAAGTGATTGAAATAGTGGCAGAGGCTGTGGAAGTTATTGAATTATGATGCTTTAGATGACTTGAGTGCAAGTTCTAAGAGAATGCTATTATAGTTTGGTAGCGATGGTTTATACTCCATTATGGTTGTCGGCTATCTATTGACAAATTTAAGAATTGATCACCCTTAATCTCTTGTTGATAGTAGAAAAGACCGTGTTGGATGTTATAGGCTTGTCTTGCTATCTTAATAGTATGTAAAGTAATTGATGTTATATCGCAATGATATTCGCTCACAAATTTGAGTGAATTAATGGAAAAGTTATTAAGGAATAGTTGAAGAGTCAACTTGAGGAGTTGTTTGAGAAGAGGTTCATTCGTCTGAGTGTGTAGTGTAACAGCCCGAATTTTATTATTTGGCTAATTAAATTAAATAAGGATTTATTACTTAATTTGGAAGAAGTTTAATAATTAATTGGATCGTCGGTGTTATTGAGAAGCATGTTCGGATTATTAAGTAAAGTTGGAATTTATTCGGTTAATCGAAGAATTAATAAAGTGGAGTATGTAGAGAAATAATATTAGAAATAATATTATTATTGGATTTTATTTATTTGAGATAAAGTCGGATTTAATTGGATTAATCGAAAAATAATATTAAGGGTAGTAATATTATTTGTTGGAGCATAATTATTTATTTGACTACTCTATTTTATCAATTGGGCCTAATTAATTAGGAAGTGGAATTTTTTTTGGGTAAGCCCAATATGAATAATATAGTAAGGGTTGGAAGAGTAGAGGTATCATAATTTTTCATTTGCAAAAGAAGAGGAGAAAGGAGACTAAGAGAAGAAGAGAGGGGAAGAGCAACAAGGGGCAAAAGCTAAGGTTTGAAGCACATTGAAGAGGTAAGGGGGAGAATCCTAAATCATTATGGGCTAGTATGAGGGATTTAATGGGTAGATTAACATGTTTAGGTTTAATTTTTGTTGATTGAAATCTATATATATTATCTTGATTTTGTGTTGTGCTTGGTTATATGCCATAGAAATTGGGTTCTTACTGTTGTTGCTGTTAATTAGAACAAGAGATAGATTTAATAAACTGAATGAAATGTTTCTGTGCGTGAATAATAAATCAATGTCGCGTGGAATTAGAAAATGAAGGATGTTGGCGTTATGGCGTTAGTAGCCCTGTCGTTCGGCACTTAGGACCATACCTATGGAGTATACCGTTCAACAGTTTTACCGTGACGTCAGGCAGCTATAAATTGAAGACTTTGAGATTTTGATAGTGTATTCAATCTGTGTAATTGCTTTTAAATCTATTTCTTAGACTCCTCTCTACTACACATGTAACCCATAACATATAATACATGTACAGAACCAACACACAATGCTTTAAATATAATAATGATTTACACAATTTTTGCAAATATATAGATGCAGAAGCCCAATCTCTAGAATATAGATCTGCCCAGCATCGCAAGCATATGAGTCAATTTTTTTTAGTTCAAAACTTAACTTCTTTCTTCGCAATAATTATTCTAGTCAACAACACGAGGTTGTAGCTGCAGCATAATAAAGTATGTTTACTTGTTTATTTCTTTTATTACTTGTTTAGTTCTACTTATTTATTAATTGTTTGATAAATGATATGTATATGTGCTAGTTTGTTACTTGGTTATAAATAATAATAAAGTATGTTTACTAATATATTATGAAACCAGTAGAATACATAAGTTGTTAACAGTAATATGCTAGAATGGAATTAAAACAATCCCGTTTGATCGAAATAGTCGAATTAAGCGGTATAATTACTTATCCAGAATTTGATGAAAAGTTACGTGGTAGCTAAGTTTAATTAGTAGATTAACTTGGTGGTATTATTTTGTTAAAATTGTGATATTTTACGAATCGACCGAAGTTGTGTTTTATTTAAATATTCTTTATAAATAAATTATAACAATTTAATAGAATTGTCAATAGAGTTCTTAGAGTTTGTCAATAGGGTTGTTAGAGTTGTCAACAAAGTTGTCAGAGTTGTTTTGAGTTATTAATAGTCATACTTTTAATTGTTTTGCGTAATTCTGACATGTTTAGAGTTGTCAGTTTAGGATGTCGGGGTTTACATTATCGTTGAAACTTTACAAATTCATAACTTTTAAATCGTGAATCCGTTTTGAGTACCATTTGAAGCGTTAGAAAGCTAGCGTGACATTCTTCTCAATAAAAATAGTTTTGTTGGCAGTAGGTGATATTAATTGCATGAGCCGATTTGATTGGATTATGTTCGGACTTGGATCAATTATTCGCTTTATCGGTAAATTACAGTATTTTGAGAATTTGTCCGTAATTGTATTTTTGGCTCGAATATTTATGTTGAGAAGAATATATTACTATGCCAATTATGTTGTTTTGATAATGTTCATATTCATATATATGTGGTAAATGTGAATTGACATGAGATAGTATGGATATTAATGTTAATTTGCCTTTTATGAGTGAATGATATGTATGTGTTGTGAATGTTGTGTACAATTGGTAGATAATTCATCGAGTTGAATTATTTTGATATGCGGAATATTAAGATGGTAGAGATGGTCTTAATTGCATATGTTTGTTAACATTGAACATACATTCATGTCATGGTGTGCCTTGAAACAAAGGTGGTTTGCTTTGAAACAAAAGTGAGGCTTAGATTCTAGAGTGAATCGGAAGCGGTAAACTATATGTTTACATTTTGATGGGCTTTGGTCTTGTCCGGATCGGAAGCGTGGCCTAGATTCTAGATATTGAATCGGGAGGCGGTGAAACTTTGGGTTCACAATTCGGTACCACATGCATAGCGTCACATGTCATGCATTGAGTCACATTAAAATTATGTGATAATTGAATATTTGAAATTGATGTAGTTGTGATATGTGTATGAGTTTGATAATCGAAATGAGTGATGTTTGAATACATATTGGATTAAATGTGTGAATGTGTGATATTTATGGTTATGTGTATAATTGAGAATATAGTGTTGAGATATTATACTCTTATACTTGGTGTATGCTAAATATATGTGAATTATGATTAGTATTAATTTCATGATTAAGCAAGTGTAATGCATTCCTATAATTGTTGATTTATCCATTGTATCTCATTATACTTTCTTCATAATGGTTCGTATTCTCACCCTTCTGTTTAATGTTGCCCTCGTTTGGCGACATGCAGGTTCTGGAGTTTAGTAGCTCGTGTGTGATCTAGCCGGAGATTCTTCCGTGTTTGTTGGAGATTAGGTAGTGAGTCGATGCTCTGGTCATGTAACACTGGGTAGATTAGTCGTGTTGAACTCATGTTTCTATTTGGTTATGTATTATGTTTATGACTTGAGAACTTGTTATTTGGCTACTTGTTGTTTGAGAGGCTTTCAAGCCAAATATCCTGAATTATGTTTTAATTTATGTTGATATGATTATTGAGACTTGATCATAGTATGGGACATGGATCATTTTATGAAACACATGAGTATTTAGTAGTTTCCGCTGTGAATGCATATTCTGGATAAAATATGATGAATTGAGAAGTGTTATTTGAAATGACCAGGTGTATCATATATTGTAAGTAAATGCTGTCGGTTTTTAAAAGCTTTAAGTTTTTGAAAACATCGATGTGACGCCCTTTTGAATTATATGCATGCTTATTCTCTGATTATATGCTTATTTATTTTGGGGTATAAAAGGGGTGTTACATTAGTGGTATCAGAGCATGGTCGACCAGTTGGTCAAGGTTATTAATGTCTTTTATCCTGTTGTATTTGATTCGTGTATCTGACACGATCGATACTGTTTTGTCTGGTAGTTTGGTTGTTTAGGACGATGGCTGCGGGAAGGAATGTTAACATTAATGTTGGGGCAATGATGAGGTGGACTGGTGCGATTGGACAAGCGCCGTAAGAGAATGTCGGTTATGGAGGAAAGGATGAGTTTCGTGCTTTTGGAGACTTTCAAAGGTGCAACCCGCCGATCTTTGAAGGAGGGTATGGACCGGACAAAGCACATGCATGGATGAGAGAAATTGAGAAGATCTTTCAAGTCGTGAGTTGTACCGATGTACAGAAGGTACAGTTTGGTACTCACATGCTGACGGAAGGAGCTGAGGACTGGTGGAATAATACTGTGCAGAGATTTGATGAGGAAGGTATTGAAGTTACTTGGACTCTTTCCCGTGGTGCATTTTTGGAAAACTATTTTCCATAAGATGTGCATGGAAAGAAAGAGGTGAGAGTTGAGTTCTGAAGTGGAAAAGAGAAAGAGAACAATTCCGTGGGAAACCGTATGATGAAATGAGGAAACAATCTGGTTTTGAAAAGAAGCCAAGTGGGGGAGGAGCTTCTACTTCGATTAAGTGCTACAGGTGTGGCGAGACGGGTCACAAAACTATTGATTGTGGAGTTGGTTTAGATAGGATTTGCTACAGTTGTGGTGAGCAAGGACATAATTGTGCCATGTGTGACAAGCCAAAGAAGGAGCGAGAAGAAGGGAAAGTGATTGTGTTGTCTGGTGCTGAGACCATTGCTAAGGATGAGCTAATATGAGGTACATCCTTTATTATTGATAATGATGCGATGCATTCTTTCATTTCTTTGGATTATGCTACGAGTTTAGATCTTGCTTTATTTGTATACGTAGAAGTATGGTTATTGATACAATTGCTATGAGTTTTGTTCTACTTCTTTGTGTGTTGAATTATCCGTTGAGCATCTTGATGGAAAATTTGGAATTGACTTGGTTTGTTTTTTTGTTAGATCAATTGATGAGAGTATTGGTATGAACTATCTAGAGTTAAAGCAAGTAATTGTAATCTTAAGGGAGATTTTGGGTCTCGGTGTTTTAAGTGATTTTGAGTGCAAGTTCTGAAGGATTGATATTGTAGTTTAGTAATGGAGGTTTATGTTTCATTATGATTGTCGACTGTCTATTGACAAATTGAGGACTTGATCACCCTTAATCTATTGTTGATAGGAGACGATATCGTATTGAACGAGATAGACTTGTCTTACTAACTTGGTAGCGTGTAAAGAGACTAAGGAGAAGTTGAAGAGTAGATTTTAGGAATTGTTTGAGAAGAGGTTCATTGTCTGAGTGTATAGTCGTAGAGTTACCCCTGTTCGTCGAGTAAGAAGAAAGAAGGTTCTATGAGGTAATGTTTCTTGAAGACAATTGATTCAAAGAGCGACGATGATCATGTTTAACATTTAAGGATTGTGTTATCGGTGCTGAAAGAGAAGAAGGTTATGTAAAGTTTTCTGAATGTGGGTTTTGGTTGGAAGAAGTGAATTTTCTTGGATATGGGATTTCGAGTTGAGGTGTGTTGATGCAGATATCGATAAGTAGTAGCTTACGCTTCAAGGTAACTTAAATCTCATAAGAGGAATTATTCGATGTATGTATTGGAGTTGTTTGCCATTGTGTTTGTTTTGGGAATGTAAGAGGCATTGTTTGTTTGGATCAAGGTTTGATGTGTTGAGTGATCACAAGAGTTGAATATGAGGTAAATAAGACGAGTAGAATTTCGAAGGATTTTAATCTTTGGTTTGAATTACCACCCTGGAAAAGTGAAGGTTGTGGCCGATGCATTGAGTAGGAAATAATTTTATATAAGTTATGTTGAGAATTCAAGAATTGGAAATCGTTGGAACGATTTAGAGAGTTGAGTTTGGTTGTGAAGCGACGTCTTCGTGTGTTAAGTTGGTATGTTGAAGCCTACTTGTGATATTTTGACAAAATAAAGAAGGTTATAAATCAGATTTTTGCAATTGGTTGACAAGATAAAATTGATTAATCAAGGAAGAAGTGGTAACTTTTGGATTGTCGAGAATGCTGTCATGAGATGATTGTGATCAAGTTTGTATTCCTGATGGTTTGAATTCGGACAAAGAGAATTTTGGATGAGGAACGTCGTAATGATTTGAGTATTAATCATGGTATTAATGAGGTATCGAGAGAGGGAGTGGATGTGGTTTTGGTGTTGAGATGGTTGGGTCGACAGAATTTTCGAGGACGAAAATATTTTAAGTGGGGGAGAGTTGTAACAGCCCGAATTTTATTATTTGGCTAATTAAATTAAATAAGGATTTAATTACTTAATTTGGACGAAGTTTAATAATTAATTGGATCGTCGGTGTTATTGAGAAGCATGTTCGGATTATTAAGTAAAGTTGGAATTTATTCGGTTAATCGAAGAATTTATAAAGTGGAGTATGTAGAGAAATAATATTAGAAATAATATTATTATTGGATTTTATTTATTTGAGATAAAGTCGGATTTAATTGGATTAATCGAAAAATAATATTAAGGGTAGTAATATTATTTGTTGGAGCATAATTATTTATTTGACTACTCTATTTTATCAATTGAGCCTAATTAATTAGGAAGTGGAATTTTTTTGGGTAAGCCCAATATGAATAATATAGTAAGGGTTGGAAGAGTAGAGGTATCATAATTTTTCATTTGCAAAAGAAGAGGAGAAAGGAGACTAAGAGAAGAAGAGAGGGGAAGAGCAACAAGGGGCAAAAGCTAAGGTTTGAAGCACATTGAAGAGGTAAGGGGGAGAATCCTAAATCATTATGGGCTAGTATGAGGGATTTAATGGGTAGATTAACATGTTTAGGTTTAATTTTTGTTGATTGAAATCTATATATATTATCTTGATTTTGTGTTGTGCTTGGTTATATGCCATAGAAATTGGGTTCTTACTGTTGTTGCTGTTAATTAGAACAAGAGATAGATTTAATAAACTGAATGAAATGTTTCTGTGCGTGAATAATAAATCAATGTCGCGTGGAATTAGAAAATGAAGGATGTTGGCGTTATGGCGTTAGTAGCCCTGTCGTTCGGCACTTAGGACCATACCTATGGAGTATACCGTTCAACAGTTTTACCGTGACGTCAGGCAGCTATAAATTGAAGACTTTGAGATTTTGATAGTGTATTCAATCTGTGTAATTGCTTTTAAATCTATTTCTTAGACTCCTCTCTACTACACATGTAACCCATAACATATAATACATGTACAGAACCAACACACAATGCTTTAAATATAATAATGATTTACACAACTTTTGCAAATATATAGATGCAGAAGCCCAATCTCTAGAATATAGATCTGCCCAGCATCGCAAGCATATGAGTCAATTTTTTTTAGTTCAAAACTTAACTTCTTTCTTCGCAATAATTATTCTAGTCAACAACACGAGGTTGTAGCTGCAGCATAATAAAGTATGTTTACTTGTTTATTTCTTTTATTACTTGTTTAGTTCTACTTATTTATTAATTGTTTGATAAATGATATGTATATGTGCTAGTTTGTTACTTGGTTATAAATAATAATAAAGTATGTTTACTAATATATTATGAAACCAGTAGAATACATAAGTTGTTAACAGTAATATGCTAGAATGGAATTAAAACAATCCCGTTTGATCGAAATAGTCGAATTAAGCGGTATAATTACTTATCCAGAATTTGATGAAAAGTTACGTGGTAGCTAAGTTTAATTAGTAGATTAACTTGGTGGTATTATTTTGTTAAAATTGTGATATTTTACGAATCGACCGAAATTGTGTTTTATTTAAATATTCTTTATAAATAAATTATAACAATTTAATAGAATTGTCAATAGAGTTCTTAGAGTTTGTCAATAGGGTTGTTAGAGTTGTCAACAAAGTTGTCAGAGTTGTTTTGAGTTATTAATAGTCATACTTTTAATTGTTTTGCGTAATTCTGACACGTTTAGAGTTGTCAGTTTAGGATGTCGGGGTTTACATTATCGTTGAAACTTTACAAATTCATAACTTTTAAATCGTGAATCCGTTTTGAGTACCATTTGAAGCGTTAGAAAGCTAGCGTGACATTCTTCTCAATAAAAATAGTTTTGTTGGCAGTAGGTGATATTAATTGCATGAGCCGATTTGATTGGATTATGTTCGGACTTGGATCAATTATTCGCTTTATTGGTAAATTACAGTATTTTGAGAATTTGTCCGTAATTGTATTTTTGGCTCGAATATTTATGTTGAGAAGAATATATTACTATGCCAATTATGTTGTTTTGATAATGTTCATATTCATATATATGTGGTAAATGTGAATTGACATGAGATAGTATGGATATTAATGTTAATTTGCCTTTTATGAGTGAATGATATGTATGTGTTGTGAATGTTGTGTACAGTTGGTAGATAATTCATCGAGTTGAATTATTTTGATATGCGGAATATTAAGATGGTAGAGATGGTCTTAATTGCATATGTTTGTTAACATTGTACATACATTCATGTCATGGTGTGCCTTGAAACAAAGGTGGTTTGCTTTGAAACAAAAGTGAGGCTTAGATTCTAGAGTGAATCGGAAGCGGTAAACTATATGTTTACATTTTGATGGGCTTTGGTCTTGTCCGGATCGGAAGCGTGGCCTAGATTCTAGATATTGAATCGGGAGGCGGTGAAACTTTGGGTTCACAATTCGGTACCACATGCATAGCGTCACATGTCATGCATTGAGTCACATTAAAATTATGTGATAATTGAATATTTGAAATTGATGTAGTTGTGATATGTGTATGAGTTTGATAATCGAAATGAGTGATGTTTGAATACATATTGGATTAAATGTGTGAATGTGTGATATTTATGGTTATGTGTATAATTGAGAATATAGTGTTGAGATATTATACTCTTATACTTGGTGTATGCTTAATATATGTGAATTATGATTAGTATTAATTTCATGATTAAGCAAGTGTAATGCATTCCTATAATTGTTGATTTATCCATTGTATCTCATTATACTTTCTTCATAATGGTTCGTATTCTCACCCTTCTGTTTTAATGTTGCCCTCGTTTGGCGACATGCAGGTTCTGGAGTTTAGTAGCTCGTGTGTGATCTAGCCGGAGATTCTTCCGTGTTTGTTGGAGATTAGGTAGTGAGTCGATGCTCTGGTCATGTAACACTGGGTAGATTAGTCGTGTTGAACTCATGTTTCTATTTGGTTATGTATTATGTTTATGACTTGAGAACTTGTTATTTGGCTACTTGTTGTTTGAGAGGCTTTCAAGCCAAATATCCTGAATTATGTTTTAATTTATGTTGATATGATTATTGAGACTTGATCATAGTATGGGACATGGATCATTTTATGAAACACATGAGTATTTAGTAGTTTCCGCTGTGAATGCATATTCTGGATAAAATATGATGAATTGAGAAGTGTTATTTGAAATGACCAGGTGTATCATATATTGTAAGTAAATGGTGTCGGTTTTTAAAAGCTTTAAGTTTTTGAAAACATCGATGTGACGCCCTTTTGAATTATATGCATGCTTATTCTCTGATTATATGCTTATTTATTTTGGGGTATAAAAGGGGTGTTACATTAGTGGTATCAGAGCATGGTCGACCAGTTGGTCAAGGTTATTAATGTCTTTTATCCTGTTGTATTTGATTCGTGTATCTGACACGATCGATACTGTTTTGTCTGGTTGTTTGGTTGTTTAGGACGATGGCTGCGGGAAGGAATGTTGACATTAATGTTGGGGCAATGATGAGGTGGACTGGTGCGATTGGACAAGCGCCGTAAGAGAATGTCGGTTATGGAGGAAAGGATGAGTTTCGTGCTTTTGGAGACTTTCAAAGGTGCAACCCGCCGATCTTTGAAGGAGGGTATGGACCGGACAAAGCACATGCATGGATGAGAGAAATTGAGAAGATCTTTCAAGTCGTGAGTTGTACCGATGTACAGAAGGTACAGTTTGGTACTCACATGCTAACGGAAGGAGCTGAGGACTGGTGGAATAATACTGTGCGGAGATTTGATGAGGAAGGTATTGAAGTTACTTGGACTCTTTCCCGTGGTGCATTTTTGGAAAACTATTTTCCATAAGATGTGCATGGAAAGAAAGAGGTGAGAGTTCTGAAGTGGAAAAGAGAAAGAGAACAATTCCGTGGGAAACCGTATGATGAAATGAGGAAACAATCTGGTTTTGAAAAGAAGCCAAGTGGGGGAGGAGCTTCTACTTCGATTAAGTGCTACAGGTGTGGCGAGACGGGTCACAAAACTATTGATTGTGGAGTTGGTTTAGATAGGATTTGCTACAGTTGTGGTGAGCAAGGACATAATTGTGCCATGTGTGACAAGCCAAAGAAGGAGCGAGAAGAAGGGAAAGTGATTGTGTTGTCTGGTGCTGAGACCATTGCTAAGGATGAGCTAATATGAGGTACATCCTTTATTATTGATAATGATGCGATGCATTCTTTTATTTCTTTGGATTATGCTACGAGTTTAGATCTTGCTTTATTTGTATACGTAGAAGTATGGTTATTGATACAATTGCTATGAGTTTTGTTCTACTTCTTTGTGTGTTGAATTATCCGTTGAGCATCTTGATGGAAAATTTGGAATTGACTTGGTTTGTTTTTTTGTTAGATCAATTGATGAGAGTATTGGTATGAACTATCTAGAGTTAAAGCAAGTAATTGTAATCTTAAGGGAGATTTTGGGTCTCGGTGTTTTAAGTGATTTTGAGTGCAAGTTCTGAAGGATTGATATTGTAGTTTAGTAATGGAGGTTTATGTTTCATTATGATTGTCGACTGTCTATTGACAAATTGAGGACTTGATCACCCTTAATCTATTGTTGATAGGAGACGATATCGTATTGAACGAGATAGACTTGTCTTACTAACTTGGTAGCGTGTAAAGAGACTAAGGAGAAGTTGAAGAGTAGATTTTAGGAATTGTTTGAGAAGAGGTTCATTGTCTGAGTGTATAGTCGTAGAGTTACCCCTGTTCATCGAGTAAGAAGAAAGAAGGTTCTATGAGGTAATGTTTCTTGAAGACAATTGATTCAAAGAGCGACGATGATCATGTTTAACATTTAAGGATTGTGTTATCGGTGCTGAAAGAGAAGAAGGTTATGTAAAGTTTTCTGAATGTGGGTTTTGGTTGGAAGAAGTGAATTTTCTTGGATATGGGATTTCGAGTTGAGGTGTGTTGATGCAGATATCGATAAGTAGTAGCTTACGCTTCAAGGTAACTTAAATCTCATAAGAGGAATTATTCGATGTATGTATTGGAGTTGTTTGCCATTGTGTTTGTTTTGGGAATGTAAGAGGCATTGTTTGTTTGGATCAAGGTTTGATGTGTTGAGTGATCACAAGAGTTGAATATGAGGTAAATAAGACGAGTAGAATTTCGAAGGATTTTAATCTTTGGTTTGAATTACCACCCTGGAAAAGTGAAGGTTGTGGCCGATGCATTGAGTAGGAAATAATTTTATATAAGTTATGTTGAGAATTCAAGAATTGGAAATCGTTGGAACGATTTAGAGAGTTGAGTTTGGTTGTGAAGCGACGTCTTCGTGTGTTAAGTTGGTATGTTGAAGCCTACTTGTGATATTTTGACAAAATAAAGAAGGTTATAAATCAGATTTTTGCAATTGGTTGACAAGATAAAATTGATTAATCAAGGAAGAAGTGGTAACTTTTGGATTGTCGAGAATGCTGTCATGAGATGATTGTGATCAAGTTTGTATTCCTGATGGTTTGAATTCGGACAAAGAGAATTTTGGATGAGGAACGTCGTAATGATTTGAGTATTAATCATGGTATTAATGAGGTATCGAGAGAGGGAGTGGATGTGGTTTTGGTGTTGAGATGGTTGGGTCGACAGAATTTTCGAGGACGAAAATATTTTAAGTGGGGGAGAGTTGTAACAGCCCGAATTTTATTATTTGGCTAATTAAATTAAATAAGGATTTAATTACTTAATTTGGACGAAGTTTAATAATTAATTGGATCGTCGGTGTTATTGAGAAGCATGTTCGGATTATTAAGTAAAGTTGGAATTTATTCGGTTAATCGAAGAATTTATAAAGTGGAGTATGTAGAGAAATAATATTAGAAATAATATTATTATTGGATTTTATTTATTTGAGATAAAGTCGGATTTAATTGGATTAATCGAAAAATAATATTAAGGGTAGTAATATTATTTGTTGGAGCATAATTATTTATTTGACTACTCTATTTTATCAATTGAGCCTAATTAATTAGGAAGTGGAATTTTTTTGGGTAAGCCCAATATGAATAATATAGTAAGGGTTGGAAGAGTAGAGGTATCATAATTTTTCATTTGCAAAAGAAGAGGAGAAAGGAGACTAAGAGAAGAAGAGAGGGGAAGAGCAACAAGGGGCAAAAGCTAAGGTTTGAAGCACATTGAAGAGGTAAGGGGGAGAATCCTAAATCATTATGGGCTAGTATGAGGGATTTAATGGGTAGATTAACATGTTTAGGTTTAATTTTTGTTGATTGAAATCTATATATATTATCTTGATTTTGTGTTGTGCTTGGTTATATGCCATAGAAATTGGGTTCTTACTGTTGTTGCTGTTAATTAGAACAAGAGATAGATTTAATAAACTGAATGAAATGTTTCTGTGCGTGAATAATAAATCAATGTCGCGTGGAATTAGAAAATGAAGGATGTTGGCGTTATGGCGTTAGTAGCCCTGTCGTTCGGCACTTAGGACCATACCTATGGAGTATACCGTTCAACAGTTTTACCGTGACGTCAGGCAGCTATAAATTGAAGACTTTGAGATTTTGATAGTGTATTCAATCTGTGTAATTGCTTTTAAATCTATTTCTTAGACTCCTCTCTACTACACATGTAACCCATAACATATAATACATGTACAGAACCAACACACAATGCTTTAAATATAATAATGATTTACACAACTTTTGCAAATATATAGATGCAGAAGCCCAATCTCTAGAATATAGATCTGCCCAGCATCGCAAGCATATGAGTCAATTTTTTTTAGTTCAAAACTTAACTTCTTTCTTCGCAATAATTATTCTAGTCAACAACACGAGGTTGTAGCTGCAGCATAATAAAGTATGTTTACTTGTTTATTTCTTTTATTACTTGTTTAGTTCTACTTATTTATTAATTGTTTGATAAATGATATGTATATGTGCTAGTTTGTTACTTGGTTATAAATAATAATAAAGTATGTTTACTAATATATTATGAAACCAGTAGAATACATAAGTTGTTAACAGTAATATGCTAGAATGGAATTAAAACAATCCCGTTTGATCGAAATAGTCGAATTAAGCGGTATAATTACTTATCCAGAATTTGATGAAAAGTTACGTGGTAGCTAAGTTTAATTAGTAGATTAACTTGGTGGTATTATTTTGTTAAAATTGTGATATTTTACGAATCGACCGAAATTGTGTTTTATTTAAATATTCTTTATAAATAAATTATAACAATTTAATAGAATTGTCAATAGAGTTCTTAGAGTTTGTCAATAGGGTTGTTAGAGTTGTCAACAAAGTTGTCAGAGTTGTTTTGAGTTATTAATAGTCATACTTTTAATTGTTTTGCGTAATTCTGACACGTTTAGAGTTGTCAGTTTAGGATGTCGGGGTTTACATTATCGTTGAAACTTTACAAATTCATAACTTTTAAATCGTGAATCCGTTTTGAGTACCATTTGAAGCGTTAGAAAGCTAGCGTGACATTCTTCTCAATAAAAATAGTTTTGTTGGCAGTAGGTGATATTAATTGCATGAGCCGATTTGATTGGATTATGTTCGGACTTGGATCAATTATTCGCTTTATTGGTAAATTACAGTATTTTGAGAATTTGTCCGTAATTGTATTTTTGGCTCGAATATTTATGTTGAGAAGAATATATTACTATGCCAATTATGTTGTTTTGATAATGTTCATATTCATATATATGTGGTAAATGTGAATTGACATGAGATAGTATGGATATTAATGTTAATTTGCCTTTTATGAGTGAATGATATGTATGTGTTGTGAATGTTGTGTACAGTTGGTAGATAATTCATCGAGTTGAATTATTTTGATATGCGGAATATTAAGATGGTAGAGATGGTCTTAATTGCATATGTTTGTTAACATTGTACATACATTCATGTCATGGTGTGCCTTGAAACAAAGGTGGTTTGCTTTGAAACAAAAGTGAGGCTTAGATTCTAGAGTGAATCGGAAGCGGTAAACTATATGTTTACATTTTGATGGGCTTTGGTCTTGTCCGGATCGGAAGCGTGGCCTAGATTCTAGATATTGAATCGGGAGGCGGTGAAACTTTGGGTTCACAATTCGGTACCACATGCATAGCGTCACATGTCATGCATTGAGTCACATTAAAATTATGTGATAATTGAATATTTGAAATTGATGTAGTTGTGATATGTGTATGAGTTTGATAATCGAAATGAGTGATGTTTGAATACATATTGGATTAAATGTGTGAATGTGTGATATTTATGGTTATGTGTATAATTGAGAATATAGTGTTGAGATATTATACTCTTATACTTGGTGTATGCTTAATATATGTGAATTATGATTAGTATTAATTTCATGATTAAGCAAGTGTAATGCATTCCTATAATTGTTGATTTATCCATTGTATCTCATTATACTTTCTTCATAATGGTTCGTATTCTCACCCTTCTGTTTTAATGTTGCCCTCGTTTGGCGACATGCAGGTTCTGGAGTTTAGTAGCTCGTGTGTGATCTAGCCGGAGATTCTTCCGTGTTTGTTGGAGATTAGGTAGTGAGTCGATGCTCTGGTCATGTAACACTGGGTAGATTAGTCGTGTTGAACTCATGTTTCTATTTGGTTATGTATTATGTTTATGACTTGAGAACTTGTTATTTGGCTACTTGTTGTTTGAGAGGCTTTCAAGCCAAATATCCTGAATTATGTTTTAATTTATGTTGATATGATTATTGAGACTTGATCATAGTATGGGACATGGATCATTTTATGAAACACATGAGTATTTAGTAGTTTCCGCTGTGAATGCATATTCTGGATAAAATATGATGAATTGAGAAGTGTTATTTGAAATGACCAGGTGTATCATATATTGTAAGTAAATGCTGTCGGTTTTTAAAAGCTTTAAGTTTTTGAAAACATCGATGTGACGCCCTTTTGAATTATATGCATGCTTATTCTCTGATTATATGCTTATTTATTTTGGGGTATAAAAGAGGTGTTACATGTAGCCGTAGGGTGCACCTGTTTTGTCGATTAAGAAGGAAGAAGGTTCTATGAGGTGGTGTTTCTTGAGGATATTTTGATTCTAAGAGTGAGGATAATCATGCAGAACATTTGAGGATTGTGTTATCAGTGTTGAAAGAGAAGAAGTTATATGCAAAGCTTTCTAAGTGTGAGTTTTGGTTGTGGGAAGTGAGTTTCCTTGGGCATGTAATTTTGAGTGGGTGTGTCGGTGCAGGATCGACAAGTGGTAGCTTATGCTTCAAGGAAACTTAAGATTCATGAGAGGAATTATCCGACGCATGATTTAGAGTTGGCTGCCGTTGTGTTTGTGTTGAAACTTTGGAGGTGTTATTCGTTTGGGTCGAGATTGGACGTGTATAGTGACCACAAGAGTTTGAGGTATTTGTTGATCAGAAAGAGTTGAATATGAGGCAAAGAGGATGGTTGGAATTCCTGAAGGATTATGATTTTTGTTTGAATTACCATCCTGGAAAAGCAAACATTGTAGCTGATGCATTGAGTATGAAATAATTGCATATGTCTATGTTGATGATTTGATAATTGGAACTGTTGGAACAATTTCGAGATTTGAGTTCGGTTTATGAAGCGGCGACTTTGTGTGTTAAGCTTGGTACGTTGAGGCTTACTTGTGGTATTCTTGATGAGATTAGAGAAGGTCAGAAATCTGATTTGAAATTGGTCGACGTAATGACATTGATTAACCAAGGAAAAAGAGGTGACTTTTCAGATCGATGAGAATGGTGTCATGAGATGTCGTGAGAGAGTTTGTATTTTTGATGTTTCGAATTTGAAAAAGAGGATTTTGGATGAAGGGCATCAAGGTGGTTTAAGTATTCATTATGGTGCTACTCATATGTATCAAAATTTGAGAAACTTATTTTGGTGGCAAGGTATGAATAGGGATATTGCGGAATTTATGTATTCTTGTTTGACTTGTCAGAAGTCGAAGATTGAACACCAAAAACCGTCTGGTTTGATGCAACCGTTGTCTATTCCTGAGTGGAAGTGGGATAGCATTTCAATGGATTTTGTTTCGGGTTGCCAAGAACGTCGAGTAATTGCAAAGCGATTTGGGTCATTGTGCATAGATTGACAAAATCTGCTCATTATATTCCGATGAGGATGGATTATCCGATGGAGAGACTTGCGAAGTTGTACATTGAAAAGATTGTAAGTTTGCATGGTATTTTGTCGAGTATTGTTTCGAATAGAGATCCGGGGTTTTCTTCTAGATTTGAGAAAGTTTTCAGAATGCTTTGGGACTAGAAGAGAAAGTACTTGAGGGTTGAATGAAGGATTTGTACTTGGGGTTGATTGCTTGAGGTAAATTTTCGAGGACGAAAATATTTTAAGTGGGGGAGAGTTGTAACAGTCCGATTTTATTAGTTCTTTTATTATTTATTTTAATTACTAGGTGTTTACTTTTATTTTATTAATTGTGTGATAGTTGATTATTTATTGTGTTTTGGTGATTAGTTGAATATGTGTATTTAATTAAGTGATTATGTGAATACTAGTAATTAGTTAATGGGCCTAGTAAATTAGAATGAGGAGTTGAATGGGTTAAGCTCAATATAACATATAGAGTTAGTAAGGGGTTATGTTAGAAAACCTAATTAGAACAGATAGAAAGAAAAGAGGCAAGAAGAGAAAGAGGAGAAAAGAAGGAGAATAGGGGAGTAGATTCTTGAAGAGGAAGGACTAGAGATTCAAGGTAAGGGTGTGAATCTAAGTCATTATAAGTCTATATAATTGGGTAATGGTTGTTAGGTTAGTAAGTGCATGAGTTAGGATTTGGGGTTTTGATTATATGTTGATTTTCCATGATTGTGTGAATGGAAATTGTTAGATTTTATGATAGACTTCTATGAAATTGTGTTCTAAACATGTTTTTGATGATGAATGATGTTAGATGCTGGTTATATGTGCCTTAAATTGCTGTTTGAGAATGATTTTGGGTGGTGGAAGTGTGGTTTCGCAGGTCTAATATCTCTGTTATTTTTCTACACAATCGTGCGTCAGCTAAGCGGCCTCTGGTCCGCTAAGCGGAGCTGCAAAAACTGGTCGCTTCTGGATTTAGTTCTGCGAAGCGCGCTTGACGCTGCTAAGCGAACCTTGCTGTGTGAAATTTTATGAAACTTCTACTTGTTGTATCTTTTGATCCGTAACTCCTTTTTATGCATCGTTTGGACCATTGGAAAACTAAAATAAATCCCTATCTTACAAGAATGGATTGAATCATTAGAAGATTATTTAATATGACTTATACTTTTTGTATGTGTTTGATGTGTACGAATTGATAATGATATTGTATGCTATATGCAATAAGTTGTACGTATTCGATCTGTATGACCTAATAATGATGCCATGTAATGAATTAATAATAAATATACTTTTAAATAAGAAGTTGAACTAACCGTGTTATTTCGTTACTTGATTTGTGTAATGTGATATTTGTTGTTAACATGATGAATTTGTTGTCGTTGTTGCTAGTATGTGGAATTTGTTGTTGTTGTTGTCGTAGACCCTATGGTCAATGTTGATAAGTTGTATTGTGAAGTGAAATAATGTTGTATGATGATACGATATAGTGACGTGATTGAGAAGTAACGAATTACTATAAAAGTAATGATGTTGTTGTTGCCATTGAATCTTGGCATTGAATTGATGATGTTTAGACGATGTTGTTATGTATTATGAATGTTGTGTTTATGTGGATGTTGTATCATTGAGTCACATCCATTTCATAAAGAGACGATGGCCTGAAAATGGCAAAGTGACGATGGCCTTATAATGGCAAAAGCAACGATGTGCCCAAATGGAAACTTTTGAGATGGTGGGAGTTTTACTCCAAATGGTACCACATGCATATGCATAGTATTGAGTTGCATATTGAGTTGCATTCAAGTCGTTGTGATGATGAAGTGTTTGTTATATTGCGTTGATGATATCGTTTCTAAGTTGAAATCATTTGATATGAATGGTTGATGTGATATATGTGATTGAAATATATGTGACATAGATGTGAATATATATGTATTAATGATATATGTATATATGTGAATATGTGAATCATGTTTGATTGATGATAATACATGTGGTAAGAGATGTGATTACTTGTATACTTTTGATATAAATGACATTTTTCCAATGATATAAATATACTCTATGATGTTTTGTGAATTGGAATAGAGGCGAATATGTGCGTTTGGTGATATATGTTCATACTTGCGATATGTCGGTGAATTGTGTACATGTCTATATAATTGGAAAACGTGTATACGTGATTATGAGAAGATAACTTGTATATTTGGAATATGATTATGTTGGTATAAAATTGTTACTTTGTGAATGTTGTTGGGAAGGATATGTACATAAAATCTATATGTTGGTGAAATATGATTATGCACATTGTTTAGTAACCATGTTTGATCACTTGGAATTGAATGAGCTAAACATGTGAATCTCGATATGTTGTATATGAATGCATGTTTATGTGAAGAGTGATGAATTCTTGGAATGTATTCTTGTTGTATTTTACATTTCCCATATTATGTTTATTTATAATGATTTGAATTCCCACCCTTCTGTTTGAATGTTACCTTTGTTGGTAACGTGCAGGTATTCAAGAATTGAGGGATTAGATGCCGTTAGTCCAAGTTGGGTTGTCGCTCTGATACGTAACACTCGGGGAGATGAACGCTAGTTGTTTAGTTGTTTGATTTTATTGTTGAATAACTATGTTGATACATGGAAAGTAATTGTTGATGTTAAAATGGCTTTAAGTTGAAAAGATGTTATGTCGTCAAAGTTGTTTAATGTTGTTCTGCTGCTTAATGTTAATAAAGTTGATTCATGTGGTTTTAGTTCATCCAAGTATATGTGTTATGTATCTAATGAGTTATCATGTATTAGTGGTCCTAAGATAAAGATGAAAGAGAAATTCTAACTATGTTGTCATGCTTGGATTAATACCTAAAGTCTATGCTTAATTCTATTTAATCAAGGATAAAATAGAATTAAGCAAACCTAAGGGAGCATGTAAAGCATACAAGCACAAGAAACAAGCATTAAAATATTGCACATAATCCATACCAAAATAATACTATAAATTGCAAACAAACACATGACATAAAAATGAACAAACTAGTGATTAAAATTGACAAAAAAAGAGTTAGAAAAGGGAAAAGAAATCTTCTAATTAATTCCTAAAAATATCTCCTAAAATCTAATATATTTTTTACTGTTTTTATTATGTATTTTCATTACCAACATTAAAGAAAAAAATAAAACTAAAAGGAAAAGGTCAATCAAAATGAAATTATAAGAGTCAGGGGGGTGAAAGGGTTCCAGGTGTTGATTAACAAGTAATCATGCACAAGGCCCGTGTTGAGAAGTCCAAGAGAGTTTTTATTCCTCACAGTTCCCTCTCTTTTCTATTTTTATTTTCTGTTTTTATGAAGTCATTTTCTACTTGGTTAACTTCAATTCAGATTTTTCATGTGATTGTATGCAGAACATTAGTTTTTCTTTGCTTCGGTTTGGATATTGTGCAAGGTTGTGGACAGCAAGGAAAATTTTAGGAATCAAATTTGCAATGTTGTATAAATGTATCTTGACCATTTGAATGAAACTTATTCTTTTAAGTGATATTTGAATGAATCCTTGATAGAACTTGATGAATGATGATTTTTTGGATGAAACTTGAATAATGAACTTACTTGTATTGAAATGGTCTTGAACTCTTGAATTTGGAAATATGAATGATGAATAATGACGAATTGATGATGTATAGACCCTGAATCCATAGACTTGAAATGAATGAGTGATGATGAACTAATGGACTTGGAATCATGATGAATGCCTTACACGTTGATAACTTGTATGCCATAAAAACCATGTAAATATTCTTCCAACTTTGATCCATTCTTGACAACTTGAATTCATGGAATCTCTTTGAACCCATTCTCTATTTAATTTAACCCTTAACTCGATTCTTACATTCATGTTAACTTGCTTTACAAGTAATAACAACAATGAATCCACAACTTCACATATTATGCCATAACTCCTATCTTGCACCTTAAAGATATCTTGACCGGATGATTAATATATTAGAAAGGCCTTGAATAACTTCTTGAAGATGAATATGACTATGGCAAGAAGTATGCCCATGGAAAACTTAACATGAAACCGTAATCCCCTTCACCTAATGAACAATAACAAGCTCACATGATAAGTGAACCCTAATCTTCAATAGATGCACCATGTCTTTACCGAATGATGAACAAAAGCATATGAATAGTTAGCCACAGAGAAGTCCTCATATCCTCATTCAAACCCTTGAGCCTTTGTGAAGAAAACATTTGATCACGTCTTAAAGGAAAACCTTAGCTTGATGAAGAGAAAATGCTTTGGGATAGTCAATGGTTAAACCTTAATCCAATGATCCTCATCTGAAGCACAGTATGATGAAGACCCTAATTCACAAGATGATTTTCGATCTCATGTCTCAAGTTATTTCATGAATGAATGCAAAGTTATGTACATGACCTAACAAGTGATGCAAATGAATGAGAAACATAAGCCAGATTAAAGTAAAATCAGGAGGGCAAATTTTAGGGTATAACAATCATGGCGCGACACATTTTTGCTCCACGACAGCTCACTATTGTGCGGCTGCCCAATTCCTCCGATAAAGCGATCGCGAATATCATTCGGTCACCATAGTAAACACATAAATCAAATTGATTACTCGATCGATACCATTAGGATTTTGGCCAAACATATCATAGAAATTACAGAAAACACAAAAATCCTCCATGACGCTGATGGGAGGGTAAGGACTCCTCACCATCCTGACTACCTAATTATCACCCATAGGTAAAGTAATCCACTCTTACCTCGAATCAAACTTTCTTAACAAATTCAAACAAATTCTTCATGTTCCTAAGGTTGCTCTCCAAGGCTTTACATATCCCAATTTCACTTTTCCCACGATCGTCCGTTTTCTAAATTTTCTAACTTTTTCTCGTACCCTAGCTCTAGCCTCTCACGTTAGAATATATATTATGCTAAATATTTCAATTGTCTCCACACACCCTTCACTTACACCCGTTTCTCAAAAATTCAGATTTTACGTATTTCTAACGGTAACAACCAAATAATCCCATAATTATTTTATTCCATAAAATTATATTTTCTAAACCAGATGTAACACTTACATTTTAATTAAATAAAAATTTCATTTAAATAATTATTTAATAAATATTATAGTTATTTCTAATAATTATAATTATTTAAATAAATCATATTTTATTTCTCCCGCTCTCAAACTCAATATTTCCCGTAATTATTAAATTACTGAAATACCATTAATCTCACAAAACATCAAAATAACTCAATAATTAAGTAAATCATACAATACACATATAAACACTCAAATAATTAAATAAAATATTAATCTAAAGTTGGAGTGCTACACTAAGCCCTCTATCATAAACAAGTGAATGTACATTCATTCATTCCTTCCTATTTAGATTAGAAGTATATTTTTGTTTTTTATTTAAAATTATTTTTATTATTTTTGATATTTTAGAATATTTGGCTTTTATTTTTATTTTTTATGATAACTAAAAATAAACAAATAAAAACAAAATAAATAAATAAAATTCAAAAGGGCATTAAAAATTAATTGAATTCTATTTTTGATGTTTTTGTATCTTTGTATTTTAATATTTTTAATTTATAAAATATACAAAGCGAGGGGCGCAAATAATAGACCTTTTAGTTGAAAAATAAATAAAAACTAGAAAAAACTAATAATAATAATAATAATAATAATAATAATAATAATAATAATAATAATAATAATAATAATAACAATAATTATAATACTTAAGGAAAAATATAAAATAAATATATTAAATAAATAAGATACATCTTAGTTAAAGTTTATTTTAAAGAGAATAAAACATTGTAAATATTTTTAACTGTATTTAGACCCCGTACCAACTATACTTTATAACAATATAAAAATAAGGAGGAAATAAAAAAAAACTTAGAATATTCCAAATAACAAGTATGTAAAATACCTATCTTTTTCATATAACAACAAAACAACTTAAGCAATCATTTACACAAATATCACATGCAAAAACAAACAAAACATCAAAATTTCAAAACAAACCCTAAACCACTATTCTGCAACGAAAATCAACAATAAAAAGAAAGTGACTAACATGGATGTTGTGACCAATGTAAGCAGCCTCATCCCTTCTATTTCCTTTTTGGCTTTCTATTTCCTTTCTTTCCCAAATTCCTTAATTTATGAAAATAACAATTAACTTAGTAAAAAGGCCTATTCAATAACACCCCATATACTAATCACTACATTGGCCCAATTACTCTATTTTCATAATATTTCCCAATAATTCACCAAAATGCCAATTAATCCAAATAAATAATTTAAATTCCAATTAAATTAAATAATGAAAATTCCCGGGTGTTACATAAGGCCCTATTTCTAAAAAGAAAAATATGAAAAACAGTAAATAAAAATAAACAACAGACAAAATGAGCTACAAAATGGTGGTAAAACTAGGAAAATGCTCTAGGCACAAAGGAGGGGGTCCCGCAAGAGCCCGTTGAACAATCAAGAGGAGAGTGGGAAGACTTCTTCTTCCCTAATCAGATATTTGGTTACTAATCCCGTAGCAACAAAAATGGAAGAAAAAACTTCCGACAAAATAGTAAAAATGTCACAACTTTCTCAATTTTTCATGGAATCAAACACATGAATAATGAAAAATCATCTTTTCGATCTTACAAATAGGATTCTATCCTCAAAATCAGAGTATAAACTGAAGGATAGAAAAACACTTAGAAAGGGGGGGGTTTGAATAAGTGTAGTCTAAAAACTTGAACGATAAAAACAATATGCACAATTATTTTTATCCTGGTTCGTTGTTAACTAAACTACTTCAGTCCACCCCCACGGAGTGATTTACCTCACCTGAGGATTTAATCCACTAATCGCAACAGATTACAATGGTTTTCCACTTAGTCCGCGACTAAGTCTTCTAGAGTATCCTGATCACAACCTGATCACTCCAGGAACAAATGCTTAGACACAAGCTAAGACTTTCTTAGAGTATCCTGACCACCACGAGATCACTCTAATTAAAACTGCTTAGACACAAGCTAAGACTTCCTAGAGTATCCTGATCAACACTTGATCACTCTAGTTACTTACAAATTAATGTAATCAAATAAGAGTTTTACAATGCTTCTTAAAAGCTATAATCACAACAGTGATATTTCTCTTAACGTTTAAGCTTAATCTCACTAATATATTACAACAGCAATGTAGTGAGCTTTGATGAAGATGAAGTTTTTGAGCTTTGAATTTAACAGCGTTTCAGCAAGTTAATATTCACAGAATTTGGTTCAGAGTTGTTCAGAATTGGTAACCTTGCTTCTCATCAGAACTTCATATTTATAGGCGTTTGAGAAGATGACCGTTGAACGCATTTAATGCTTTGTGTGTTCCGTACAGCTTTGCATTTAATGTTTCACGCTTTTGTCAACTACCTCGAGCCTTGTTCACGCTGTGTCTACTGACGTTGCCTTTAATAGCTTCCAACGTTCCTTTTGTCAGTCAGCGTAGCCTGCCACCTGTACTTTCTTCTGATCTGATGTTTGAATATAATATTTGAATATCATCAGAGTCAAACAGCTTGGTGCATAGCATCTTCTTGTCTTCTGACCTTGAAGTGCTTCTGAGCGTGATACCATGAGAACTTCAGTGCTTCTGCTTCTGACCTCAAGTTCTTCTGATGCTTCCATAGACCCATGTTCTGATTCTGCCTTGACCATCTTCTGATGTCTTGCCAGACCATGTTCTGATGTTGCATGCTGAACCTTCTGAGACAAAGCTTCTGAGCGCTGATTTGTGCATACTCTTTATATATTTCCTGAAATGGAAATTGCAATGTATTAGAGTACCACATTATCTCACACAAAATTCATATCCTTGTTATCATCAAAACTAAGAATATTGATCAGAAAAAATCTTGTTCTAACATAAACAACATATATTTATGGGGGAAAATGCTGCAAGTGCAACCCTCTTTTGACCTGATTTGGTCATAACTGCATCAATTTTTCATGGAATTAGACAAATGAATAATGAAAATTCATCTATTCTATCATTCAAACAAGGATCTATGCTCAAAATTAGAAAATAAACAATAAAACTTGACTTCTCCAAAGCCAATGATTTTGCCCTTCTGATCTCCTCCAAACTTGACTTCTCCACCTAGTTTAAGCACCAGGTCTTGGAATGTAGACCTTCTTCCCGTCATGTGTCGCGAGCACCCAGAGTCCAGGTACCATGACATTTTGCTTTCTGTCCTCTTTGCCGCCAAGGATATCTGCAATAGGAATAATCTTTTCCTTAGGTACCCACAATTTCTTGGGTCCTTTCTTGTTAGTTCTCCTCAAGTTCTGATTGAACTTGGGTTTAGCAAAATATTTAGCAGGAGGAACAGCATGATATTTCTTATTCTGAGTTCCATGATATTTCTTAGGTTGTGTCACATGCTTCTTTGTGTGTGTTATGTGAAAACTTTGTGCATGTGATGTGTGCTTAATATCATGGGAGTGGCCAAATTTAAATTGGTTATACAGAGGCTTGTATGATATTTTCATATCATCCACAGATTCAAGCTTGTATGGGATTTCACCCTCATAACCAATGCCAACTCTTTTGTTTCGAGACACAGCATATATCATAGAAGCTAGTTGACTTCTGCCAATACTTCTAGATAAGAACTTCCTGAAACTTAAATCATATTCTTTCAGAATATGATTCAGTCTAGGAGTGGAATTTTCTGAATCAGAAGGAGATCCAACATTATTGGATAATTTTAAAACTTTTTCTTTTAATTCAAAATTTTCCAACTCAAGCTTCTTAGTTTCAAATTCAAATTGCTTTTTCAGCTTTTTGTATTTGATACTAAGATGAGCTTTTAATTCAAGAAGCTCTGTTAGAATGGAAACTAACTCTTCTCTAGATAGTTCAGAAAATACCTCTTCAGAATCTGATTCTGATGTAGATTCTGATCCATCATCTTCTGTCGCCATCAGCGCAATGTTTGCCTGCTCTCCTTCAGAGTCTGATCCTGATTCTGACTCAGAATCATCCCATGTTGCCATAAGACCTTTTTTCTTATGAAACTTCTTCTGGGGATTCTCCTTCTGAAGTTTTGGACACTCATTCTTGTAATGTCCAGGCTCATTGCACTCATAGCAGACAGGCTTCTTCTTGTCAGATCTTCTGTCACCAGAAGATTCTCCTCGTTCAAATTTCTTTGAACTTCTGAAGCCTCTGAACTTCCTTTGCTTGCTCTTCCAGAGTTGGTTCACCCTTCTGGAGATCATGGACAGTTCATCTTCTTCTTCAGATTCTGATTCTTCAGGATCTTCTTCTCTAGCCTGAAAAGCGTTAGTGCATTTTTTAATATTAGATTTTAATGCAACAGACTTACCTTTCTTCTGAGGTTCATTAGCGTCAAGTTCAATCTCATGACTCCTCAGGGCACTGATCAGCTCTTCCAAAAAAACTTCATTCAGATTCTTTGCAATCTTGAATGCAGTCACCATTGGGCCCCATCTTCTGGGCAAACTTCTGATGATCTTCTTTACATGATCAGCCTTGGTGTATCCTTTGTCAAGAACTCTCAATCCAGCAGTCAGAGTTTGAAATCTTGAAAACATCTTCTCAATGTCTTCATCATCCTCCATCTTGAAGGCTTCATACTTCTGGATTAGTACAAGAGCTTTGGTCTCCTTGACTTGAGCATTTCCTTCATGAGTCATCTTCAAGGACTCATATATGTCATGGGTCGTTTCCCTGTTAGATATCTTCTCATACTCAGCATGGGAGATAGCATTCAGCAAAACAGTCCTGCATTTGTGATGATTCTTGAAATCTTTCTTTTGATCATCAGTCATTTCACTTCTCGTGAGCCTTACACTAGTAGCTTTAACAGGATGTTTGTAACCATCCAACAGAAGATCCCATAGATCAGCATCCAGACCAAGAAAGTAACTTTCCAGTTTATCTTTCCAATATTCAAAGTTTTCACCATCGAATATTGGTGGTCTAGTATAACCATTGTTACCATTGTATTAATCAGCAGAGCCAGATGTAGATGGAGTTGGATTTGATGGATCTTCACCAGCCATCTTTCACTGAAGCATTTTTCTCTTCCTGAATCTTTTCTAAACACAGTTAAGTGCTTGCACCTTAGAACCGGCGCTCTGATACCAATTGAAGGATAGAAAAACACTTAGAAAGGGGGGGTTTGAATAAGTGTAGTCTAAATACTTGAACGATAAAAACAATATGCACAGTTATTTTTATCCTGGTTCGTTGTTAACTAAACTACTCCAGTCCACCCCCACAGAGTGATTTACCTCACCTGAGGATTTAATCCACTAATCGCAACAGATTACAATGGTTTTCCACTTAGTCCGCGACTAAGTCTTCCAGAGTATCCTGATCACAACCTGATCACTCCAGGAACAAATGCTTAGACACAAGCTAAGACTTTCTTAGAGTATCCTGACCACCACGTGATCACTCTAATTACAACTGCTTAGACACAAGCTAAGACTTCCTAGAGTATCCTGATCAACACTTGATCACTCTAGTTACTTACAAATTAATGTAATCAAATAAGAGTTTTACAATGCTTCTTAAAAGCTATAATCACAACAGTGATATTTCTCTTAACGTTTAAGCTTAATCTCACTAATATATTACAACAGCAATGTAGTGAGCTTTGATGAAGATGAAGTTTCTGAGCTTTGAATTGAACAACGTTTCAGCAAGTTAATATTCACAGAATTTGGTTCAGAGTTGTTCAGAATTGGTAACCTTGCTTCTCATCAGAACTTCATATTTATAGGCGTTTGAGAAGATGACCGTTGAACGCATTTAATGCTTTGCGTGTTCCGTACAGCTTTGCATTTAATGTTTCACGCTTTTGTCAACTACCTCGAGCCTTGTTCACGCTGTGTCTACTGACGTTGCCTTTAATAGCTTCCAACATTCCTTTTGTCAGTCAGCGTAGCCTGCCACCTGTACTTTCTTCTGATCTGGTGTTTAAATATAATATTTGAATATCATCAGAGTCAAACAGCTTGGTGCATAGCATCTTCTTTTCTTCTGACCTTGAAGTGCTTCTGAGCGTGATACCATGAGAACTTCAGTGCTTCTGCTTCTGACCTCAAGTTCTTCTGATGCTTCCATAGACCCATGTTCTGATTCTGCCTTGACCATCTTCTGATGTCTTGCCAGACCATGTTCTGATGTTGCATGCTGAACCTTCTGAGACAAAGCTTCTGAGCGCTGATTTGTGCATACTCTTTATATATTTCCTGAAATGGAAATTGCAATGTATTAGAGTACCACATTATCTCACACAAAATTCATATCCTTGTTATCATCAAAACTAAGAATATTGATCAGAACAAATCTTGTTCTAACAATCTCCCCCTTTTTGATGATGACAAAAACATATATAAATGATATGAATTTGCGATCAGAAAGAGCAGACGGCTAAAGACAAATTACACAGCTATAGCATAAGCATGTGAATATGTCTCCCCCTGAGATTAACAATCTCCCCTTGAGATGAATAATCTCCCCCTGAAATAAATACTCGAAGAACTTTAATAATAAAAGACTTCCCTGATTATTTCGATAGAGACGATCACATAAGCTTCTTGCTTCTGATAATTCATAGCTTCTGACTTCTGCTTCCATTGGACAGCTTCAGAACTTGAATTTCTTTAGATCCCTAGAACACTCACAGCTTCTGATTCCTGCTTCCATTTAGGACAGCTTCAGAACTTGAGTTTTTCTGGATCTTTTAGAACATTCACAGCTTCTGATTTCTGCTTCCCTCGGATAGCTTCAGAGCTTTGAATTTCTTCTTACATCACTTTATGCTAGATAGTATCAGAACATTGTTGAATGTACCAGAGCATCATCAGAGCATCTCTACATCCTGAAATGTTACAGAACAAAACTAAATGACAAAAGTCAGCATGAATGAGTTAGAACATAAAATGTGTATCAGAACACAAAATATGTATCAGGGCCATATAAGCCATATAGAATATATCAGATCCAATAGACAATGTATCAGAGCAAATAGACAATGATTTGGATCATATTCTATTATCAGAATTTCTGATCATTCTTGCTTCTTGCTTCTGATTCTGAAGCTTCATAGCACTCAGCTTGCTTCAAGAATCCATGAGCTAGATTCTCTAAAGAGTTGCTTCATCATCTCATTGCTCATCTCGTTGCTTCTCATGTTGAACTTGAATCTTCGATTCCTGCAACAACACAACTTAAAAACATATGAAGCTTGCAGCTTCTGTTAGTAAAGCAACTGATTAAATCAAATCAAATCATTTATCACATATTTCTCCCCCTTTTTGTCATACCATCAAAAAACAGAAAAGATTCAGATACAACCAAAAAGAAACACACGGAGGAAAAAGGATGATTTCATTGAAGTTCAAATAGCAGGTACAGAAGTACACGAAGAGAAGGAAGACAAGATGCACAAAAACAGATGCAGCAAAAAAGCAAAAAACAACACAGACTCAATCTAAGACGGCCCTAGCCTTGACAGGATCTTGGCCAGCATCTCTTGAACCCCATTGTTGTACTCATTCTGCTTCTCTATGAAAGCTCTAAACTCATCCTGGTTCTTCTGAAGAACTTCCAGAGTCGTTGCAAGACGAGAAGATTCATCAGAAGAAGCTTCACCGCTTCTAACCACAGGAATAGCATTGTGATCTGTAGCTTCCATAGATAGATCATTTGCAGGAATTTCCTCAACAGGAACTGATTCAGCAACATGATCTTCTACATCTGCTTCTTGCATAGAAGCATCTCCATATTCTGCAGCAGGAATTTCCGAATCTCCATTCTCAAGTGCCTGAAGAATGGCAGCAAGATTCCTGGGAGCAGGAGGACCTTCAACTTCTGGTGGGTCAACAACTTCTGGAATGACCAAGCTTGGGTCTTTCTTAGAAGGGTTTTCCCTCAGAAAGTCAAAGAGGGTCTTGAAATCCCCGAGCAGAACTGGATAATCAGGAATCCAGATAACAATATCCCTGCAGGGGTTAGCTTCCATTGTAGCAGCAAGCCTTGTTTGTTCCAGTTCATCCAGAAAGGGCTTCTCTTCCAAAAGATGTCTTCCTCTGAGACGAACAAACCAGAAGTCTTCATAGTTTCTCAGAATTCCACGAGACCGTGGGGCAGCTTCTATACAGGCTTCCTGAAGTTCTACAAACAGAGCATCTGATTCTCTGCGTAGGATCCTCCAGAAGTTCCGCATAGCAACATCATTCAAGCCAGAACTTTCAGCAATTCTGAGAGTATCAAAGATACTTCTGAGATTCCTCTTTACTTTTTCAAAAATTTCACCAATAGGGTAGATGGGGTGGGACTTTAACTGGGTTTTTCAGAAGGCAGGATTGGGGATGGAGTACGGTTGAGGTTCTCTATTTAACCTATAAGAAGATTCTGCTTCAGTATCAGAATCTAACACTACTACTTCAGCTTCAGGACGAGGCTTGGGAGTGTAGTTGCAATCACGGAGCAGCTGTTCATGTGATGCAGAGGTTGGAGTAATAGAGTCACTATGGTTATTTAGAGAGGTAGAAGGAATAGGTTCAAGGGTGGCATGGGGAGGAGGTTGAGAGATGGAGATATTAGTGTGTGGTGGAAAGAGAGTTTGAAGAGGTGGTATATCCAGAACAGGGTTGATGGTGGGTGGAGACGAAGGAATGGTTACAGGAGAAGATGGAGGTGTAAGAACGTGGACAGTTATAGGTGATTCTGATGTGGCTTTTTCTGGTTCAGGGGTAGGGGCAACCGCTATTGGTGTAACTTCTGCAAAATCAGCAGGAGCAGAATCAGGTTCAGAAATACATATACCTTTGGATGCTTTCTGAAGAGCTTTGACCACAGCCTCAGTCTTCTTCTGCTTCTTACTCTTCGGCTCTTCAACAATTTTTGTTTTGCCACTAGAGATCTCTTTCCTTCTGGCGCTTGCCAGATCTTCCTGTTGATTCACAGCCTCTTGAACAACATTTTCTTCATCAGATTCTTGAAGAATCATCTTTCTTTTTCTGGTTTTCTGCTTCTCAACAACTTCAACAATCTCAGCATTGTTATTTGACTTCTTCTTCTTTTTCTCAGCTTCCTTCTTTTTCTTCTCAAAATCAATAGAAACAGCCTTAACAACCTTTGCAATGACTTCTTCTGGGACCACTTCTTTCTTGGTGGTAGCAGTAGGATGATCAAACTTTCTTTTGGTCCTTTCTTCCTTCTTGCGATTTACTATAATTTGAGCACCTTTCTCTTGATCTTTAAGACTTTTATCCTCTTTTTGTGACTTCAGATACCTAGTTCTGACTTCTGGTACCTCATTATTGAAGAAGATTTTAAATTCAGCTAGAACTGGTTCTCTTCTGATTCTTGTTCCAGCAAGAGGTTGAGGAGTCTTAATGATAGCCTTAATCACTTTCATCTTCTTTAATGTGAAGGAATTCAGACAGGCCCCAGTTGTGACAGCAAGGTTCTTGATAGTGCCTTCAGTTTCCAGTTGCTCAACAATCTTGGAATGAACCAGAAGATTGGTGATAATTCTACCAAACGGAATGATGGTACAACTTTTTTCTCTAAAGGCATTTCTGGACTCCTTCACAGCCTTCCACATATGGTTGAAGATAATGTAGATAGCATCAACCTTCTTCTTAGTGTCAATGCAGTACAGAATGTATTTTTGCTCATTGTTGATGAAGTCAGAAGCATGTGTCCCTTTCCTGTGATAGAAGCACCCAAGAAGAATTTTGGTCCAGATTTTGTATAGATCTCTCAAATCCTTGACATTCTTTGTTTCATTTATGTCTGGGTAGAGAGTAGATAAAACATCTTCCCAATTTTCCCTTTTATCGATTTCAAACGCTCCTTCAGCGTTTTTCAGATCAAACATCACCCTTAAGATGTTCTCAGTCACTACCACAAACTTTCCATGGACGAAAGACAAAATGGATTTTGGAGCGACAACTGCATGTACCCAGAATTCCTTGACAAGATCTGGGTAGACTGGCCCACAGAACTCATCAAACAAAGAAGTCCATCCTTGAAAAATTATATCATCTTTGAGATGAAAATCGTGTTCTTCAATGTTATCAAAATCAACCATAAGTTCACATAGAACTTCTAATCTATCCTTAGGAATGGAGCACGCAACAACTGGAGTGAGTTCCTGATTCACTTCATCTTGAATATGGAGAAGAGTAGATGAATCAACGTTTTGAGAAGAAGAAGCAGCCATTGAAACAGAATGAACAGCTAGGAAGAACGAAAAAAAACTGGGTTTTCGGTTAGGGTTTTAGAAACGACTAAGAAGATTTCAAAAGAAAGTATGCAAGAAGAAAGAGAGACTCGGAGCGAAAAAGATATATGAGATGATTTGAAAAGAATATATAGAGACGGATTTTAAAAAAAAAAGCAATAAGATTAGAAAAGGAACAGTTACAGAATCAAAAGAAATCAAATTTCATTTATTGATAAGTGACGTTAGGTGAGAGAACGTGGTAAATGAAATGATTTAACACAGTTACCTAGGTCGGCGTCTTTTCAACTGCACGCTTTGTACTAACCGCACAGACACGTGTTCACCATCAGATAATGGATGACAGCTGTAAAATTTTCAATGGACTTTACGCCTTTTGAATCTGATCACTGCTTCTGATTGTCATTCTTAAGAAATGATCTGGTTCTGATAGGATCATCTTTCTTCCCAAGGATCACATCTTCTGAATGAGCTGAAGCAAGCCTAGGTGATCTTCTGACTGTTGGTTCTTCAGAGATTCTCAGATTCTCTAAAGATGCAGCAACTTGATCTTCTGATCCATTGCTTCTGAGACTGCCAGCTTCTGCAGCTTTGCTTCTTGGTTCTTCAACTTCTGATATATTAATATCAAAATCTGCAAAATTCTCAAACTGCTTTGGTTTTTCAAAACCAAGCTTATCATCAAACCTGATATTGATTGATTCTTCTACAATCAATGTTTCAGTATTGTATACTCTGTAGCCTTTAGAGCGTTCACAATATCCAAGAAGGAAACATTTTTGTGCTTTAGAATCAAACTTACCAAGATGATCTTTAGTATTCAGAATAAAACATACACATCCAAAAGGATGGAAATATGAAATGTTGGGCTTTCTGTTCTTCCACAGTTCATAAGGAGTCTTATTTAGAATAGGTCTGATAGAGATTCTATTCTGAATATAACATGCAGTGTTTATTGCTTCTGCCCAGAAATGCTTAGCCATATTGGTTTCATTGATCATGGTTCTAGCCATTTCTTGTAGAGTCCTATTCTTTCGCTCTACAACTCCATTTTTCTGTGGAGTTCTAGGACAAGAGAAATCATGGGCAATACCATTTTCTTTGAAGAACTCCTCAAAGAGTCTGTTCTCAAATTCGCCACCATGATCACTTCTGACTTTTATGATTTTGCACTCCTTCTCAGATTGGATCTGAGTGCAGAATTCAAAGAACACTGAACGTGACTCATCCTTGTGTTTCAAGAACTTTACCCATGTCCAGCGGTTATAATCATCAACGATGACTAATCCATATTTCTTCCCTCTGACAGATGCTGTTTTGATTGGGCCAAACAGATCAATGTGCAAGAGTTCTAACGGCCTTGAGGTAGAAACAACATTCTTAGACTTGAATGCAGGTCTGGAGAACTTGCCCTTCTGACATGCTTCACAAAGAGCATCTGATTTGTATTTCAGATTTGGGAGTCCTCTGACCAAATTTAGTTTGTTAATCTGGGAAATCTTTCTCAAACTAGCATGACCTAATCTTCTGTGCCAGACCCATTGCTCTTCAGAAACAGACATAAGACAAGTCACCTTCTGCTTCTCAAGATCAGAAAGATCAATCTTATAAATGTTGTTCTTCCTCTTGCCTGTAAATAGGATTGAGCCATCCTTCTGACTTACAGCCTTGCAAGACTTTTGATTGAAGATTATATCATAACCATTGTCACTTAATTGACTTATGGACAATAAGTTATGCGTTAATCCTTCTACAAGAAGTACATTAGTTATGGAAGGAGAGTTACCAAGACTTATGGTTCCAGAGCCAATGATTTTTCCCTTCTGATCTCCTCCAAACTTGACTTCTCCACCTGGTTTAAGCACCAGGTCTTGGAATGTAGACCTTCTTCCCGTCATGTGTCGCGAGCACCCAGAGTCCAGGTACCATGACATTTTGCTTTCTGTCCTCTTTGCCGCCAAGGATATCTGCAATAGGAATAATCTTTTCCTTAGGTACCCACAATTTCTTGGGTCCTTTCTTGTTAGTTCTCCTCAAGTTCTGATTGAACTTGGGTTTAGCAAAATATTTAGCAGGAGGAACAGCATGATATTTCTTATTCTGAGTTCCATGATATTTCTTAGGTTGTGTCACATGCTTCTTTGTGTGTGTTATGTAAAAACTTTGTGCATGTGATGTGTGCTTAATATCATGGGAGTGGCCAAATTTAAATTGGTTATACAGAGGCTTGTATGATATTTTCATATCATCCACAGATTCAAGCTTGTATGGGATTTCACCCTCATAACCAATGCCAACTCTTTTGTTTCGAGACACAACATATATCATAGAAGCTAGCTGACTTCTGCCAATACTTCTAGATAAGAACTTCCTGAAACTTAAATCATATTCTTTCAGAATATGATTCAGACTAGGAGTGGAATTTTCTGAATCAGAAGGAGATCCAACATCATTGGATAATTTTAAAACTTTTTCTTTTAATTCAGAATTTTCCAACTCAAGCTTCTTAGTTTCAAATTCAAATTGCTTTTTCAGCTTTTTGTATTTGATACTAAGATGAGCTTTTAATTCAAGAAGCTCTGTTAGACTGGAAACTAACTCTTCTCTAGATAGTTCAGAAAATACCTCTTCAGAATCTGATTCTGATGTAGATTCTGATCCATCATCTTCTGTCGCCATCAGCGCAATGTTTGCCTGCTCTCCTTCAGAGTCTGATCCTGATTCTGACTCAGAATCATCCCATGTTGCCATAAGACCTTTTTTCTTATGAAACTTCTTCTGGGGATTCTCCTTCTGAAGTTTTGGACACTCATTCTTGTAATGTCCAGGCTCATTGCACTCATAGCAGACAGGCTTCTTCTTGTCAGATCTTCTGTCACCAGAAGATTCTCCTCGTTCAAATTTCTTTGAACTTCTGAAGCCTCTGAACTTCCTTTGCTTGCTCTTCCAGAGTTGGTTCACCCTTCTGGAGATCATGGACAATTCATCTTCTTCTTCAGATTCTGATTCTTCAGGATCTTCTTCTCTAGCCTGAAAAGCGTTAGTGCATTTTTTAATATTAGATTTTAATGGAACAGACTTACCTTTCTTCTGAGGTTCATTAGCGTCAAGTTCAATCTCATGACTCCTCAGGGCACTGATCAGCTCTTCCAAAGAAACTTCATTCAGATTCTTCGCAATCTTGAATGCAGTCACCATTGGGCCCCATCTTCTGGGCAAACTTCTGATGATCTTCTTTACATGATCAGCCTTGGTGTAGCCTTTGTCAAGAACTCTCAATCCAGCAGTCAGAGTTTGAAATCTTGAAAACATCTTCTCAATGTCTTCATCATCCTCCATCTTGAAGGCTTCATACTTCTGGATTAGTGCAAGAGCTTTGGTCTCCTTGACTTGAGCATTTCCTTCATGAGTCATCTTCAAGGACTCATATATGTCATGGGCCGTTTCCCTGTTAAATATCTTCTCATACTCAGCATGGGAGATAGCATTCAGCAAAACAGTCCTGCATTTGTGATGATTCTTGAAATCTTTCTTTTGATCATCAGTCATTTCACTTCTCGTGAGCCTTACACCAGTAGCTTTAGCAGGATGTTTGTAACCATCCAACAGAAGATCCCATAGATCAGCATCCAGACCAAGAAAGTAACTTTCCAGTTTATCTTTCCAATATTCAAAGTTTTCACCATCGAATATTGGTGGTCTACTATAACCATTGTTACCATTGTATTGCTCAGCAGAGCCAGATGTAGATGGAGTTGGATTTGATGGATCTTCACCAGCCATCTTTCACTGAAGCGTTTTTCTCTTCCTGAATCTTTTCTAAACACGGTTAAGTGCTTGCACCTTAGAACCGGCCCTCTGATACCAATTGAAGGATAGAAAAACACTTAGAAAGGGGGGTTTGAATAAGTGTAGTCTGAATACTTGAATGATAAAAACAATATGCACAGTTATTTTTATCCTGGTTCGTTGTTAACTAAACTACTCCAGTCCACCCCCACGGAGTGATTTACCTCACCTGAGGATTTAATCCACTAATCGCAACAGATTACAATGGTTTTCCACTTAGTCCGCGACTAAGTCTTCCAGAGTATCCTGATCACAACCTGATCACTCCAGGAACAAATGCTTAGACACAAGCTAAGACTTTCTTAGAGTATCCTGACCACCACGTGATCACTCTAATTACAACTGCTTAGACACAAGCTAAGACTTCCTAGAGTATCCTGATCAACACTTGATCACTCTAGTTACTTACAAATTAATGTAATCAGTTAAGAGTTTTACAATGCTTCTTAAAAGCTATAATCACAATAGTGATATTTCTCTTAACGTTTAAACTTAATCTCACTAATATATTACAACAACAATGTAGTGAGCTTTGATGAAGATGAAGTTTCTGAGCTTTGAATTGAACAGCGTTTCAACAAGTTAATATTCACAGAATTTGGTTCAGAGTTGTTCAGAATTGGTAACCTTGCTTCTCATCAGAACTTCATATTTATAGGCGTTTGAGAAGATGACCATTGAACGCATTTAATGCTTTGCGTGTTTCGTACAGCTTTGCATTTAATGTTTCACGCTTTTGTCAACTACCTCGAGCCTTGTTCACGCTGTGTCTACTGACGTTGCCTTTAATAGCTTCCAACGTTCCTTTTGTCAGTCAGCGTAGCCTGCCACCTGTACTTTCTTCTGATCTGATGTTTGAATATAATATTTGAATATCATCAAAGTCAAACAGCTTGGTGCATAGCATCTTCTTGTCTTCTGACCTTGAAGTGCTTCTGAGCGTGATACCATGAGAACTTCAGTGCTTCTACTTCTGACCTCAAGTTCTTCTGATGCTTCCATAGACCCATGTTCTGATTCTACCTTGACCATCTTCTGATGTCTTGCCAGACCATGTTCTGATGTTGCATGCTGAACCTTCTGAGACAAAGCTTCTGAGCGCTGATTTGTGCATACTCTTTATATATTTCCTGAAATGGAAATTGCAGTGTATTAGAGTACCACATTATCTCACACAAAATTCATATCCTTGTTATCATCAAAACTAAGAATATTGATCAGAACAAATCTTGTTCTAACATAAACAACATAAATTTATGGGGGAAAAATGCTGCAAGTGCAACCCTCTTTTGACCTGATTTGGTCATAACTGCATCAATTTTTCATGGAATTAGACAAATGAAATATGAAAATTCATCTATTCTATCATTCAAACAAGGATCTATGCTCAAAATTAGAAAATAAACAATAAAACTTTACGAAAAAGCGAAAATTAATCCACAATTTAATCACTTTTGCTCATGGAGGTTCAAGAACACTTTAAACTCTTGATTTTGAATCAATGGAGTTTCTATGCAAAATGGTGATGATTAAGATACTAAATAAATGAAGCAAGAATAAAAATGCAATAGAATTAAATAAATAACAAATATTGGAGTCTACCTAAAATAAATATCAATAAAAAGAAGAAAGAAGTTACTTGGAAAAAATGAAGAAAAATGAAGATTGTTTTGGCTTAGTTTTATAAGGGACTTGTGGTGAGATTCATGAATGAGAATGTGTTTATCTATAGGCTCTAAAAAGGATAGTTTAGGAATTAAGAAAAAAGAAGTGAAAAAGGTGTGAGTGCATTCTAAAAGCTTATTTAATTAAATGATGAACAATAATGCAATAAATTCATGAAATAATGATTTAATAAATGTATGGAATAGTGATTTTATAAATGAGAGATATTTTGGATCTTCTAAAAACACTTATTTTTGTTTTATGATGTATGAAAATGATTAACAAAATTCAAATGGATATAATGATGATAAATCAAATGATCATGAATTTATTTTCCAAAATGCATAATGAAATAAGACAATTTTAGTTAATTTCTTTCAACATGTAAAATGATGACTTTTTATTATCATGTATGATATGATTATTGAATATTTCTAATGGAATAGTGTGATGATTTAAATAATTTTTCAACAATGATCAACGATGCATGAATTTTTAGTCAAACTTCACAACACATTTAGTTGACTTTTGGTCAACCTAATTCATAAATGACCGACTAATGACACAAATGCGATACATGATTGATCCTGGGACAAGATTGGGGTATGAGAGTTCCAAAAAATGAAACAAATTGGGAAATTATATGGAGACAAAGCTTTGCCTCAATATGTGCAAGAGTTACCAATGCAAATGGCATTGTGAATTTTTTTTTAGAAAAGGCAAAATGAATGCATATAAACAAAGGCATATGCCTCACACCAATACAATACAATACAGAGTTTATGCTAGTCAAGTCATCATGAATTTTAATAAAATGCCTTGGAATTTTGAAATTTAACAACAGCTAGTTATCATGAGAAATATAAAGACCACACTCATGTTACATCAGCATTTTAAAATGCCCATTTCAACACACATTCATAGTTACCATTTTGCGGGAGTCTGTTGTATGTAAATTACAAAATCTCAAGTTTGAAATATGGATCTTCGACGAAAAGTAGGAAATAAACCTTGATCAAAGAATGCATGGCTTGAATACAAGTTTGAACATCTAAAAAATGTTGAAGGATATTATTAACTTAAAAATACTAGCAAATGATTCAGATAAGGGACTTGAGAAAAAAATTCACAAAGAGTTAATTTAATGAGATCTAGCTAAATACTTTGCAATTCTTGCACCTCATTCAAAATACATGATAGATTTTGTAATATAAATGTTATATAGAACTTTGAACTCGTAAACATATCAATTAAGAATCCAATATGATCTAACTAATGTCCTAGTTCTTTTGTCGAGTTTATTTATTAAAAGTAAATCTTTAACCGTCAACGATCACTTATTCTTATAACTCTGATGTGATTCGAATCACTTTAGTAAAATTCTAATTGATAATATTTTCTTCGATGCATTCAATTGTGTCGTAAAAATATTTACTATTGCAATTAATATTTAATGAAGTTAATTGGAGTGCATATTACCAATGCAACTTCTACACTTTATAACATATACATGATGAGTTGTCTTTGATTTTATTGTCTTCTTTTAAACTTTTTTTTAATTTAATTATCTTCTAATGTAAAATTTTACCGGATCTCTTTTCAAGAAGTATATTTTCAAATTATTGACTCAAATATGTTGTAGACATATCTTTTAATGATTACCAAATTCAATTTAACACAAGTTTCAATACAAGGTATACATGTTACGATAAAAAAGTTAATGCACACATGTAATACCTTAAATGTTCATGTTTGAGATTTTTCAAAAGCTTTTATGGTGAATATGTTTTACTAACTATTTCATAAATCATAAATATAATGGATTTTTTCTATTATTTCCTTGAGTGAGGTTTGTTGTTATAAACTCATTATTACATATGTGCATTTGAGGAAGATAAAAAAAATTGATGAAATATCGCATTAGCTAAAATATCTTAGGCACGTTTGGATTAAGTTGTTTCCACTACTAAAATTATTCTTCGAAAAATGTTGAGAGAAATAATTTAGCCTTAGTAACTTAAACTAATTTTATGAATATTTAAATTAAGTTGTTTCCACTTATACAATTCGACTACGGTAAGACTCAATTATGTCATGCTTCATTAAATTTAAAATAGTAGTGGTATTAAAATAGAAGTTAAGAAATAGACTAAAACTAAGTAAATTATTTTTAAAAAAACTAGTATAAAATACTCAAGTCTTACGGTTCTTAACTTCATCAAGTATTTTTAATTATAGATTACAAGTCTTAAAAGTTTAAAATATTAACTCTTTTTGTAACATTTTTTATCTGTATGCAAAATATAAAAACTTTATTAGACTTTATATCACAAATTTAACCAAAGAAAAATCTTCAACAATACATCATTACAATTAGCTTAATATTTATCCACTGCCACCCATAGAAATTTGAAATTAAAACGCCAACAACAATATATAATAGAAATAACATAATTCCATATTACAAAAGTAACACCCACATTAACAAATTAGAAATCATTGAAAAATAAGTTTTAGGGATAAATTAAAATATTGAAATCATAACAACAAATAAACTCATACAACATTGATGCTTTGTGCACGAACGCACGCGTTGTCTAGCTTGTGTTGCCCGACGCTGATGCTTTGTGCATGGACGCACAAGTTACTTCCCCCCTTTCCTTCCCATTGCTAGCTTGTTTATCTCGGGTCTTTCCCCGATTGACTAAAGCTCCCCCCTTGTTAGCTTATTTATCCCTGGTGGCTTTCCCCGATTGACTAAAGCTCCCCCTTGTTAGCTTGTTTATCCCTGGTGGCTTTCCCCGGTTGACTAAAGCTCTATTTGGTAGGCTTGTTTGCTTCGGGTGGCTTTCCTCGTTAGCTAAAGCTTGTTGTTTGCTGGTCTTGGTTGGCTTTCCCTGTTGACTGAGTCAATTCCCCCTATCCCCAGGTCACTACTCCGGTAGTTTGTTTTCTTTTCGAGCAGAGCTTGATTATGGGCCATTGTGTGATATTACCATACATGCTATGAAAATTCTAGTAAGAGACGATCGATGTCGTATTGGATGTTATGACATCCACTTCTGAGCAGATTATTAAACTTAGCAGAAAATAAACAATAACAGAAAAGCACACAGGGAATTGTTTACCCAGTTCGGTGTGAAACTACACCTACTCTAGGGGCTACCAAGCCAGGGAAGAAATCCACTATAAGCAGTATTAATTCAGAGCCAAAACTACCAGTTTGAATCCCTCACTTAAGACCTACCCAATGCAATTTCAATCTAACACTAGACCTGAGTTCCTACTCACTCCCCCTCAATCGCAGCAGTGATAACAAACAGATAGACTAAAATCCAAAGTGAAGATACCTTTCAAACAAATCTTGATCTTTCTTAAAAGCTTCAATCAAGAGACACAACACTCGTGCTTAAAAGCTTAGAGTGACACAACAATTACAACTCAAAACACCCTAGTCCAATACAATCATCAATGAGATAATTGCTTGGCTCACAAGAAAACACTAAGACAAAACACACGTAAAAACACGAACACAATACACAATACACAGTCTTCTTCGCTTCAAAATATCTACTCTTCAATTAGGATTACCAATCTTCTTATAGGCAGAACATGGGCCTTGGGCTTTTAGAACATAAATTAGGTTTAACCAAGTTAACATAATTTCTACATATCATGGTGCTAAAATATAGCCCATAAGCGATCTTTCAAAATCAGCACTAAATAGATAGTTTCCTAAAATATAGCCTGAGATTAATAAGGAAAAATAACTGAAATCGTAACAGTCCATGCTGACAGATACTGATGTCATAAAATTTAGCTTGACATCCAATAAAACATGTATTAGCTAACAAAACAAAACCTGCAGTACACTACAAATGCATGTCATGACATAAGTCAAGACATCTAAACACAGAAGTACTCCCTTTGTCCCAAATTCATCTACAAACTCCCCCTTTGGCAAATTTTTGGCTAAAACAACTTGTCATCATATCAGAGATCACATGCAGCAGCAGAAAAGAACATATCACACAGCCAATCATGCAGAATAGCTAATACACTACCAATAACATAAACCTCTACGCTACCACATCAGAAACAACTATACTACCACACCAGAATAAACTTCAGCACCAGAAAAACATATTCCTCTATGCTACCATATCATAAACAGCTATACTATTATCACACATAGCTACACTACCACACCAGAATAACTTCATCAGAATAATAACTTCAGCACCAGAATGACTTCAAAAAAAAAACTCCAAACAACTTCATCAAGACACAGGAATATCTTCACACATACATCTGTTCTGAGGTGACATACTACTCCCCCTTTTTGCTCATAAAAGTTACCAAAGCAATTGAGATATCCATATTAGGTACAAACCATGATCAAGAAAAAAACATTAAAAATCACCATAAATGCTTTAGTCATCAGACTTAGAGCCACTGGAGCCATCTTCATCAATCTCTTCATCTGTGCCATCAGCTGGACTGGCCTCTTCTTCTTCCACCTCTTCATTAGAGTCACTACCATCTTCATGTTCATCTTCATCAGCTTGACCTTCTGACTCAGTTGCATCAACAAAAGTATCATTCTCATCCATCTCCAATGTTCTTATCATCTTCTCTAGAGCCACCTTCCTAGCATCTAGTTCCTTGCAAGTTTCTCTGAGCATAATAATAACTTCAGCTTTATTAGCAGTTGAGCTTTCCTTGGATGTCTCTGTAGAATTCATAACAATGTCTGGGACATGTGTTCCTTGAAACAACTTGTAGTGAAATGCGAAGGAGCTTTCTCTCTTGCAGACTGAGTCATTTTCATTGAGAAGCTAGGACACTGGTTTAAGATGATCCCACATATAAGGGAAGGGAAGGCAATTGGACCCATAACACTGAACCTGCCTGCATGTTTCATTGTTTGGTCAAAGATGTAAGTTCCATAATCAAACCTAGCCTTTGTTTCCACAACATACAGGAATTTTCCAAGGACAATAGAGACAGTTGACTTATGATTAGTAGGCACCTAGTTGGCAGCTGCAATCTTGTGAAGCATGGCATACTTGATGCTAAGCTTGCTAGCAGTTAACTTTCCCTTGAGGGGCCAACTCTTCACTTGCTTAGCAGTGATCACCTGATACACTTTGTTGTCAGAAACTTCCAGCTCAGGTTGAGCTTCATTATACCTTCCAAGAAAATTATTGATGACAGTTGAAGAGAATGTGACACACTTTCCTCTCACATACACTTTTCTAAAATCTTTGGATTTTTTATCAGCACAGTCTTCTGATAGATTCACTATAAACTCCTTTACCAACATCTCACAACACTTAGAGAAATGAGTAACAGTTTTCATCAAACCTGCTTCATGAATCAGTTCCATAATCTCCTTACATTCAAGGGCATTTTGAGCCAATTCCCTTTCGAAAGCCAACCTCTTCTGGTAGACATACTTCCACCTGTTGACACTTGAGGGATAATGAAAAGAGATGTTATCAATAGGTGCCTCAAGGACACTAGTAGCAAGCTTGCTAGTTGTTAGCTTCTTCTTCAATGGGGTGTCTTGAACATCCATAGCAACATAAGAATCTGAATCTGCAATAACTTGAGCCTTCCTTTTCTCGGGGACAACCTTGCTCCAAGATTTGGTAGGACCAACAAAGGTGCTCTTAGGCACAACCTTACTCTTAATAGGACCAGTGGAGGTACTCTTGGACACAGATTTACTGCTGATGGGTCCAGTTGAGGTATTCTTTGGACCTTTCTTCTTGGGAGGACTCTGATCAACAGCTTTCTTACCCTTCCTTGTCATGAGTCATTTTTCTATGATATGGTTTACATTTGCAACCAGTTCATTATCAGAGAATTCATCAAGATCAACAACATTTTTACCTGCATCAACATTAGGTTCATCCTCAATATTGTTAGTGACATCCTGAGCAACATCAGTAACTTCATCATCCTTTTGAACACCATGATCATTCTTTTCTTCCTCAGTCAGTTGAGCATCATCACCAGACATGTTCACATCATCATCCTTCTCATGAACATCATCAGCATCCATATGTTGTTCATCGCAACATTGGGTTTAGGGTTCTGAGTGGAGTCGGGAATCACAGTTTGTAGAGGTACAGAAATCCCAGGAACCTTATGTTGTTCATCCAAGATTCTAGTAACAATTTTAGCAATGGAATTGTGTACGTACTTGGTTCCTTCCTTAGTCAAGTCCTCATGAGGAGTAGAAGATGAAGGATTAGGGACCTTACCAAAAACAGTTTCTTTGGGTCTCCTTGCATGTAGAGTGTGAGGCTTCCTTATCTTCAGATCATCAGCACTTACTATCCTTAATGGAGCAACATCAAGAACTTGATTAGGGTTGACATTTGCAGTTCTTGGGGCGGAGTCAGATGCAGTCACGGGGGACATCTTCTTGGGAGAGGAAGAATCTGATTGTTGCGACATCTTGAAAGATTTCAGAAAAGTTCTTGAAGCTAGTTTGTGGAGGTGTTTCATGAAGGAACAGTCCAAGAACAAATTTGTGTTGATGATGACAATGGGATAGTGAATAGCCTTTTGGTGTGCTTGAGAAATAGGAGGGAACTTGATATATTGACCAATTAGGGGATACTTCAAATATTGAATATTTAGAAAGCCCAAAATATTTTCCCCAAATAGAATTAATTGCTATAATTCCTCATGAAGACAAATTCCTAACTTACCCCTTAAGTTTTCAAATTGATTCGCATCTAAGGCCTTTGTGAAAATATCAGCAATCTGTAGTTCAGTGGCCACATGCTCCAACGTAATAACTTTGTCTTCTACAAGATCTCTTATGAAGTGATGTCCAATGTCAATATGCTTGGTTCTGCTATGCTGAATAGGATTCTTGGATATGTTAATGGCACTAAGATTGTTATAGTATAATGTCATAACATTCTGTGTGACATTGTATTCAGATAACATTTGCTTCATCCACACCAGTTCGGAACAGCTGCTACTAGCTGCTATGTGCTCAGCTTTAGCAGTAGATAAAGAGACACAGTTTTGCTTCTTGCTGAACCATGATATGAGATTGTTCCTTAGGAAGAAACATCCTCCAGATGTGCTATTTCTATCATCATCATTTCCAGCCCAATCAGCATCACAATAGCCAGATAAGATATGTTCACACCCATGAGAATATAGCATGCCATAATCACAAGTCCCATTTACATACTTGAGAATCCTTTTGACTTGATTTATGTGACTCACCTTAGGTTCATCTTGATATCTAACATAAACTCCAACTGCAAAAGCAGTATCAAGTCTGCTAGCTGTTAGATACAGTAGGTTCCCTATCATACTCCTATACAGACTTTGGTCAACACTGGTACCACCTTCATCTTTAGATAGCTTCAGATGAGTAGGTGCAGGTGTTCTTTTGTGGTTAGAATTATCCATCCCAAACTTTTTGACAATGTTCTTGGCATATTTTCTTTGAGAGAGAAAAATTGAATCCTCCATTTGTTTAACTTACAGCCCAAGAAAATATGTCAGTTCTCCAACCAAACTCATCTCAAAATCAGATTGCATTTGATTGACAAAATGCTTAACCATCCTATCTGACATCCCACCAAAAACTATATCATCCACATATATCCGAGCAATCATGAGTTCTCCACCTTCATCCTTCACAAAGAGGGTTTTGTCTATCTCTCCTTTCCTGTAGTCATTTGTATTCAGGAACTCAGTTAATCTTTCATACCAAGCTCTAGGAGCTTGTTTCAATCCGTAGAGAGCCTTTCTTAACTTGTATACACGGTTTGGAAAGTTAGGATCAGTAAAGCCTTTAGGTTGTTCCACATATACTTCCTCATTCATGTATCCATTCAAAAAGGAACTTTTTACATCCATCTGGAATAACTTGACTCATCCTCACCTACCCGTGTTTAACAATATGTAACTTTAATGTTATGTTATGTGATGTTTGTAATTTCCATGTTTTATAATAAAACGAAGTGTTGTTGTTTGTTTCATTGTTTCTGTATCAGAGAAGATTTTGGAAGTACATATCCAAATTCTTCCAAGGAGGTGTCTTCGGAGATGCACTTCCGAAACACCTCTTTTCTGGAAAATAACTTTATTTCGGAAGTGCATCTCCGAAATCACCTTTTTTTTAAAAAAAAAAGTGTTTCGAAAGTGCATCTCCGAAACCACCTTTTTTTTTCATAAAAAGTTGACATCGGAGATGCATTTCCGAAATATAGGGGCATTCTGGGAAATTTGCCGCGGGTGACCAAGAAGAGAAGGAGGTCTATAAAGAAAATTTCTAAAAAAAGCTTATTGGACCAAGGCAAAAGATATGATTCGGTCCACCACACAAGTCATCATAGGCCAATCCAATCCAGATTTATTTATAGCATTTATCTCCTTTGACATATCATTATCTATTATTTGAGCAAAAGTAAATTAGTATGTTATATCAAGAAAAAGAAATATAATTAAAAAATAATAGTATCAAAACAATTGAAAAAAGGGAATCGTGAAATTAGGGTTGAAAAGAACAGAGTTCCCCCTTCTCCTCTATTGAGCTTCGACATAGCCTTGCTTCAACACCGCTGTCGACACTCCGTCGAGCTTCGACATAGCCTTCTTCTTCATCTTGCTTCAACACCGCCTTCGACACTCCGTCGAGCTTTGAAGTGAAAAACTTGATTGAGAATAAAAGGGTTTTTGGAGAGGGTTTAAGGAAATTTTTGGAAATAAGGATGATCATGCTGGTTATTGTTTTAAGCAATTTAACTTTTAATTTTTCCAGAAATACGCTTCTGGTACTATCTAACATGCAAAGGTGACCGAATTTTAAATTTCTCGCATTAAAATACCTGAGATACATATCCAGATATATTTGTAATGGTTTTGAATGTGTTATTTCTATTATATTTCCGGAGATATATCTCTGAATTTTTTTTTAATTTCAGAATGGGGTGGCACCATATTTAGTCGCGTCTATGTGATGTGAAAGGTGTATTCGAAAATAGACTTCCGGTAACCGATGGGCAATTTTGAATTTTTATAGGATTTTTTCACCTATATAGGGTGTCATAATAAATTCCGAGAAATTCTTTATAGACCCGCTACTCTTCTTCATCACCCGCGGCGAATTTCCCAGAATGCCCCTTTATTTCAGAAATGCATTTTATGAAACACCTTTTTTTACCTAAAAAAGATGATTTCGGAAATAAATTTCCAAAAACACCACTTCGGAAATGCATTTCCGAAAAAATGCGCGTTTGGTTGTTTAAACAAAACAGCCTCCCCCCATTTCCATTTTACCCTAGTTTTCAAATTTTTTGGATTTCTCAAGCATTTGCAGAAGCATGCTACAAAGGCTAGTTCAAGACAAGATTCTATTGCTCTCCAACATTCAAAGACCTCATCTAAAGCACCTTCAACAACACCTCAAATCTGTAAGTTTTCAAAACTTCGAATTTAGGATTGAAATTGATATTAGGGGTGTTAGAAATTAGTACAAGGTAGTATATTTAAGTTATTATATGTCATTGTGTAATACGGTGAACTGACTTTTATATCGAAATGTCGCGGTTAAGCATGAGTCGCCACCGACTTTTATTTTATCCAAATATCGGAAAGGCTAAAAGAACAGGAAAAACCTTTTAAATAAAAACTGAGTTCGGGGGGTAATTATGCAAAGGGAAGGTGTAAGGCACCCTTTGCATCCATGGTTTTCCATGGGCTCTTAATTGCTTTGCTCTTTAGTTTTGAAGCCAAAAGTTTTAGAAAGTGTAGAAAAAGAGTAATAAGGACTTTAGCTCGTAAGTGAGCGTAGCCTTATTGAAGATTTATGAGAAAGAATATGAAAAAAAAAAATTTAGAGCAAGGCAAAGCAATTAAGGGCAAATTACCTTATAATTTGAAAAAAAAAAAAGGAAGTTCTTTTAGCCTTTCGGGGTGAAAGGGTCTATCCTTGCCATAAGAGGGCAGGAAGCCTTTCATTTGGAGGTTGAAGGGTCGTCGAGAGTTCGTTCGCCATAAGACTGACCCATGCCATAGAGAGGCAGGTAGTCTAAGGGAAGAACCAGAATAGCCTTTTCGTAGGCAGCCAGAGGATACCTCAGCCTTTTCGTAGGCAACTTCCGAGGGTCGAGATCATGTGTATCGAAGGCAGCATCATTACGGACCATGATCTTAATCGAGGCAACATGGCTGAGGTATCCTCGTATTCGAGGGACTGGCTATTCTGCAAAAATACAAGGCAACAGGCAACAGGCAGCAGAAGAGGTTACCAGAAAAGCGTGCGTGGGTGCAACAATCACGTGATTATATTCAGTTATATTATCTTGTACATTTAAGTGATGCTAATTCAGTTCAGAGTTACACTCCCTAAAATTACTAACCACAACAATTAATATTAACAGTGATAATGGGGGAAGGGAAATTGCAACCAGCGGAGGAGAGGGAAATTGAAACCAGCGGGATAAAATAAAGCAAATAGGTTTGAAACAAGTAATAATTAAGGTCAGGGTTTAGGGTTACCGATATTCGTAGCTTTGGCAATTGACAAACCCTGCAAGGCGGAAAAATGGCAAACAAAAAGTAGGGTGAGTGCATTATCGATTCGGAGGCAAACATGGCTAACCCTAATTTAATAAATAAAAATAACATTAAATAAATGAATAAAAAATAGGAAAGAATACTTAACTTTTAATTTGATCTGATGTGGTTGGAGGGCGTCTAAGAAGTAACCCTGAAATGAATACACACAACAACGATATTTTTAGTGTATGGCTTGATCGTCACAAACCCTAATTAGGGTATGAATTAAATAAGAAAATGTAAATGATTTAATTAATTATTGGTCTCACAACCCAATTAATTAAATCGAGAAAATAAAATCGGGCACAACAACATTTTTTATGCATTTTTTGGAATAAAAACAAAGCATATATGAATAATAAATATAATTTAAAATAAATAAATATACTATTAAATAAAATAAATATTATTAATTATAAATAAAATAAAAAGAAGAATAAAAGAAAATAAGAAAATAATTTAGATAATATAAATATATTAAGATAAAATAAAAGAAAAGAAGATAAATAAAATAATAATTATTATTAAAAAAAAATTTTCTTAATTTTTAAAACAAAACATATATATGGTTTTTATAAATAAAAGAAGAAAAAAAAAACAAAATAAAGAAAACTATATATATAAATATGAAATAAATAAGATATTATGTAATTTAAAAGAAAAAAATTTGGGACTTAGCGTGTATGATCAGGTGCTGCGCGTGTGGGGAACCATGGTGTGCTCTCCTTGCTTCAGGCGCGTCCGATCTTGGGTGAGTATCATCCAGCGGTGCTAAGGCGAGGATGCATGGTGCTCTTTCAAACATGAGGCGCACAGAAACCTGTGAGATAATTCATGGAAAAAATAGAAACAAAACCAAGGGGTCGAACCCCTGACCCTTATGTCAATGGCGTCGCTCACTAACCACTTCAGCTAACTGCTTCCGTTGATTATCACATGCGCCTAAAAAAATATAAAAAAACAATTCGATAACATTAAAGGCTGCGCGCGAAATTCAAAATCCACCAATCACATGGAGACAGCTCTTCGTCTTCTTCATGGCAACCTGAGTATTTTCTTTTACAGCGCCCTTTACCAGTAGGCTGTAAAAAGCTTGTGGCTATTACACCTGCCAAACGTTAAAGCCTCGTACAAGCATCAAAAATCAAAAGTAAAACCATATTCTTGTTCGTTTTGGCCATACGAATATGATAGGACCTGTGTCAAGTCCTAATTCATGCTAAATCAAAGAACCCTAATTTGCAACTTGCGAACCCTAACATGGCAACTCAGGGCAAACGACCATGGAAATACAATTAAATGTCCAGAAAGACTCTATGCATCATGGCAAACAATAATATGCATCCAAACAACACCAATGATTCATGAATAACGCAAATCGAACAAATTTTGAAACTGACAAACCGTGATGTATACGCTTCGATTCTGGATGCTTTAGATCTCGAAAATGCTTGGGAAACGGTCAGGAGTATCTCGGGAACAATTCTGAACCTTCAAAAGCCTATGAATCAATCCCAATCTCCAAGAATGAATTTGATTTTTCTTGAACCTTGATGAGTTCGGTTAAGCCTCTTAGCACTGCCAAAAAACGTGCCTAAGGGTTTTGTTTCAACTGCATACTTATAGAGGAAGGGTTTAGGTCAACAAACTTGGCCAAAATCTCTTTAAATTTTAAATTGAAAATTTGAGAATATATGATTTTCATTCTTTCCAATTTTGGCCAATATATGATTCAATCATCCCAATTCCACTTGGCACGAAATTTATATGATTATGGGATATTATTGATGATTAATTATGATTGAATTTAGAAGAAAATCCAATCTTTTCAATTTTCTTCAAATATTGATTAAATATATGATTTAAATGAATAAAAAATTCAAATAAAATCAAATATTCATAATATTTTCGTGGCTTTGAGATTGAAGCTTCTAGATGACTTGTGTAGCAAGATTGGGCCAAAAAAACTTGGGCTCCTTTGCAAAAGAAATCAATTTGAGGCCTTTTATTTCACATTTTCCCTCTCAAATTTGTCCATCTTTGACAAGGCATATCTCCCTCAACTTTTGAGGTATGAAGGAGTTCTAGGACTTCTCAGAAACCTTAGAGAGTCCTCTAACCAGTATCTTTGGTCTCATATCAAAATTATTTCCCATACTCCTTGTGTGCCCTTTTGAAAAGAGTGTCTTTTTGTTGATTTTTGAAAAGGACCTATAATGTTTTGGTCCATATCTCTCAAATGAAGCATTTTTAGACTTGGCATGTGAGAGACAAAATTGTAGAGAATCAAATTTCATTCAAAATGAGCTTTGGATGGAAAATTTATGATGTTCCATGTGGGAGTTATGGCTGGTCAAAGTTCAGTTGACTTTCTCCTATACAAAACCCTAATTTAGAAACTTTTTGATTTGTTGATTTTTGATCTTTCCTTGATGGACCATGATCAATTCTTGATCAAATGGTGAATGATACTTCAATATAAAGATTTTGACAAAAATTCAGGAGTTTTGACTTTACTTTGACCACAGTTGACTTTTAGGTTAACTTAGTCGACTATTGACTTTCCGTACAATTGAGTTACCAATCCTTTGAGATGAGACTTGATACTTGTCATGGGAATGATATGAGATATATTGAGCCATATGAGATGCCTTGGAGCCATTGATTCACTGATTTTCCTTTTAATAAGTCCAACCCTAATTTATGAGCCTTGCATAGGAGAATGTGTCTAGGAGTTTTAGGTATTGATTTGAACTTGTATAAGAGAAATAGTGTGGGCAAATTTTGGGGTATGACACATTGAGTATAGTTAGATAGGAAAAAATGCATTTTGAACTACATAGGGCAAAGGGGGAAGGTTCTACAACAAAGGAGGTCGTAGGGGGTTTCGGAAGTACATTTCCGAAAACACCTCCCAAACCAGTTTCAGAAATGTACTTCCGAATTTAACCAGAAATGTTTTTTTTTAAAATGTTTTGATTGTTTTGCATTCTTATGGATTTCAATTTTTCAGGAAAATGGCAGGCAACCCCGCACGACTTAGACATGGAAGAGAGACACAGACAGTGTCGGCTAGACGCAAGCAGGCGACGCAGCTGGCATCGACGCAGGGACGGGATAGAGTACGAGTACCCGTCCCGATGGATGAGGCTGGTTCCTCATTTGGATCGAGGATTCGGCTGGCTCGGGTGTCTTCTTCCCGGCAGGAGGAGGTACAGGAGGAGGAAGAGGAGGTGAGATACTAGGAGGATGAGGAGATACCTAATGCTGACCCTCTGCACGGGGAGGAGGAGGAGGATGGCTTTCCAGGGGGTCCTACGGACACTTCCGTGCTGATTTCCTACCTCGAGCACGTCGCTCGACGTGTCTGGGAGGGAAATGTATTTTTTTAATTTAACTGACTTATTATTTAACCGTTTTTTATTTAGCTTTTTATTCCACATTTTCTTAACGGTCTAATTAACAATATTTTTTTTGTTTTTGTTGTAACAGGAACGGCCGACGATAAAATCCGTTAATCATGCGCGGAAGATTTTTGATCTGTTTAAACCAGAGGCGCAATGGTTTAATGATGTGGTGACTGCTTTCAGGCTCGGTGGGTTGTGCATGACCGGGTATACCACTATCAGCCACGACATGCAGGGGGCTTTCGTGGAGAGGTGGCATATAGAGACGTCTTCTTTCCACTTACTGGTTGGGGAGTTGACGATCACCTTGCACGATGTTCATTGTCTGTTCCACCTACCGATCAAAGGGAGACTACTGCACCATTCCCGGATACAGAGGGTCGAGGCGATTGAGTGGATGGTCGACTATCTGGGTATGGACCCAAGCATGGCTGACTATGAGTGCAGGGTGACAAGTGGGGCCCATATCCGGTTCTCCAGCTTAAGAGAGTTGTATGAGAACCACCTGGTGGCGGCGGCCGAGTCCGAGCAGGAGGGGGACAAGCTTTTTACGGAGTATCACCGTGCCTGCGCTCTCCGGTGCTGGTTCATGTTCTTGGTAGGAACTGCACTCTTTGTGGACAAGAGTGCAACCTATGTCGACGTGACTTACCTCCGCTTCTTCATGGACCTGACTACCATTCACTAGTGGAACTGGGGGTCAGCTATTCTGGTATACCTATACCAGAAGCTGAATGAAGCCTCCAACTGGAGAACCAAGCAGTTGACTGGATCTGCCACACTCTTGACGGTACGTTTCCTTTTAATTGTTACACATTTATTTATGGTTCATATTTATTTTTAACATAGTATTGTATTTGTGTCTCAGGGCTAGATCATCTTCTACTTCCCACGCATCCACGGCTTCTCCGTTGATTCTGTGTACACCGACGACTTACCCAGGGCCGCCCGATACGTTCTCCAAAAGGGGAACAACGCAGTGCTACCATATCGCGTGTACCTCGACCACACAACCTACGATGACATCTGTTGGACGCTGTTTACCGACTACATTGTTGTTGTCACGTTCGACCGTATCGCATTATACTCTGGCTGGTTGGCATGCGGGGCTAACACCATGGTGAGGTATCTGCCTGAGCGGTGCATGAAGCTGTTTGGACGTGTGCAACTGATACCGAGGTCGCCCTTTGAGGCTGCTCCTGACAAAGTTACCCGAGTGGAGCTCACTACTATATTTGAGGACTGAGCACATCATTTGGTCCCGGAGGAGTATCGACATATGAAGGTCACCCAGGAGCAGCATTGTGTGGATGGATACGTGACATGGTTTTATCGCGTGTCACATCCTCTGCTGACATCTGACGCACCCGGAGCTCCTAGGCTGGCACACGAGGAGATCCTGGAGAACCAGCAGGCCGAGGATGACCATGCCACTGATCTCCTGCCGATATGTCAGCGGATAGAGATGCTTGGGCGGGACGCATTAGACCGATGTATCATTGAGTACGGCGGTCCAGAGGCAGTCGCCGTCATGGAGAGGATGGTCGGTGAAGCGGCCGGTGCGGCGACATATGTAACACCCGAAGCCGAAAAAGGAGAGGGGTGGTTGCACCGCATGTAACACCTGAGGCCGAAGGGGCAAGGGTGGTCGCCACATCAGAATGAGAGGGATCCTGAGGTCGTTCATGTATGGGACTGCATGGTTGAAGGAGTGCATATAAGGACTGATAGGTACCACCTATACTAACAACATGCATCTTCTTTTCGGTAGCCCATTCCATTATAACTCCACAATTAAGCGTGCTTGACTTGGAGTAGTATTGGGATGGGTGACCTTCTGAGAAGTTTCCCGAAAGCGTGTGAGTGAGGTCAAAGCATGCTGAAAAGACCCGTGTTGGTTTATGGGGTCAGTTGATCATCTCGAAAGCACTCTAGGGCGTTACAAATGGTATCACAGTCGGACTTCTCCCAGTACGATGTGGTTCGAGGACGAACCATGTGGAAGCTGGTGGGCATGTAACACCTGAGGCCGAAGAAGGCGAAGGGTGGTTGCACCGCATGTAACACCTAAGGCCGAACTATGGCCGAAGGGGGCAAGGGTGGTCGCCACATCGGAATGAGAGGAATCCTAAGGCCGTGCAGGTATGGGACTGCATGGTTGAAGGAAAGGTACATAGGAGGTCTCAGGGAGTTAGGGTTAGGCATACTCAGTAGGGGGTTCCGGTTTATTTTTCTTTGACTTTATTGTATTCGGCTTGTATTTATTGAAAAATGTGAAAAAGGTGTTTTTGAAAATGCATCTCCGAAAACACCCAAATTTGATGTTTTCGGAGATGCATTTTCGAATTCTGGAAAAATCTAAAAAAAAAAATTACTTCGAAAATGCATTTTCGAAATAAGAGTATTTTTTATTTTTCGCTGGGATTCTCCCATAGAGGGGTCTACACAGAAATTCTCTAAATTCCCGAATCCTATTATGTCGAGGCCCGTGAAGCAATTGAAGCCCACACATGACAGAAAAAAAATTTAAAACAACCAAAAATAGAGAAAAATAGGCGAAAACTGCAATTTCACGTTTCCACCCATCTCACTAGCGAAGCTTGTTCCACTTGCTCTCTTTAGCGTGGCGCTGTTTCAACTTTGTGGGCAATTAGGTGAAGCAAAAAAGTTTCAGGCATTTCTTTCTCTATTTGTTTTCATATAAATATCAATATTATATTTTGTTCATTCATTGTTTCTCTGCTACTGTATTTTTAATTTTGTTATTTGAAATTACTTAAGATAGAGTTGTGATTTATGACAATAGTAGTTTAAGTGAATGCCAACGTATTGTTTGATATAATGCCTCAAAGAGTTACAATGAACACTGTAGTACAGATACCTCTGAAAAATGGTGTGTCCGTGTTAGTATCGGACACCTACACCGATACTTGTGATAACATTTAAGTTATTCATTTTTTATATTATTACTAGTGTCAACGTGTCAGTATCATATTTAGTGCCTGTGTCCGTTCTTTCAATAATTGTGTAAACCCCAATTGTAACCATGTCTAAGGAAATTTAACATAGATGATCTTGCTCCTGTAATACAATTCAAAATATGTAAAGTTAAGGATTGAGAAGTAAGAACCACTTTTCATTGAAAAAATTATATGGACAGTATAGTCTGTATTGAGCTTCTGGTACTTTGTCCATGTTTTAGCCATAGCCATCTCCCGTCGACGTTCTCTACCCACCGCTTCGAATCAACACCGCCTCCTCGGAAACGTATCTTCACTTTGACCAAGGTACACGTTTCTTCAAATCTCTGCAACTCTATTATTCTTTACTATTCTCGCTATAGTTCAGTTTTTTCAACTTTTTCGTATTCACTTGCTTCTGAAAATGCCGATTACTACTCTTAGGATTCAATGGACACAACACTAATGAAAATGACAACAAACAAGAGGAAGAAAACTAACCGAACACCGGAAAACAAGTTCCAGTTCGAGCTCAATTCATGTTCTAAATCAAAGGATTTTCGGGGCGCAATCTCGCTATACGACGATGCCGTTTCGAACAAAACCCGTCTCAATCAACACCACCTCAATGCACTACTCTACCTTTGTTCCAATGCAGTCACAGACCCTTCGCTTAAACAGCTTGCATTAGATTATGGATTTGGTATATTTGAACATATGGCCTCCCAAAACATTACTCCTAATGAAGCTACTGTTGCCACTGTGGCTAGACTCGCTGCTGCTAATGGGGATGGTGATCGCGCGTTTGAATTGGTGAAAAATATTGGTGATTACAATGTTGCACCTAGGTTAAGGACATATGATCCTGCATTGTTTTGCTTTTGTGAGTATCTTGATACTGATAAAGCGTATGAGGTTGAGGAGCATATGAATGGTGTTGGGGTTAGTTTGGAGGAAGAGGAAATTGCGGCACTTTTGAAGGTTAGTGTGAAGAAGGGTAAGGCTGATAGGGTTTACAGGTATCTTCACAAGCTAAGGAGTAGTGTGAGGTGTGTGAAGGAATCGACGGGAACGGTTATTGAGGAGTGGTTTCGGAGCAGAGAGGGGCGTGAGGTTGGTCAGGGGGATTTGGATGTGGAGAGGGTTAGAGAAGGGGTTTTGAGAAACGGTGGAGGTTGGCATGGTTTAGGATGGGTTGGAAAAGGGGATTGGGTTGTGAATAGAACGAGTGTTGATGGTGATGGGATTTGTCGTGGATGTGGTGAGCAATTGGTTTGTGTCGATATTGATGATGAGGAGATGGAGAAATTTGCTTCGTCGGTTGCTGCATTGGCTGTGGAGCGCGAGGTCAAGGCAAATTTTAGTGAATTTCAGGTGATAGAGAGAGCATTGTTAACATTTATAATTGTAATTGTAACTTGTTTTTGACGATTATGTTATCTTTTTGGCAACTACAAGAGCTGGCTTGAGAAACATGACCATTATGAAGCCATAGTTGATGGTGCCAATGTCGGGCTCTACCAGCAAAATTTTGCTGAAGGTGGATTTAGCATTCAGCAGGTAACATGCTTGTGTTACAGTGCTATGCTAGTTCTTGCGAAAAAACATTCATTTATTCATTTATTTGTTCATATTAATTTACTGTCAAATGAAGTTATACAAGTTCTTCTTGCTCTTGTTTGGTAAGTCAGCTTTACATTTCATGTGCTGACCGTGTGTGTATGTCGGTTATATAATAATGTAGCTTGATGATGTTGTGAAAGAATTGTACAATCAAAGCGGGGGAAAATGGCCCCTGGTTGTCTTACATAACAAGCGTGTAAGAGGGCTAATGGAAAATCCTTCCATTAGAAAACTGGTAGAGGAGTGGATGAAAAACGATGTGCTATATACAACTCCAAATGGATCCAATGATGATTGGTAAATTGCAATTTTTTCAAAGCTTTATCTATGTCTCTCCATCTTAGGATAACTTTATTATTTCTTGAAATGTTTTTGTACTGTAACTACAAGTTTCTACAAGTTTAATGCCTTTAACATTTGAACTTCATTTTGGATTAAGGGATAGCACTACTTATCTTTCTTTTCTTTTGGTGTCAAATTAGTCATTTATCTCTGAAAATGCTTATTACATTGTTGAACCAACTTGCATTCTAGTACAAATTTGTGTGTACAATCATCATTTTTACATTCTCGCATTCTTGCATTCGATGCAATTTCATTATGCATTTTTACATAATGTAGTTTTACAACCTATTTTTGTGTTTGGGTTTTATGTACTTAATTTATCTTTTGTGATTCAGGTATTGGCTCTATGCTACCGTAAAACTCGGATGCTTGCTTGTGACAAATGATGAAATGCGAGATCACATATTTGAACTCCTAGGAAGCAACTTTTTTAACCAGTGGAAAGAAAGACATCAAGTAAGATATTTTATCATTTCTAACATCACAAAAGAGATGTTGCTTATTCGCGACCGAGAAAATCCTTCATTGATAATTTAAGTTCAGATTTTTGTTTACATCAATAAAGCCTTCAAAGTTGATCCGTGTATCCTACAAAATCTGATTTGTTGGCAATTTAAGATTTTTTCGTTGTGCCGATATTTTTGGTCACTCTTTTTTATTCTTTATCTACAGGTTCACTACACTTTTGTTAAGGGGAAGTTGAAACTTCAGATGCCGCCATCATATTCATTGGTTATTCAGGTAATATTTTGTAGAACGGTGTCATTTAAACACAATTTTAAATACTGTATAGCTCTTTCTCTGTCTCGCATGCTTTTTCATCTATTTTGAAAACTATTTTTAAATCAAGTCGTTGAAAATATTGTATTTCAGGAATCAGAAAAAGGATCATGGCATGTGCCTTTGGCACTAGGCACTAGCGACGAGTCTTCAAAACCCTGGCTCTGCATTACACGCGCAACTGCTGATGATGCCGTTGCTACTGTTTCTAATGGTGTGGAGACTTCTGGAAATGGTCATCGAGACGAGGCACAGAAATTAGCAGGCAATGTTGATAGCTTAGATTCTTCTCCAGTGATCGAGAATAAGAGTACTTCTGTGACTGGTAAAAGAAAAGAGAGGTCTTATCCTTCATGATAGATTTGAGTTATCATTTGACATAATTTATGATAGGATCTTAAGACATTAATTAATATATGTTGTCAACCCATCTTATGTGGAAAAAGGCATTGGTGGCTTTTATTATAACTAATGTCTATTTCAATTGTTAACCATATATTTTCTGAATTGCATTAATTAATTTGTTGTCAAATTTGATGAAAACTCCGAAGTCTTATTACGAGTCATTACCTAAATCAAGAATCAAGAAAATCTCTCTAGGAGAATGAATTTCAGAACGAGTTAAAGGCATGTCATCTCAATGAGTCACTAGTAGAAGACCCGTGCCTCCGCACAGGTAAGTGAATTCTTAAAAATTTGATATAAATTGAACATATAGTTGTATATACATTGAATTTCTAAGAAAATTTGCATGGTAGATAAAATTATGTCAAAGAATGCACATGACTTAATGTTTTAAATAACTTTGACCAACTACAAATTGATAGTAAAAGCATGTTTAACTCTTAGAAACAAAAACATGATAACAGAATAGAATATTAAGAGACAATTAATATCACTAAGTTGTTGATAATGAAATGAGAACACTTGAGTATTCAAGTCATATAGGAATCTGAGGAATAATGTGTAAGATTATAACAAATTATCTCGATAGCATGTATATTTAATAAAAAGGAAATTTGTAGTTTAAGCTTTGTTCAGTTTTAGATTACCTCACAATTACAAATCAAAAACCAAAGGGTTGTAAACTTACAGAATAAACTATCTGTTCCTTAGGGATAGTTAAATGGATATTGTATAATAAGAGTTATAAAATCTCAATTCTTTCAATCAGTAGTATATGATGTTTTAAAAAAACAGTGGCTTGTTAAATATGAATAGCTTGTGATTAACACTTCCAATTACTGTTATTTTATTTTGTTAAAAACCAGTGGCCTGTTAAATCTCAATTTCTACAAAAATGAGGCAACATGATATATTGTCTCGCTTGAATCGTCGCGTCTCTAAATAATCACAAGATATTTTGTTTAAGGTATTCAACTGTGCAATCTCATCTCTTCCTGTTTTGTGCATTTCTCGACTACTCGTGGCATTATTTTGCTGCCACGTCGACAGGAAGAAATTTTTTCATAATAGCATATACATTATATTTGTTCATCTCAAATTTTGTTATCACAATTGAGCCTCGGAAATTGATTGCTCCAATGTTTCCGTAGCCTCTTCTTCAGCTTTTAAATCGTGAATAACACAAACCATAAAACACCACCACTCAAAAGATTATTAGCAGTGTACCAAATCCAATGCCAGGAGTACCATCTTTAGAAAACTTACCTGTTTCTAATTAAAAAACAAAATCAGATTAAAAACCAATTAGGAGTTAGTCATAAAATGTAGTAAATTAGACTCGAGATTTTGGCTATACAAACGGATAATGATCCTGATCCTTTTGGTGATATTGTGAAGAGATTTTGGCTATACTATCACTAAAAAAACTAAAAAAAACTACATTCAAAACATTATCCACAAATAAGATTAAGAACGGAAATGGATCAATTGAAGCTCCAAGAACACAAATACCTAAAAGTTGAATTCCTTTGGATGCAAGTTGAAGTTCAACAACATCCTGACCAGGATTTAAATTCCCGATGATTGACACTTTTGTCCTTGCAGTTTTCAATCTTTTCAAATCCGTAACTCTCACAAAATACTTTTCCCAAACCCTAAACCAGAATTAGATATCTTGATGCTAGAATAAAAAACACAGATTAATACTCAAATTAGAAAAGTGAAAACAATAACGAAAAACATAAATAGTTTTTATGATAATTTAAATAATAAGCATCTTATGATAATAAACTTAAACGTCAAATTGTGTATGAATCAATGGACTAGACTCTTCACCCAACTAAAGAAAACCACCAACCACATGAAAAACATAATTTGCTCCTGCCTCCATATCAAAAATATCTTTTATGCACTGATGCAAAAATACAAGAATGTGTAACAAGCATGTGTTTCTTACAGACGTAGTAGACGAAAACTTGCAGGTTCTTGAGAAAGTTGCTTGGAAGATTTTTAGACGGGTTACTTGTCAACTTTGTGAAGCATTGACATGCTCCAAAAAAATGGTTTGTGTTGTACATCACTTGTGGAACCTTGTTACTCCTCTTAACTCATCTTTTAGACTGAAATTTTATAAGTCGTGGGCACATCGAAGTTGTACAAGGATATCCAAGTTTAGGCTCCTTTTTCTTTAAAACCATCTAAGAAAATATATCTAAGGAGCGTAAGTATAGAGCAGTATTTTAAAAACCGGACCGGACCGGTCGATCAGACCGGTTGAACCGGGAACCGGCCAGGTAACCAGTCTGGTTCGATTGCTAGATCGGATATGTCATTGAACCGGTGTGAACTAGTCAAAACCGGTGTAAACCGGTAAAACCGAAAAAACCGACGGTTTTTCAGAATCGGTGGTTTAAATGCATTTTTATTTATTTTTATTTTAAAAACTTAAAACAACATCATTTTAATTATTTTAATGAAAAATTAAAATAAAAAAGAAAAGAAAAAAATAAAAAAAATGTTTCAGATGCGGTTAATTTTATTGCAGATGATTTTGATATTGAAGAAGGAGATATCAACATTAAAATAATTTTTATTTTGAAATTAAATTTAGTAGACAATGAAGTTACTTTATTATAATTTATTCAATTAGATTATTTTGCGATTAAATTTTGTTTGCAAATACATACTTCGTAATTTTGTACTATTTTATTATGTGTGATACCTATGTTTAAAATTTAAATTTAAATTATGAACTTGTGAATTTTTTAGGATATGATATTTTTTTTAAAATTTAAGTGCCAGTTATATATTGTAGAGACTGAATCATCATGTTCGACATGTTTTATACCTATATAGTTTTGTTATAACGACCGGTCTATTCAACCGAGTTATCCGGTTTAATTCGATTTAGTCATGCAGTTCGACCAGTGACCTAGTGGTTCGACAAATAAACCAGCGACCCAGTACCCTCACCGGTTTGATGTCCGGTCCAGTTTTTAAAACATTGGTATAGAGTGCACCCTAATAGGCGGGTGAATTATGTTTTAAGACTTTTATTATTATTTTTCAGATGTTTTGATTCTTTTTTTATTTTTCGGAATTATGGTGAGGAACAAAGAACAAGAATGCAGAAAAATAATGTGCAGTAAAGTAAATGAAATAAGATATTTCATGTCTCCCATTTCCAAACAAGGGTAGTCTGGTCCCTCCATATTCCGTGAAGGATTTCACTATCTTAGAAATATTCACAACCTCACACTAAGACTCTCTTCAATTCTTTAACACAATTAATAAAGCACACCACTTTGCGATTTTATAATACACAAAGAAAGAACCCGGCTTTCTCTTAACTTTTTTTTCTTCCACAAACTGGTAAACAAGATATAGTACAGTGATAGAGATAATGGAGTCAATTTGAATTTTTAGTACAAGTGAATTTTGATTATTTCCAAATTTATAATCTTCTCTTTCAATATAATAATTTAAAATTATAAACTCTAAGTACTCAAGAAACTTATCTATGGTATGTGAAAGTTATACAGTAAAGTTTCTAAGAGATTTTGAAAATGCTTGATGAAAGAGGTAACTTGAAATTTGAAAAATCTTGCGATAAATACCTTACAAGATGCCTCTAGAAAGTATGGTAATGTTTGGAAAAATGGTCAAGAGAATTTGCAATGCTTTGAAAAAGGTATCATGATAATATGCAATGAAATGGTATGACATTGTTTCAGATTTTTCAAGATGCTCTGGTCTAGGATGACATTCGGTTGGCGCTCTTCCAACGTTTAAAGTTTTGAAGAAAAACAAAGAGATAATTGATTGTAGTAATACACCAGTCAATTGTGGCATTAAAAATTAGCCCCCTCAATTGAGTGTTCCAATGACATGGTCGATTAATGCTTCAAGGTTCACGTTATGCATAAATTCCAAAGAATTCATGACAACCGATTACACTTATGTGTCAATTGATTATTCCAGATGAAAAGTTGAAATTTTTCTAAGTTAAAAGTATGGTTTGAGTGGTAATCATGCATGAATGATATGGCAATCTTAGAAAGGTTTAGATGAAAATTTATAGGCACCTAAACCTTATACATAATGAATTTCATATTATATCTTAGCTTATGATCAATCCCTTAATGAACCCTAACTTTAGCATGATCAAACTTTTATCATCTTGAGACTTCTACAACTTTGAGATTACTTTTCCTTCTTTTCATATATTTGTTTTCATCAAAATATAATCCAATTTAGAAGCTTGACTTCACAATCTCCCCTTTTTTGATGATGACAAATATATATTAGATTTTTGTGATTTTCCAGAAATCTCCCTCTAAGAAGAATATTTCCCCCTTAATTCATGAAACCTTGTATCCTTTGAGTTTTTCATCTTCATGCCTTTATTGAATATATACAAGGAAACACAAGCATACATACATCCTTCTCCCCCTTTTGATACAAATGATACTGAAAGTGTACAAATATTCACACAAATATGATTTATGGACAATACCCATTTACACAAATATCACAAATTTGTAATGACCATCCAATTTTCTAAACCATCTTACTAAGTACAAAAAATTAAAACAAAATTAGCATTACTTGACTATATATATATATATATATATATATATATATATATATATATATATATATATATATATATATATATATATATATATATATATATATATATATATATATATATATAATTTTGAAATAAATACATTGTAGGTTATCTTTGAATATAAATTAAAATAAAACTGAAGAGTTTTTAAGATTTAATTTGAAAAAAAAAAATAGTTTTAATTATAATGATGACACTCATATACAATGTTCTACAACCTTACATCACTAAAATAAGTTTTTAAAATAGAACTCTTATCATTCGAATTTGCATAAATCACATAAACCTAATTCTACATAGATATTTATCTAATTTGAAGTATGTAAAAATATAAAATAAATGAGATTAGAAAAATAAGGAAAAAAACTTACAGTATTTTCACTCCAGAATGTATTTGCACTCTGGTGAGAATTATATGACTAGAAGATTATGTTGTTTATTTTTTTCAATAGCATTCATTATTTATAGTGAGAAAAAAAACTAAACAATAAAGCATTAAATTGAAGTCAAATTCTACAGACGGCACAAATTGTATATTTGGTTCATTGTAATGGAGTTTCTAATTTTTTATATATTTCCTATTTCATATAATTTATATTTTGTCTTTATCTCACCATTAATTTCTATTTGAATTTTCAATTTAACTTTATTAATTAAATTTTTGTAATATTTTCCATGAAGACAACCTTTTAACTAGAATAAAATCATATTTATTGTCTTCCTTAAAAAAAATTAAGTATATTTGTTTTCTTATTTTAAAATAATAATTAAGATTATTAATGACAAAACAATTTTAAATTTTAAATTGAAATATAAAAAAATGTTCTAAGAAAACTACAAATTCGATGAATGGGTGGAATATTTATTAGTTAAAGAAAAACATAATAAAAGCGTTGTGGAATTTAAAATATATTTACAAAAAATAAAATAGAGAAAAAAAACAAAAAGGTAAAATTAGGAGAACTATAAAAACTAATGGGATAATAATTAAGAATTAGAAGAAAAAAATGCAATTGAAGCAAAAAAATAAAATAAAATTGAATAGTATCTAATAAAGAGAAATTCAAACCTTGAGAACATTGCATAAAAAAATGAGAGAGAAAGATAGAGGTTGAGAATTGGCAACATAAGACAGATCTGCTATGCTGGAAACTTACTTGTTGTCCCTCTTTCTTTCTGCTTCTCTCCTTTTAAACACAAAAAAGTGTTCTCCCTCTTTCTTTCTTTTTTTTTTTTTAATATTATTTTAATATATTTGTAAGTTATCTTTATTTTTTATGATTTTTTCTTTTTATTTTATTTTTTCTTATTATATTAATGAATTAGTATGGTATTTTTTTTACTAATGTTTTCGTTTTTATTTTTTTAATTATTATTTTAATATATTTGTAAGGTTTCTTTATTTTTCTAATGATTTTTGTCTTTTTATTTAAGTTTTTTTCTTAATATTATAATATATTAGTATGGTATCTTTTTATTAATATTTTCCTTTTTATTAATGTTTTCCTATTTATTTTATTTCTTAATAATTATTTTAATATATTTGTAAGATTTCTTTATTTTTTATAAACTTTTTCCTTTTTTATTTGATTTTACATTATTATATAAACACATTATAGGATTTATTTATTTTTAAAAAAAATATTTGTTAAAAAAACTATTTATTTTCTTTTTACTTTATTGTTATTACCTATTCATAAGATTTATTTAGTTTTTTCATAATACTTTTCTTTTTATCTGATTTATGACTATGATTATTATTTTAACATCTTAGTAGGACTTTTTATTTTTTAAATATTCTTCTTTTTATTTAATTTTAAATTATTATATTAAGATATCAGTAGGTCTTATTTATTTTCTGATAAAAAAAGTTTTATATTGAAATTTCACCTACGACGTGTATTTTCATTTGAGTGATAATTTTTTATAATTTTTTTAAAACAAATTAATTTGACTATAACTAAAATTTAATTTAATTTGAAATATTTATTTAATATATTTATTAAAATATATTAAATAATAAATTTTAATATAACTATTATCCTTGACTTGAAAATTAAAAATTATAACTTAAAAATTAGAATCAATTAAAAAGAATAAAATTATTTTACTTGAGGTTTATTAAAAATATCAAAATCAGTTTTATATATTAAAAATTGATTTTGAATACTCTAAATATAAAATCAAACTTAAACTTTCACCCGGAAAAAAATTGGTTTAGAGGAATGGACTAATTTGTGTATCTAGATTTTCAAACCAAAAGTAATCAATTTGAAATGGATAAGAATATTTTAATTACATTTTTCATTAATAATAATAATTTGCTTAAATAAAATTATTATTATTTATATAATTTTATTTAATTAAACTATGTTTTAACTATAATAATAATTTAATTATATTGTCTTGCATTCTCCAAGAGATCCTCAAGGTGAGAGAGGTAATTGAGGATAGACAACAATGGTACTACATCGTGCAGCAAGGTAAATTCCATACATCACATTGGTACCAGGCCATTCGAGGGGAGAAGGAACATGTTGCATGGAAATATGTTTTCTACTCAAACATTGCAAGACCTCAAGCGATTTTCCAGCTATAGCTTCTCTTCATGGGACGACAGGCAACAATGGATAGGCTTCTTCGTTTTGGTTTGAATGTGGAAAAAACTTGTATATTCTGCCATGAAGATGAATCCATGGATCATTTTTTTTTATTGCAGGAAAACAAAAAATATCTGGAAGATAATTCTGAATTGGATAAGTTACTTGAGAGAACCTAGGCAGTGGAATGTTGTTGGCTGGCACATGAATGTAGTATGAGGGACTGGAGACGACACTTGCTTCGTGTGGCACTGGCAGAAACAGTATATTTTGTATGGAAAGCAAGGAATGATGCTATCTTCAACCAAATGGATCTAGGTACTGAGATAGTTTCAAGTATTAAGACTAGTATAATTACTAGGGGTAGCCTATCTAAACACATAAGACTAGGGGTGCTCGCGGTGCGGTTTGGGCGGTTTTGACGAAAAAAATCATCCGAACCGCAAGAGAAAAAATAGTGCGGTTTGGTTTGGTTCGGTTGACTTTTAAAAAAAATCCGAACAAAACCAAACCAAACTAATGCGGTTTGGTTCGGTTCGGTTGGTTCGGTTTTTTACAAATATTTTATTGAGCCATACATACACATATATATGACAACATAATTTTATATTTAGACATTCATATACTAACAAATAACAACAAAACTCGTCATATTTTGACAACAATTTTCCATGTAATATGTAAAAATTAAATTAGACAAAAGTGGAATATTAAACATAAAATAATAGCATAAAACAATATAAAATTATTATAATGAAACAAAAAAATAGAAGAGACGAAAGATTAGTGAAGGTGAAAAAGAAAAAGAAAGTGTTGAGAGATTAGAGAAGAAGATGTGCGATAAAAATGAAACTGAAATACGGAACATTTACATAAAAATGAGAAGGTGAAAAAGAAAGAATATAGGAGAGTAAAGATTATAGAAGAAGAGGGAAGATGTATGTGGCAAAGAAGGTGAAATAATGTTATTAGAGATTTGAGAAGATCGGGACTGAAATTATATGTGTAAGGATGAGAAAATTGTTCGTATTCATAAGGCTAATGTATAATAGGTTTAATTTTGGGTTGGATGTGAGTTAAGTATTAGGTTGTAACATAATGCGGTTTGATTCGGTTTGGTTCGGTTTACAAAATACAAACCGCAAACCGAACCGAACCGTGCGGTTTTGTTAAAAAATGACCCAAACTAATCCGAACCAAATGCGGTTTTTTGCGGTTTCGGTTTGGTTTGATTTGGTTTGCGGTTTTCTATTGGGTTGGTTTGGTTTTGAGCACCCCTACATAAGAGGGCATATAAATGCAGTGAATATGAGCATTAGATAGTTTGGTTTAGTTGGTTGCCTTGTTTGTTTTTTGGAACCTGGATCCTTTAGGATCGGTTTGTAATATCTGTTTTGTGGAATAAAAGTCTTCTATTCTCCAAAAATTTAATTATATTGTCAATTAATAATAATAATAATAATAATTTATTATTTTATTATTATTATTATTATTATTTATTTAAACTATATTTTAATTATAATAATTTACATTTTAAAATATAGTTTAATTGAAAATATTTTAATGAAGAATCTTGAATTCAACTAATGTCACTCATCACAAGCAAAGTATTAATAAAATAATCTATAATATATTTTTTTATTTTTTTAATAAAAAGGTTAATGCTTTATATTTTTTATTTTTGGTACTAGCGAATATCAATCTTCTATTCTTTATTTTTATTTTCAATTAATCTACTATTCTTCTTAAGTATTTATATTCGTTTTTAAAAAATATATTTATTTATAATTTATTATAAAAGTTTATTGTATATATATATTTTTTATAAGCAACAATTGTATTCAAAATTTAAGCATTAGGGGTACTCAAACCCAAATATAAAAGAGAAGAAAATAAACTAAACCAACAGTAAAATAAAATTCACTATTACATATGGTCTAGTGGACTTTTACACCATTCGTAAAAATTGCATTTTACCTGTTTGCACCTATTTGTAACCACCACCATGAAAACATCTTGATTTTATGAATGATCTCGTCAATATCTAAGACTACGTTGTTGAACACTATCCCGTTCCGAGCATTTCATAAGCACCACCTCGTTGCCAACCATGTCGAACCTTCCCATCCCTTATCCACCTTCCCCTTCAGAACATCATAAGCATTTAAAAAATTGTTCCAACAATTATCGTCTATGCCACCTGATTCGGATGTGCACCTAACCAACACCAAACCGCAACCTTATGCGTTTTGACATATTGCACTCCAAGAATAAATGTACGCTGCTTTCAATCGTTGAATTACACAAAACACATCTACAATTATCCTCACCTTCATTGGTTTTTCTCTGACTCAATTGTTCACGGGTTGCTAATTTGTTTTGTAACATCCTCCACCCAAATATTTTGACTTTATGCGGAATTCTCCATTCCCATACATATTTTACAACTGTCTCCATTGAGATGAAAAAGTATATCCCCTACAAATGAAATGCTTTCCAATTGTTCTTTTGCCCAATTTTAATAATAATTTAATAATAGCTAACTTATTCACAGAATAAGAGAATCTAAAGAATAAGAGAGTCTAAAGAAAGGAAAATCTAACTTATTCTTTACAAAATCTGCTCTAATACACGAATGTATATAGGAAAAGTGAATACTATTGGTTAAAGCTAAACCTAAGTTACCAAGGACATATGCACAGCTATTTTCTTCTCTATAAATATGAGAAACAAAAAAATATTCATCTTTGACACAAAGTTGATGCAATGAAGCCAACGGTTTCTAATCAACCAAGACACAATATACGGAGGACTGAAAGCTCTAACTATCGCCATCGAGTCTGATTACATCCAAACAAAATTCCAATTCTTTTCATGAGAAAACTCTATAGAAAACATTGCACCCATGAGTTCGGCAATGAGAGAGTTAAAATCACCTAAAGGAGAAGAAATAACACCCAAAAAAGAACTTTGATTATCCCTAGCAATATTAACCCCACAAGTAGAGACACTCGAGGATAAGGAGGCACCGTCATAGTTTAACTTAGTCCAATTTTCCAGGGGGATTGCCACAGACCCTCCCGAATATTCGAGGCACGAGGGGGACGGATGATAATTTTAAACCTTTTAAGAATCTCAAAATCATGCATAGAAAAATGCGAATAAACCGCAATGGCATTCCCGATAATGGAGACAGCTGCCATAAAAGAAGAAATAGAGGAAGAGAGTAAGGGGTATCATTAAATCTTACCGAATTGCGAGCCTTCCAAATTGAGTTGAAAATAAAAATGATGGCGACTTTAGAGATTACCATACTATGCTCCGTACCAGCTGTCCCAAGAAAACAAATATTCGGCCAACCAAAAAAGTCATGAGTGGTGTTAAGCATGCTCAGGCGAAAAAAAGGTGGGAAACTGTTTCCTCATCTAACCCACAAAGGTCACATTTGAAAGTGAAAGAGAAATTGCGATTTTTCCAAATATCATCAGTCGAGAGCTTATTGTGAAGCTGCCACACCAAGAAAGAACTTAGTCTGAGGAAAGAACTTATTCCAAATACACCGCCAAGTATCCAAAGTAATACATTTATGACATTTAAAGTCGTAAGTCAAATTAAGAGATAAATCACCGTTAATAGAATGGTGCCAAATTCTAGTATCTGGCGGAGCATCACAAGGAATGTGACAAGAGCTAATCCGGGCTTGAATAGAGGGTGGACAGATGGTGGAGGATAAAGAAAAATCTCAACTGCCATCAATAATAATATTGTTAACCGGTATGACATCAATAACCGCTAGAGCATCATCTGCGAGGCATAACGGAGAGCCACACATAGTTTAGACAACAGTTAAAAGTAGGTTGATTCTGGTGATGTGAAGTTTGTCTAGAGTTTGAAAGAGTTTGATATTTTTTAACATGGTGTTTTTTTAGTTCTTTTAGGATAGATTTTCAACAAAGCAGATCATTCTAAGCGCCAAATAATTTATGTTGTTAGCGGTTTATAGGATGTGTTGTGTTTAAGGCAGATCGAGTTTATAGATCATTTGTTTGTCTACAAACAAGAGGTGATTCGATGTTAAATTCTATAGATTGTTTGAATTAGGTCTTTCTTTCTATCCTATAGATCTTTATAATTAAAGAAACTATAAATTGAGGTAAAGTATTTATAGTTGTGAATATTATAGCATACACATATGTTTGTTTGTCTGAATTGAGTAGAAGATTACTTATATGCTAAAATTAAATATTTTCTATCTAGATGAACTTTACTTCTAAATATGAAGTTGATCCTACTCCCACTCAACACCTGTTTATTAAATTTATTTGAAAATATATTAAAAGATGAAAAACTAATATAACAATAAAATAAACAAACCCTATCATAACAGGTGGTGTTAATGAAGACTAACAAGTAAAGGAGTAGGGGATAAATATTTCAATTTATTGATTTAATGGAAAAGTATAAAGTATTATGGAATGAAATCCATTTGAAATCTAAGAAGAAGGGGAAGAGAATAGACGATTAATTCATTGTCTTCTTTAATCATTTGCCAAACTCTCCACATGTAGGTGGAGGTGCTTGTTCTTAGTTAATAAAAAGTGATTTTTATATTATTCATTTAACTTTCTTCAACTTATAAACTATCATAACCACTTCTATTTATAGAGATGAATACATGGCTGATTGATTGCTATATTTATCCATGTATGGTAATACTCTCTTAATACACCCCAACAAGCTCATGGAGCGGGGAGAGCCACGATTTTAAGTTTGATGCGAAGCTTCTAAAAAGTTGTAGTTCCTAATGGTTTTGTGAATATATCTGCAACCTGCATAGAGCTTAGAATATGTTGAATCTTTATGATTTTGGAAATGACACATTCACGCACAAAGTGAATGTCTTACTCATTGTGTTTAGAGCGGGCATGAAGAACTGGATTGTCAGATTAAAGGATAGCATTAAGATTGTCGAACAAGAATGTAGGGAAAATAAAAGGAACATGGAGTTCTTGAGGAGAGACTCGGGCCATAGTATATCAGATGTCGTGTGAGACATGGCACGATATTCTGCATTCGTGCTTGAGCGAGTTATCAAGTTCTACTTCCTAGAGCTCTACAAAACAAGATTTGGTCCAAGAAATATACACGAGCCAAACGTGGAACACCTATCATCAAGATCACCCGCCCAATCAGACTCACTATAAGCACGAAGAGAGAACTTGTAGGAAAGTGCAACTGGAGACAGCAGAAAACCATGATCGATAGTACCATTTAGATACCTCAGGATATGTTTATTGATCAATTAAATGAATTTAATAATATAGTTATAAACAACTTTAATCACAACAAAGATAATCCATATGACTAAATCAATACCATACCTCAAATTTACCCAAAATTGATATGACCAAAATAAATCTAACAACATAAGATTTATATGAAAGCGGTAAAAACCTAAAACATTCAACTATACCTCAAATTTAAAGGAGATACATATAGATTAGATTGCACTAGGGTTTAAATTGGTTCAATGTATTCATCATCGCTTTGTACCTTATTCAGTCTCTAGTGGTGGACCATCGAAAATTCGTATTCTTCCACTACTTTGAAAATTTTACAATGTTCATTTTATACAATCAAGGAATAACATGTTGAAATTAAAAACAAAAATTAACAGCTTCAATTTGAATATTTCCTTCCTCTATTATACACATCTCACACAACTGAAATCCCAATGCCTTCCCTCAGTCTTGATTGTCTTCTTACTCAAATCCATGACATGCTCTAAGCATTTGTTTTGCAGCGATCTTTAATCAATCATATTGATACATTGTCTAAGCTTTTTCTCTCATCCGAAGGAACATAAATTCCCAAATTTTTTCTGCAACAACCTTTACTTAGTTCTACCAAAGTCTTTGATGGAGAAAATCCTTTCTTTTTACTCATGCTGGATTTTAAACTCTAGGCAATACCACACAACACTAATATTGATCTACAACTCAAGAGCTTCATGAACATCAACGATAAAAGATCATCCTTTATGATAGATTTCACTTTCTATAATAATTGAGAAGAAACCAACTCATAATATCTTGCCAATGGTTGAAGATAAATGTAGGTTCAATCTACTTGTGTTTTGGTGAACTTTGATAGCTAAAAAATCTGTTTGAAATACTCTTTAAGTTATAATATTGTTACAAACGTTTTTTTTTAAAATGGTACAAAAATGATTTATATATGTGTCTGAGATAGAGCACTAAAAGTGAGTAAAAATACTCATTTGATTCGAGTCAAGCATAATGGATACGCTTTAAGTCTATGGAGAATTTAGAATTCAAATCAGTGATTCGGTTCAAAGAATCATGTGATTCAAATCACACAAATTAGACCAAAATATAGGATTTTAAATGAATTTTTATTCGAATCAGCATTTATCTTGATTCGAATTATGCTTACGTGTGATTCAAATCTGAGAACCTTATGATATGAATCACATAGGAAATGAAAAAAAACCCGAATAATAATTTATTGATTCAAATCATGCATCTTTGATTCGAATCACACTTTAAAAAGTTACTATTTTAAGAGAAATGAAGTGTTTCATTGAATTTAAGTTTGGTATAAAAGATAAGGTAGAAACGAGACAAGCAAAAAAACCAAAATCGTAGAGGGCAGAGTGTAACACCCCGATATCCAGGAATTGCTATGAATACGTACTTAACCCCTAGGTACGTGGTTCGATTCCTGCGGGAGGAAAAAACAATATTTCCTGGGCAGCCGATAAGCGGACCTAGGGGGAGTATTGATTAAGCTGGTGACATGTAACATCCCGATATCCGCTACACGCATCAACCGTGTCGGCCAACCGAGCATGTTACCGGCTTAATCAATAATCCCCCCTAGGTCCGCTTATTGGCTGCCCAAGAAATATTGTTTTTGCCTCTCGCAGGAATCGAACCACGTACCTAGGGGTTAAGTACGTATTCATAGCAATTCCTGCTATCACTTGAGCTACTAGCTCAATTGGTAGCAGGAATTGCTATGAATACGTACTTAACCCCTAGGTACGTGGTTCGATTCCTGAGGGATGTAACACCCCTTTTCTAACCCCAAATATATCATACAATCAAACAGAGTAAGCATGCATAAAGGAAAAAGGGCGTCACATGTTATTTTCATCACAATGAAAACCTAAAGCAAAACATCCAACACTCTCAATATGCAAAGATCATATTTGTAACACAATGTAAATCTCATGCTTTCATACATTATGCATAAACGCTTGCGGAAAACAATTGAATTGCTATTAAAATTTCAATGAATATATCCCATACTATATTCATCTACCAAATTCGAATTAACATTTAAATCCACAATCTTGGCCACATAGCCTCAAACAACATATCCGAGATCTCAACAAATACATCTGAATATCCAACAAAACATAGGAAATAGCAATATCTAAACATAAGCATAAGTCTAAATAAAATCCCCCCCAAGTGTTACATGATCAGAGCTCCTCGGCTAAATCCTCGGACAAGCTACTACTCGTCGGAACCTGCACGTTATCAACGAAGGATAACATTCAAACAGAAGGGTGAGAATTCAAATTCTAAATAGAAAATATAATAATGGGAAATGCAACATAATTAAGCATACATTCCAAGAATTCATCACTCTTCACAAAACATGTATTTATCTCCGATATAAAGTTAACATGTTCAACACAATTAGTCATCACAATTAATTCACAACCTCATATATTGACAATTTACATATATACACATATATCACTCATACATATACATTTCACATTTCACATCAAATATGTATTAATCACATATATCTCATTCTCATCATATTCTCTAATTCATATAAAATGATTCATCATTCCATATACATGCATATCAATCAAATTCGCATCCACACATTCATACCACATAATCACACATAACAACATTTCACACCGACACGTGCGACTCAAGTGTGACTCTATGCGATATGCATGTGGATCCCTCCGTTATCATTTCCGGTCATGCCGATTGTCATTCTCTCTATACTAGATAACCACCTCAAAGCCCCATACTCGTTAAGCTTTCAAACCCCGTACTCGTTAGGTTTGGGACAAGTAAATAACCTTCGCGAGATTACCCAACATTGCCACTTTCAAAGACTCATGCTTGTGTACGTGTGCAACAAAACAAGACTCATGCATTTAAGACGATCTCTCTATCTCTTAAACTACACAATCACATCTTTCCAACCTTGCACAACATTACACAACATGCAATTCAATCCAATCTCAACACAATTATCATTTAGCATTCCATTACATAATACATTCAATTACACCTCACACATGTTATTTAATCAATTAATAACACATATTGAACATATAGAAGTAATAGGTATGCAAGTCAAGTCTTAAACAAACAAGAAAATATTTTTGAATATGGTTCGCGCCGCCAACCCTTGGTCGCGCCGCGAAGTAACAGACAGAAACAATGTATTTCAAAAATACATTCAGTTCGCGCCGCATCCACATGTGCGCGCCGCGAAGTACAAGGCAGAACCAAATCATTTCAGAATTCATTCAGTTCGCGCCGCCACCTTCCGTTCGCGTCGCGAACACAGCGCAGAAGTGAATCTTCTGTGTAAACTCAGCACAGTTCCCTCTTTTTCATTTCATCACTCAATTCACAGCTCAGTTCATTATTTGCACACGAATTTCACATACATAACATACACATAACCCATATGTATCCTTGGATTCATCAAAGTTTCATTAATTATGCAAGTCCATGAATTTCACCCAAATCCCAAAGTTAGGTTTTTACATTCTTTTCATCCAACATGTTATAAATCAAAACCCACCCATAGAATCAAGTAAAGAATCATGAATTACATGTTATTTCTACCCATTCCAAGCATAAACAACATCAAACAACACAAATCTCATGGATTATGAAAATACTCAAAGTGAAATCCCATGTTTTAACACATACATCATTACCCAATCATAGATTCTACAAGAATTTGTATTCAAACCCTTACCTCTTGAATTTCTCCTTCTAACTTCAAGAATCTACAATCCTCTCCTCTTCTCTCTTCTACTCTTTTGCCTCTTTTCTCTTCTCTACTTTTCTTTCTATCTTTCTATCTAATTTAGGTTAACTCATAAAATTCTCTTCTAACTCTCATTATCTCATTGGGCTTAACCCACCTAATATTCTTCCTCACTCAACTAAGCCCATTTAACTAATTTCAAATAAAATTCTACCATTTATTAATTAGCTAAATAACATATTGCCACCCAATTAAATAATTATCGCGCAAACAATAATTAAATAAAACACATAAACAATTATCAATTATCAAATAATCCTAATTAATTAAATCTAATAAAAATAGGATGTTACAAGGGAGGCAAAAACAATATTTCCTGGGCAGCCGATAAGCGGACCTAGGGGGATTATTGATTAAGCCGGTAACATGCTCGGTTGGCCGACACGGTTGATGCGTGTAGCGGATATCAGGGTGTTACACAGAGCAACTCCAGTCTCCCCCATTTTGATGCTTGGGAGCTTGCATGACATGCATTATAAATGTGTCAACTTGAGCATTAAGTAAAGTGTGATCAATAGTTTCCTTTGTGCTCCCCTAAAAACATTGAACCTTATCAAAATTTCATAAAACAACATAAATCGATAGATTAGACTCATTACAACTTCTCCCCCTTTGATACAAATAAAAAAAGATAGATAGAAATGGAGTCTAAGCTCATAAATCCAACAAACACTAAAAATAATCCATAAAAAATTATGTTAAAAATTAGCTAAAGAAAGGCATACACATAATTAGAAAATTACATCACAGATGAAATATGTTATTATTCATGTCAAATGCAACAAATATCATAAAAATTGAAATGAATATTTAGTAGCAAAATACAATGGTTACAACACATAAATTTGGAAGAGGGATAAATAACGCATGAACAGACCAAAAATGATTTCAACATGAACATAATCAAAGATATCATTTTACAAGATCTTAAATGCACAATTGTGGAGTTAAAAATTTGTCAAATGTGGATGAAGAAGCAACATTCTATACACATATATCATCACATATAAGATATAACAGATAAAGAATCAAATAATGACATGATAGAGTTTAGAGAGATCATACCAATAGTCATGTTAAAAAATAAATTGATGCACAAGAAATCATTAGTGAAAAATAAAATACATAGAAAACTTAAAATAATTAAAGAATCAATCTTTATTCAAAACAAGATGGGTCAATGATCCTCAATTCCCTACGGATTGTATAAAAAGGTTCTACGAACAACAATTTTGTAAAAATATCAGCAAGTTGAATTTTGTTGTCCACATATTAAAAAAGGACACCCCCTTTTTAAATGATTCCTAAGGAAATGATGCATAATCTCAATATGTTCGGTCAGTGAATGTAGAATTGTATTCTTAGTTAGGATTAAAGTGCTAGTGTTATCACACTTGATTGAAACACAACCAAGTTTTAAATTGTAATCTAGTAGCTGTTGTTTTAGCCATAATACTTGTGCACAACAGTTAGCAGTGGATACATATTTATCCTTAATAGTATAAAGAGCAAAGCTGTGTTTTTTCTCATTGTGCCAAGAAACTAAACAGTTTTCAAAACTGTGAAAGGTGCCACTAGTTTTTTCCTATATGATTTACACCTCATGAAATTAGAGTTAGAAAACACTAATAATCTACTCTCGCTACCATTTAGGAAACCAAAGACTATGATGCAAGGTTCCACTAAGATGCCTAAAAATTATTATTATAGTCTTAAAGTGGGATTCCTTAGGTGAGACCTGAAATCGAGTATACATATATACATTGAGCATAATATCAAGTTGTTTACGGTGATTTCCGGTAAACAACCGCTAGTCCTCCAAACTATAAAATATACTTTGGTTACTCGCAGGATCGACTAGATTGATCCTAGAACATAGTCAAACAATTGTCTTTCGATATGATTTGGTTCATGTTTGTTCTGGCTTCAAGAAAACTTGTTTGTGATGTATGACTATTCACTTGAAACAACACTTGTTATACATGTTAATGTGACTTTCGACGAAGAAAACATAAACAAAAGCGTGTAAATTGCAGGAATGTAAAGTGCAGAAATATAACGTGCAAGAATGTAAAATGCAGAAAAGTAAAGTGCTTCGAAATGAAAGTTAAACGAAAAGGATAAAGGAATTGAAAAGATACTTGAATAAAGAAAGATACAAATGTATTTAAAATGGTGTTGGTGTCATACGTACATTTCTCAGCGAACTCGTTCTCTAAACACTTGATACTTGAGTGATTTGTGAGTGTTTTGTACAAAATGAACACACGGAATCCTAACATTAAGACCCTTATTTATACTAATTTCGACCCTAACGGTCCTACACTAATCTGATGCCACGTTGCTCACAAGAATCCCTGGGACGCCATCTGTCCTTGTTCGGTTACACAGATTACTTCGAAATTCAAATCCTCCCGCCTGAATCCTCTTTCGACGCGTGGCAACGTGATCAGAACCGAGAATGTCACGAAAACACGTTAAGCTTCAGTACCCTTCGTATTTCGCAAAATGTTTAAGTCTTTAAAGATAATTCTCTTCGAATTAGCTCCGATTCTAACCATCTCCACTCCAACTCAAACAACATTCTCGAAACATGGCCATTAGTAGCCATTTTTAAATCTCAAAAATGGTCATCAACAACCACCTTTCCTCGAATCATAATCCTTCAAAGAATATTTCCTCTAAACGAAATCTCCAGCCAACACAAGTCTACTTGTCGTTAAATAAAGAAGAGATCATATTATACAATGATATTTTGGGATCTCTATCTCAACTCCATTTTCATCTTTATTAATAAATATGTTTGACACCATAGTAGTTGATATTATCTTTGAATTTTTCATATTATATTTCTTAAGCAGCTTTAAGCAATGTGTTTTTTGGCATATAAAAGTTCCCCTTTTCCATTTTCTTGATCTGGAAATCTAAAAAATAGTTGAATTCTCTAACGAGAGAAATCTCAAACTCTCCCTACATGACATTAGAAAATTCTTTACACATGTCTTCTATAGTAGATCCATAATATTATTAACGTATATCAAAATTAATATAATATGTGATTGCCCATATTTAGTATACAAGTTAGTGTTAATATTACCATGAGTGAATCCTTTTCCAAGTAAGAACCCATTAAGGCGCTCATACCAAGCTCTAGATGCTTTCTTGACACCATATAGTGCTCATTTTAATTTAAATACATAGTCGGGATTCTCAAGGTCCTCAAAATTTGGTGGTTGAGAGATGTACACTTCTTTGTTTATAAATTTATTAAGGAATGTAGCCTTAACGTCCATTTGATGCAATTTAAAATTAAGATAGTATGCGAATGCTAAAGACCTATTTGGCATGTCTCCTTCTAAACAGACTACGGGAGCACATGTCTCCTTCTAAGTTATCCCTTCAACTTGACTATATCCCTTTGCGACTATCCTTTCTTAATTTGTGGTACTTATGTCGTGTTCATCAAGCTTGTTCCTAAAGACCTATTTGGAGCCTATGAAAGTTATGTTTTGAGGACGTGGAACAATATCCCATTTATCATTTCTTTTAAATGATCAAGATCTTCTTAAATAGAAAAGGGGAAACCTTTATCAGTTAAGTCCACAAAAATATATCTTGGTTCAATTTAAGATATGAAGGAGCAATAATTGTGAAATTCTGGTATAGCAGACCCAGGTGTCTTGAGAGATGTCGAGACATCCGATCTTTTAAGAAACATTAGCAAGATATATACACAGATTTATGTTGTACTGAAAGATAAATGACACCAAAATTGTTTACCTAGTTCGGTGACAAACACACCTACTCTGGGGACATACCAAGCCAGGAATGAAGTTCACTATCAACAGTATTAATTCAAAGCTAAACTCCCTCGTTTACAATTTTTCTTTTAATCCCTACCCAATGACCCTTCTACCTAGATCCTCTCTAGATACGGGATATCTCCATCCCACTTTCTAACACCGCAGTGATGTTGTACAGTTCTCCAATCCCAGGAGCTGTAGCAACGACCTAATTACCAACATTATGATTACACAGACAAACAGTTTTGGAAGACATACTTCCATGATAATACCTAGCAAAGACTCTTGACTATGAACAACAACTTGGAGTTACTTCAAAGCTTCCTCCAAGAACAATACATACTCCTCTTGCCTACAGGATTCGAGAATTTTAGTGACCTTCCCACAACCCGGGAGGTTCACCTGACCTAGCCCTAATAATTACATCTTGATATGCTTCGGCTCATTCTTTTATAGGTTACAAACCCTTCTATTTATAACCTATAACCAACTGGATTCGGGCTTTCAATCATAGCTAAATTACTGTTACAATATCGCAGTAACTTCTGCAACAAACATTGTCTTCAATATTCTAATTTCCGAATATATCTCCATATTTAGAAACTATATAATCTTCAAATATTTTGATTGATTCTTCAGACCGTTTAAAAATATCACGCCTTATATGATTTGCATAATATTCAGAGAATATTCAACATCTATTAATTTGAAAATGAATCTCATTAATCTAGCTCAGCAGGCGTAATGTCAACAGCTACTCCATGGGACATATTATTCCAGAACATGTTACAACATCTCATAGGACATCTTCTTGTTGTACTTGTTATGATTTGTACATGTTTCCTATTAGCAAGTTTTACATCCTATGATACATATTGTTGTTGTTATTTATTTTTACAAAAATTAAGCCAACCCTAAAAACAGAGAACTCACAATCTCGTCCTTTGGTAAATTCTTGGCTAAAACTAATAGATTACATTGTAGCAGAGAACAACAAAAACAAGGTAACATCTACTATTAGCAGTACAGTATATCTCAGCAACTGTGCAGTAGACTTCAGCAATTGGTCCGCATATTTTCCTGGCAACAAGGAGTCAGTTTTTTGGTAAGATGTCATGACATCTCGACTAACATCTTCAATCCAGCATTTTGCATGAACTCCATCGCAGCATAGACCTTAACACCAACGATTTGGTGTATATGAGGATGAAGATGGGTTACACTCCCCCTCAACCCAGGAATGTATGGTGCTACATCAAAGGAAGTATGTCAAAGATATTCCCAAGAGATTCAAAATGGAAGATTTGAATCCTGCCTCTTCATCCGTCAAACCAAATGCGAAGTTGGAGAAGCATGGAGAGAAAGACAAAGTTGATGCAACTTTGTTCAAACAAATTATTGGATCTCTAAGGTATGTGTGCAACAGTCGACCTGATATAGGTTTCGTTGTCGTATTAGTAAGCAGATATATGAGTGAACCAAGGATGTCACATATGAAGGCTGCAAGAAGAATCCTGTGATATTTGAAAGGATCAATAAACTGTGGAATACTATTTCGAAAAGACTCTGAAGGAAAAAAAGAAACAGTAAATTGTTTTTCATATGCTGCTTGGTGTTGAGATAAGGAAGATCGAAGAAGCACAACTGGATATTTCTTTCAAGTATTTGGTGCCTCAATCTCATGGTGTTCGTAGAAGCTACTTGTGCTGGCATTGTCTTCGTGTGAAGCTGAATATATAGCAGGATCCTATGCAGCATGTCAAGCAATTTGGATCAGAACTTTACTTGAAAAAATGGAAGTCGAAGTGAAGAAATAGTTTGTGTTGCAAATCGACAACAAGTCAGCCATAAATTTGGCGAAGAATCCAGTTGTGCATGGAAGAAGTAAGCATATCGAAGCTAGATTTCACTTCTTGAGGGAGAAGGTGAGTCGAGGTGAACTTGAAGTTAGGCATTGCTCAAGTGAATCAGAGTTGGCCGACATTTTCACCAAAGAATTGAAGATCGACAGATTCCTGAATTTGAGAAAGAAATTAGGAATAGTTCAGTTCGACTATGACTAGCATAGGTTTGACAACTTGAATTATGGGGGTGTGTTGAAATATTAGGTTTAATATTAAATATAACTCAAGTTGAGTAAGCCTAAGCCCAATTAGGGTTGCATATAAATAGTCATAGGTTGCATCCTTATTTCTACAATTCAAGTGAATAATATAATTCTTATTTCCTTTATTATTCTCTCTTTCTCCCCTCACTAGCTAAAAGTGTCTCACGCACTAATAATCGATGATGGATATATTTTCACTCATTATTTAATAGGTTTAGAATACAAAAGATTTTTTCTCACAACATTAGTATTCCATTTGCGCACTAAAAACATAAAAACATTAAAAATATAAACATATATTTAGAAAGGGTTAAAAACAATAAAAATTCAAAATTGAAAAATGGAGCAGGAGCTAAAGCGATGGAATCTAGAAATTACGAAGGGTTTTTTAAAAAAAAAATCTTTTACAAAGGCCTAAATCGAATCTCGCTAATATTTCAGGGGGTTTTTGTCTATTTAACCCTATTTAGATAAAAACATTTGTTGACCTAGTTTTATTAACTCTTTAATGCTTATTAATAGAAGTTAGGTATTAGTGTTTGTATTATTTTCCATGTCTCCTTTACACTTTAAAAACAAATATCTTGAAAATATATATATATATATATATATATATATATATATATATATATATATATATATATATATATATATATATATATATATATATATATATATATATATATATATATATATATATATATATATATATATATATATATATTCTCTCTTTATTTGACTGAAACCTAAATTTATTCATCTTTTTTAAACAAAACATGGGAATACAACAAACATAAATTCTACTAAATTCTACAATCTTTTAAATTACTACCTTTTAAAACATGTTGGGATGTTAAAATATCAATACTTAAGATTTACTACAACATTTTTTTTTACTATACCTCTAAAACCTATTACATGTTTGTTAGCAAAATTTCACATCGATCAAATATTCCACCGATGTGAAAACAAAATGTGGTGATATTTAGAACTTTCGAACAAAATTTAAAAAATATTCCACTGGTTAATAATTTAAGCAAAAGGAAATGTATTTTATTCTTATTTTAAAAACAGGCTTTTGAGCTATTCACATTACATGTATTTTTTAATTTCTTATTTGCTTTATTTTACTCGTGTTAATGTTATTTTTTGTTTGATATTTTTTTTGGCAAAATACTCTTTTTCGTCCCATAACTTTACCTCGGGGTCTATTTTGCTCCCTTAATTTTTAAAACGTTCAAATAGATCCCTTATGTTTCGAAACAACTTCATTTAGATCCTTTTCGTCTAAATCTCACAAACGACATTTATTTATGCATACGTGGCATCTAACGTGGCATCACTCCATCACCAAGGTCACTCAAATTTAAAAACAAAATCCCAAAATTTGCCTTCAGCAAGACTCGAACCAATGCCACTTTGGTTGCTGGACAGGATAATGTAACACTAGGTCACCTCACCTTTTGATAATTTCATCAACAAACTAAATATTGATTACAATATTATTCCTTCATATCATCTTCTCCATTATCATCATCTTCATTGTTGAACTATAAGAACAGATACAGAGAATCATGCAAGATCTAGAACGACTAATCAATACGCAGGCAAAGCAACTCCCACAGAACAACCAATCAATACGCAGGCAGAGCAAATCCCATAAAACAACTAGTTAATAATACATTGGAAAAGCAACTCCCACAGAACAACTATAATAAACATGAAATCAACACTTACAAAAACAATTTCAATCTTAAAATTAAAAACATCATTAAAATTAGAAATAGTTTACCATGCCAAGTAAAACGTTGGAACCAAGAGGATAAAGGAGTAAACAGAATCCAACTTGTACCAAAATTTCAAACATCAATTTAAACCCTAAATTCGATTGCAAAAATTGGGGGATTTTTTTATGCCGTAGAAACTTAGAACACGGTCATGGTAAAAACAACAGTAGAAATTAAGCGGATGAATCGAAAAATGTATGAGAGAAAGAGAAAAAGAATGAATGTGAATGCGACTCGCTTGCTATGTTTTATCTGAGGAGAGTCGTTTCCTAAGATGCTGGCACGCTGTGTGGAGACCTAACATTGTTGACAAAAGCTATTTTGGGTTTGATATTGGCTAGGTTAAATTAAAATTACAATAAATATATTTAATTCTTAAGTTATATCAAAAAAGTTGAAGTGGGTAAGTGGTAAGATACTATGTTCTGCAACCCTCATGACCACGGTTCAAGCCTGCCTGAAAGCAATATTTTAAATTTTTCTTGGAATTTTAATGAACTTGATGATCAGCATATGCCACATCATCCTTCAGATCAACCACGTGGATAAGCAAAAAATGGTATTTTGCTTCTTTTTTTTTTTGCGAGTTTGTGTTAAGGTTTTGTAGAGCCCTCCGCCTCGATTTTATGTGGAGCTCATGGGGGTCATCCTAACCTTGGAGTTTGTTGTTAGTCAGAATTAGCCTAATCTATGGTTGGAGTCAGATTCGAAGTTGGTGGTGTTGGCTTTTAGTAATACGTTAGTGGTGCCTTGGAGGCTTAGAAATAGATGAGATTTTTGTACTCAAGCTCTAAACAACATTAATTTCATGGCGACGCACATATACAAAGAAGGAAATCATTGTGCAGATAAAATAGCTAATTTAGGTTTTATAGTTGTTAACTATACTTGGTGGGATTGTTTACACCCTAATGTAACTAGTGATTTCAATAGGAACAAGTTAGGCCTTCCTAACTTTTGTTTTTGTTAGATTTGAGGTTTCGGTCTTTGTCCCCCTCATTTTTGTGTACCTAATTTTTCCTTTATATCATGGGCCGATGTCCCTCTTTTGATTAAAAAAATATTTGTATTATATGGTTTCTTGGATGCTACAACTTTTTAGTAGTGGCCTTGAGCTTGTAATGTTAGTGTTGTTAGGTGGTGGTCTTCAATAGTAGTGTTTAGAAAAAGTAAAAAACATTGTCAATTCCATCTTCCTCAACAAAATAATGGACACAACAAATTCAAGATTATAGGGTTTATTGTCACCATGGGCTCGTGGTTTGTGGGTTCCTAATCTATGCATAACATAAGTTTCAATTTCAATATCAGGTTATTCTTCTTCTATTGCCTTAAATTTAGTCTTTCTTAGTCTAAATATGTAATTTTGTATTGGAATTTTGCTTTTCATTGCAAACCCATTTGAGTCTAATAACACGCTTTATGCAAAGAATTTCATATTATGCCCTTTAACTATTCGTTGAGATGTTTCTTCCAAATTTCTTACGAATTTGATAATTATGGTGCATTTTGTGATTACTCTTAGGAAATACAAATAAATAGTTGGTGTAGGCCACTGTAAATACACATGATTCACTTTTCATATGTGTAGAATGTTTAAAATCACACATGGAGTATGGGGTAGTAATATATTACACATAATCCCAAATAATATGTTTGATATTAACTCTTTTACTTGTTACATTTTCAATTCGGTCAGCAAAATGTAAAACTCCATTAAATTTTATATCTTTCATTTCAATAGAAAATATAAATTAATAAAAAATAGGAAAGAAATAAATAATAATACTAAAAGTATATAATAAAATAAAAAAATCAATAATATAAATGTAATAGCCACGTTAAACCAAAAGTTATCAATCAACAATGTTATAGCCTAAATTGAAACAATAAAATAATTAAAACAAATAAAAGACGTACAACATGGAACAACATCAACATCCCATCACAGCATAATTATACACAAAGTTTCATGATTTCTTTCTCGTTAGTAGTTTCCAATATGGCGCACCTTCATCTACAATCCAATAACTAATTTCTATCATGTTCTTGCCATTAATATTACAACCTCCAAAAAATAACAGTCGATCTCCACATGAATGAAAGGATAGGCCCCAAACATCCATTGGGGTGCCATGATTAGGAAATATTCCAATGGTAACCCATGAGTGGTTGTCTTTATCAAACTTTTTTATTTTTTGTTGTGCATAATCAGCCGCATACAATACATTTTTTACAACCGCATATGAATGAAATGATCTAAAAATGATTGGTGCTCCAAACATCGCATTTTGTATCGGAAACATGTTGTCTATAACCCGCCATTCTTTTGTCTTCATATCAAACTCTTCACCACATGTAAGATGTGTTTTATGGTATGCTCCAATCCCACCCATGACATAAAATTTTCCATCCATAAATACACTTGAACACATTTTTCTAGCCGTATTCATTTTAGGAAGGGTCTCCCATTTTCCAGTGTTAGAGTTATAAAGTTCAGCCGAGCTCAAGGTTTTTCCACCCTCATCAACACCACCGGCTATTATGCCAATTTCACCAAGGCTCGCATAACCAAACATGCGTCTAGGAGTATGCAACATTTTTCCAACTGACCATGTATTAGTCAAAAGGCTATACTTATAAATGATAAGATCCATTAATTTAGTTCCAAACACTAGAAGCTCTGTACCAACAGCCAATGACCCAAAAACTTGAAGCTTTTTAGAATTTATTTTAGGCAAGTCCATCCATCTATTGCGATTTGGATCAAAAGCCTCCCATTGAAGGACTTCAAAGGAGAAGTAAATCCAATGTTCTAATATATCCATTTTTCCCCTCAGTTTATATAATTCACCTGTTTTAATTAGTGACCGAAAACTCTTATTTAATGCGGCAATTGACCCATAATCAGACCTTGACAATTTCAAAAGACAGTGAATTGATATATCTCGACCGAGCCCTTGAATAAGAAAACTTGACTTATGAGTCACACCAACATGACTTTTCCCACTCATGTTGTTTTTGGAACGAGCATGCAAAATGAAATTATTTTTCTCTTTCTCTTCCATATCTTTTTCCTCTACATCTTCACTGAGATAATTTGCTACTGATCTATATTTTATGGACATATCTTTCTTTCCTTCTATTTCTGAATGATGATTATTACTTTGATTATCCATCATAGACCAGCGATACAATCCAACTAATTTTTTCTGATTTGTATTTAGCTTCTGATATGCATTAACCCACAAAAAAAACATTAACATATTAACAAACATGAATTCAAATATTATTGAAGAATTTTTAATACAAATGATACAGAAAGTGTACAAATATTCACATCAATATGATTTATGGACAAAACCCATTTACACAAATATCACAAATTTGTAATGAGCATCCAATTTTCTAAACCATCTTACGAAGTACAAAAATTAAAACAAAATTAGTATTACTTTTCTAAAAATATATGTATAATTTTGAAATGAATACAAAGTAGGTTATCTTTGAATATAAATTAAAATAAAACTGAAGAGTTTTTAAGATTTAATTTGGAAAAAAAAAAGTTTTAATTATAATGATGACACTCATATACAGTGTTCTACCATATTATATCAATAAAATAAGTTTTTAAAATAGAACACTAATAATTCGAATTTGCATAAATCACATAATCCTTGTTCTACACAAATATTTATCTAATTTTTGAAGTATGTAAAAATATAAAATAAATGAGATTAAAGAAATAAGAATAAACTTACAGTATTTGAACTCCAGAATGTACTTGCACTCTCGTGAGTATTATATGACCAGCAGATTATGTTGTTTATTTTTTTTCAATAGCATTAATTATTTATAGTGAAAAAAAACTAAACAATAAAGCATTAAATTGAAGTCAAATTCTACAAACGGCACAAATTGTATATTTGGTTCATTGTAATGGAGTTTCTAATTTTTTTTTATCACAAAATGTATATTTGGTTCATTGTAATGGAGTTTCTAATTTTTTTTATATTCCCTATTTCATATAATTTATATTTTTTCTATATCTCACCATTCTCCTTATTTAGTTTTGTTTTTGCTTTACTTTGTCCATATATCACATTAAATTCTATTTGAATTTTTCATTTAATTTTATTAATTAACTTTTTATAATAATTTCCATGAAGACAATTACTTTTTGACTAGAATAAAGTCATGTTTATTGTCTTCCTTTTATATATATATACACTACCTTACCAGTATTATTAAATTGACCAATCTCGCTATTTTGCCCTTTTATCAAAATTAATTTACACTAACAAAAGGGCAAAATCGTAACATTCTAATTAAATTACTTTTTTTTACTATTTGTACACAATTTACCCATTAAGCCCTTTCATCTCTATGCATTACAAAATTCATTTGCTCATACTAGGGATCTTTTTGTAACTACAAATATTATGTACTATGATGTCCCAGTCCATGCCAAATACTCGCTTCCCATTGGTCATATTGAAAATCACTTTTCCCTCCTCCCAAAACACTGAACTATACGACTGCATTTATGCATCCATTCCTTCGTTCTCTCTCCATTGTAAAAAATTCAATTTTCCCTCATCCCAAACCCTAGCAAAATCAATCCACTCTCACCCTCTGTCTCTTTCTCTGCTCTCACTTTTCCTTCAAACCCTAGCAGTTTCTTCACCATGCCTCATACTTCGACGCCATCATCTCCACCGCAAATTAATATCATGTATTAACATCCTTCAGATCTGTTCTCATAGTGGTGGAAACTGATAACATTTAGGGTTTGATTATGTATCATTAAATGTTTAGTTTCAGAAGATGTGATTCCTCAGAGTCAGACATATTGGTGTTGACGTATTGTGATGCGCAATACAGATCAGACGTTTCATCTATATTGGGCAACATTCAGCACTAGCACCAGTGGTGGTGGTAAAACGCGTTCTTCTGAATTGGAAACACTGAAAACACTGAAATAATATTTCACTTTTATGTTCATATTCTTTTTCTCTTTCAGTTAGGGCACAACGAAAACGCACTACTTCTAGGTATCTCTCAGCCCGCGTCACGGTCAAAACAACAACATCCACCATGAATCTTGATAGGTTGGTCTTCTCATATGTGTGTTTTCCTTTCATATGTAGATTACTGATTCTCCTTTATTCTGTCATATGATTGTTTGAAAATATTTATTCATTTAAGTTCATTTTCATTTTTATTACTCGGTTGTATTTTTTCCAGATCTAGTTTTTAGGTCTCAAGGTGTGAAGATTTTCATGTTCATTTCCTTCTTCCAAATCCAGTTTCTTCCCTTTTGATCTATAATCTGACAGTGCAAATGTTACACTTACTGGTGAGCCCTTAAGTGTTACATGAACCATGATTTTCTATTGGTTGTGTTATATAATTGCTAGACATTAAGTTGGTGATCTCTATTTTGGGTTTTTTGTTTTAGGTTAACTTTTATGCTATGAATTTTATTATAGGTTAACTTTGATACAAAGACTGAATATGATAAGATCCAGAATTACTAAGTTCTACAAGAGGTTTTCAACAAGCTGATAAGATCTAGAAGGTAAGTGTATGGTGAGAAGTATGTTGAAAGACATTTACCTAAAGAACTTTGGGGAGAAGCAGTGTCGACTGCAACATACATTCTAAACAGATGTTCGATGAAGAAGCTAGAAGGAATTACTCCAGAAGAATGTTGGTTTGGTGTGAAGCCTAGCTTGAGTCATCTGAAGGTATTTGGATCTATAGCACATAGACATGTGCCAGATCAGTTAAGAAGAAAACTTGATGACAAGTCGAGTCAAATGATTCTTATAGGATATCATTCGACTGGAGGATACAAGTTGTTCGACCCAGTGAACAAGCAAGTAGTGATCAGCAGGGACGTGATCATAGATGAGCTTAAAGAATGGGATTAGACTGAAAATGTCAAGAAGGATTCAGTGAGAATTTTTTATGACAAACCAGCTACTGAAGTCGAAAAAGAAGAAGTTCGACAAGAAGAAGTCAGAGGTGATGCAGACCCAAATAGACCTCAAAAAACAAAACACGTGCCTGCAAGGTTGCAAGAATGTGTGATTACATCAGATGATGTAGTCAATGATGAAGGTGAGCTGGTAAATTATGCTTTCTATGCAGATGTCAAACCTGTCAATGCAACTGAGGCATTGAAGGATTCAAAGTGGGTGAAAGCTATGAATGAAGAATTGAAGTCCATCGAAGACAACAATACTTGGTCACTTATCGAATTTCCTCAAGGCAAGAAGGCAATTGATGTGAAGTGGGTATACAAGGTGAAGTGTAATCCCAAAGGTGAAGTGACTCGACACAAGGCAAGGCTTGTGGCGAAAGTATTTCTTCAGAAGGAAGTAATTAACTTCGATGAGGTTTTTGCACCTGTTAGCAGGATCAAAACGATCAAGTTAGTTGTTGGTCTGGCGAACATGAACAATTGGCACATGTGTTAGATGGACGTTAAATGTGCATTCTTGAATGGACCCTTAGACGAAGAAGTCTATGTTGCACAACCAGTTGGGTTTGTGAAACATGGCAAAGAGAGAAAAGTGTACAGGCTGCATAAAGCCCTATATGGACTGAAGCAAGCTCCAAGAGCTTGAAAAGAAGATCGACAGTTTCCTAAGGGAGAAAGAATTTATGAAGTGCACAACTGAGCATGGGGTATACGTAAGAAAAAGCAAGAGTGAATTGTTTATACTATATCTCTATGTCGATGACTTGTTGATAACAGGTAGCTGCAAGAAAGAGATCGAAGACTTCAAAGGTGATCTCAGCAAGGAATTCAAAATGTCATATTTGGGCGAAATTTCATACTTCCTTGGCATCGAATTCTACAAGAGTAGTAGAGGCTTGATGATGCATCAAAGAAGATATGCAAGTGAAATTCTCAAGAGATTTGATATGGAAGAATGCAATTTGATTTCGACACCTACAGAGCCAAGACTGCAACTGTCAAAGGAATCATATGAAAAGGATGACGACCCAACCCAATACAGAAGACTTATTGGGTCATTGAGATACCTTTGTCACACAAGGCCTGACTTAGCATACAGTGTAGGTATGATAAGTAGATTCATGCAGAAGCCAAAGGTATCGCACCTAGCAGCGGCAAAGAGGATACTGAGATATCTGAAAGGAACTCTCGACTATGGCATTCTGTTTCTTACAGTTGATGAGGGAAAAGAATGTAAATTAGTGGGTTACACCGACTCGAGTTGGTGTAGTGATGCTGAGGATCGAAAATCCGTAGCTGGTTATGTGTTTATGCTAGGTGGTGCACCAGTTGCTTGGAGTTCGAGAAAGGAACCAGTAGTGGCACTATCATCGTGCGAAGCAGAGTATGTAGCTGCTTCTCTCTGTGCGTGTCAAGCAACATGGATGGTGAACTTGTTCAAAGAGATTACAGGTAAAGATCATGGAGCAATTACTATGAAGATCGACAGCATGTCATGTAACACCCTTCTAAACCCCGCGAAAATTTATAAAATAATTCAGAGTAAAACATGAAAATAAGGGTGCCACAATTCCAATTAAACAAATTTATCATAACTTCATTGTCATGCTTTCACTAAGGAACAATTCATCATAATACATAAACATCTCATGTTAACACAGCGGAAAATTCATCATACGGATAAGCATAACATCATTTATGCAATATCTCACAAAATTACTCCAATGACAACAAAATAGAGTATCATCATCAACTCTAAACTAGCGTTCCCCCAGTGTTACAATATCAGAGCATGACACTGACGCTATACTAAACAAACTGACTCATGAGCTAATCCTCATCGAGCCAAAAGCCGCTACTCGCCAATCTGAAATCATCAAAGTAAGGGTGAGTCTCATTCACAATTAACAAATGTTATCGAATCATAAACAATAACACATCATAGTCACATTATTCATCCAATTTCATTATATTCAGATTGTCAGGAAGTACTCATCAACACACAACAGCAAATAGAATACATTACCAAGAGACAACACCATAATTCATCCAAACAAATCATAACCATTACACAATCATCACATATTATAACATTGGACAATCTTCCATTCATGTTATAATAACACAAGTAACCTAATGCAAGTGCAACTATATGCATGTGGTACCAAAATCTGGGATAACCCATCTCACCGATCCACCATCGTCAAGGATACGGCATCACCCACTCACTAATTCCACACAATGGGAATTAGCTACCACTGATCCACCATCGTCAAGGATCAGCCACATAATGATTATGAATGCATGTATCAACCATAACATGCTTATCACCCACATAAATCAACCAAATGTCATAATCATCAACCACCACAATAATCAATAGCCATACACAGTTATGCTATTTCTCAACCACAATAAAATACATATTTTACATCAACAATATATGTATAACAAACACCAACTACAACCATAACATCATAACAGGTAAATCATTCATTATACAGTGCAACAGCAATAACACCCCTCACAATCGTGTACCAAGTACCACAAAGCAACTCATCAACGACGGAGTATTTACCTCATCATTCCTCAAACACGTGATGACCATATTTACCATGAACAACACCCATTTTGCACAATTAACAAAAGCAACCACATTATCACAACATACATCATTGCACATATTCAATTATGCACACAACAGCCATTGCACCTCATCAGCTATGCAAAACCAGAATAAACCACATTTGAGGAAAATGATACTTTTTAAAATAAAATCAAGTTGTTATTGTTTTATTCATTTCATATGGTAGAACATTCAATTTAAGGAACAACGTCCAAAACGACGTCTAAAACGGACTTACGGTTTGAAAGTTACACATCTTTAACTTTTTACAAGAAAACAGTTATCGCTACAGCACGCGGCGCAACCAACGTTCGCGGCGCGACCTGAAGCATACAAACACGTTCGCGGCGCCAACCTATGCACGCGGCGCGATGCGAGAAAACAAGTACGCCTTCGCGGCGCGCACCTACCTTCGCGGCGCGAACTGGCAAAAGTCAGAGCTTTCATCGCATTTGACAGCATTACGGGATTTACCCCAAAATCCCCAAAACCAAACCAAGTTATGTTATGAACCTCAAATACCACCATATCAGCCACATACATGTTATAACACAAATATAACACACAAAGAGGATCATTTAATCATCATAACAGCCATATAATCATACAATTCATCACATCATACAATTCCCATCAAAATCATCCCAAAACCCCAATCTAGCATATAACCAATTGACACAACCAATGCATCTAAATCAGTCCCATCATCTATAATACGATAAAAGATGTTAACCGGAAGAGTCCCCCCTTACCTTAGCCAAAGATCTTGATTAGCCCTCTTCCTCTTCTGTTCCTCTTTCACGTATCAGCTTTCCCATCTCTCATCTCCTCTGCTCTGCTTTTCACGTTCCTTTTTCCTTTTTCCCAATTTTCCTTATTTCCTTTATTTTATGAAAACATAAAATAATTAGTAATGGGCTTACTCACTTAGCACCCCCATACTACTAATCTCACCATTCTAGCCTAATGGCCCTTAATCCATAATTTTCCAATAATTCAACAAAATACCAAATAATTCTAAATAATAATTTAATTTCCGATTAAATTAAAATTAGAAAATATGGGGTGTTACATGTCAGCTATCAACCTGGCGAAGAATCCAATAGCACATGGTCGAAGAAAGCACATCAAAATGAGGTTCCACTATCTTCGAGAGCATGTAGCTAAAGGGAAGATGAATCTGGAACACTGCAGAACTGAGAATCAGATTGTAGATATCATGACGAAGGGAGTCCTGGTCGAAATATTCAGAAGACTAAGAGCTATGATGAACGTAGATAGCTTCGACACAATGAATTAGGTGGTGTGTTAAATTGTAATTCCTTGTGTCGAAGCAGGTTGTTGCTCGAACACAAGGTGTGTCGAATAAATCTATCAAAGTGTGGAAACAATTTATTACACACAGATTTGATTAGAATTGATTTAGGTCTAAAATAGGTATTTTTGGGCTTTTATGTTTTGGGCTTTGACTTAGGGAGAAAGCAAACCTAAAACTATAAATAGAGGGAGTAACACCTATTTTGAAATAACTTGTATTCACAGAAGTTGCAGTTGCAAGTGAATAACAGATTTTCCACAGTTTGTGGGCAGAGAGGAACTCTGCAGAAAATACTTTCTTCTTCTCTTTTAATTTCCGCAAACTCTAGTCCTACTTTTGTTCTTATTTTTCTTCATTGTCATCTTTAACGATAAGGAATTACTCAAAGGTTTGAGAGTCTAATTCCAACATAAAACATATCGAGTTTGTAGATCATTTGTTTATCTTATGTGAAGTAGCCTCCTTGATCGTATATGCTTCTTAGTTGGGTGGATATGTCTTTACCTCTCCCATAATTGATTTTATGGGCTTTTGAGGTTTTTCAAAGACTTGGTATGGGTAAGAAATCTTGTATATGTCTACTTTTGATATTCATGGCCTTAATTATTTAAAAAAATGTGTGGTAAAATCACTTTTTTAGAACAAATTTGTTTGTAAATTACAAAGGAAATTTGGTAATTAGTTTGACTTTGATGTGGATCCATTCTCATGTTTCACATTTGTCTTTTTGAATGTGACATATGGTGTTTTTTTCTATTTGTCTATTCTTTTTCGACCTTTTGTTTAGCCAGTTTTATCACTTTTTAGAACACCGCTCCTACTCTAGCATTTTGTATCTTATTTTTCTTTATATATATATATATATATATATATATATATATATATATATATATATATATATATATATATATATATATATATATATATATATATATATATATATATTTGAAAAGGCTTTCATCCAGTTTAACCATTGTTAATTAAAAATTTTAACTCAGCATTTAATCAACCTAAACTAAAAAAAAATTCAATAATGCATGGATATATAATATATTTCCTTTACTAGTTTCTTTATTTAAATTATAACAAATACACAATTTATACACTCCTTCTTAAATTTAAACACTTCAAAAATACTTAAAACATCAATTCAAGAGAAATTCTCAAGATCTAGATGAACTTTACTTCTAAATATGAAGTTGATCCTACTCCCACTCAAACACCTATTTATTAAATTTATTTGAAAATATATTAAAAGATGAAAAATTAATATAACAATAAAATAAACAAACTCTATCATAATAGGTGGGGTTAATGAAGACTAACAAGTAAAGGAATATGGGGTAAATATTTCAATTTATTGATTTACTGGAAAAGTATCAAGTATTATGGAATGAAATCCATTTGAAATCTAAGAAGAAGGGGAATAGAATAGACAATTCATTCATTGTCTTCTTTAATCATTTGCCAAACTATCCACATGTAGGTGGAGGTGCATGTTCTTAGGTAATAAAAAGTGATTTTTATATTATTCATTTAATTTTTTTGAACTTATAAACTACCATAACCACTTCTATTTATAGAGATGAATACATGGCTGATTGTTAGCTACATTTATCCATGTATGGGAATACTCTCTTGATTATATACATCCATGCAAAGCTAAATGATATGGTCTATAATACTTGCAACTTAAGTTACTCTTCTAATACTCCCCCACAAGCTCATGGAGAAGGGAGAACCACGATTTTGAGTTTGATGTGAAGCTTCTAAAAAGTTGTATTTCCTAATGGTTTTGTGAGAATATCTACAGCCTACATAGAGCTTGGAACATGTTGAATCTTTATGAGTTTGGAAACAACACGTTCACGCACAAAGTGAATGTCTTGCTCATTGTGTTTAGAGCGGGCATGAAGAATTGGATTGTCAGATTAGAGGGTAGCACTGAGATTGTCGAACAAGAGTGTATGGAAAATAAAAGGAATACGGAGTTCCTGAAGGAGAGACTCGAGTCATAGCAAATAAGATGTCGTGTGAGACATGGCATGATATTCTACCTTCGTGCTTGAGTGAGTTATCAAGTTCTGCTTCCTAGAGCTCCACAAAACAAGATTTGGTCCAAGAAAGATATAAGAGCTTCAGGACGATCTAGGCACAAAGTTTCACTTATTAGTTAGGAGGAGATTTATCCCCCAGTGTATCTCGAAAGTAGAAAAAATAGAACTCATTCGAGAGAGCTTGGTGGTGTTAAGAATGGTTCGAATGGGCGTTCTCTTAAGAGTAAATTAGACGGATAGAATCTAATTCATGTTTATGCTAACAGAAGAGCAGAGACAATACAAATACAACTTTTTTCTCATGAAGCAACTTTGCAAGAAAGGAGTTAGTTCCCTCCGAGACGTGGAGCACCTATCATTGAGATCACTCGCACAATCAGAGTCACTATAAGCACAATAAGAGAACTTGCAGGAAAGTGCAACTAGAGACAGCAGAAAACCATGATTGATAGTACCACTTAGATACCTCAGTATATGTTTATTGATCAATTAAATAAATTTAACATTATAGTTACAAACAACTTTAATCACAACAAAGATAATCTATATGACTTAATCAATACCGAACCTAAAATTTACACAAATTTGATATGACCAAAATAAACCTAACAACATAAGATTTATATGAAAACGGTAAAAAACCTAAAACATTCAACTATACATAAAATTTAAAGGAGATACGGAGAGATAATATTGCACCAGGGTTTAAATTTGGTTCCATGTGTTCATCATTGCTTTGCACCTTATTCAATCTCCAGTGGTGGACCATCGAAAAATTCGTATTCTTCCACTACTTTGGAAATTTTACAATGTCCATTTTATACAATCAAGGAACCGGATGTTGAAATTAAAAACAAAAATGATCAGCTTCAATTTGAATATTTCCTTCTTCTATTATACACATCCCACACAACTGAAATTCCAATGTCTTCCCTTAGTCTTAATTGTCTTCTTACTCAAACCCATGATCTGCTCTAAGCATTTGTTGTGCAGTGATCTTTACTCAATCATATTGATACATTTTCTGAGCTTTCTTCTCATCTGGAGAAACATAAACTCCCAACTTTTTTCTGCAACAACCTTTACTTAGTTCTATCAAAGTCTTAGATGGAGAAAATCTTTTCTTTTTGCTCCTGCTAGATTTTCAATTCTAGGCATTACCACACAACACTAATATTGACCTACAACTCAAGAGTTTCACAAACATCAATGATAAGAGATCACCCTTTATGATAGATTTCACTTTCTATAATAACTGAGAATAAACCAACTCATAATATCTTGCTAATGGTTAAAGATAAATGTAGATTCAATTTACTTGTGTTTGTGTGAGCTTTGATAGCTAAAAACTATGCTTGAAATACTCTTAAAGTTATAATATTGTCACTAGCGTTTTTTTAAATGACACCAAAATGATTTATATATGTGTTTGAGATAGAGCACTAAAAGTGAGTAAAAATATCCATTTTATTCGAGTCAAACATAATGGATATGCTTTGAGTCTATGGAGAATTTAGGATTCAAGTTAGTGATTTGATTCAAAGAATCATGTGATTCGAATCACACAAACTAAACCAAAATATGGTATTTTAAATGAATTTTTATTCGACTCAGCCTTTATCTTGATTCGAATTATGCTTACTTTTGATTCAAATCAGAGAACCTTATGATATGAATCACATAGGAAATGGGAAAAACCTGAATAATAATTTATTGATTCAAATCATGCATATCCTTGATTCGAATCACACTTCAAAAAGTTACTATGTTAAGAGAAATGAAGTGTTTCATTGAATTTAAGATTGGTATAAAAGATAAGATAGAAAACGAGACAAGCAACAACACCAAAATCCTATAGGGGCTTGCATGACATGCATTATAAATGTGTCAACTTGAGCATTCAGTAAAGCATGATCAATGGTTTCCTTTGTGCTCGCCCAGAAACATTGCACCTTATCAAATTTTCATAAAACTACATAAATTGATATATTAGACTCATTACAACTTCTCCCCTTTTGCACAGTCAAAAAGAGATAGATAGAAATTGAATCTAAGCTCATAAATCCAACAAACACTAAAAATAATCCATAGAAAATTGTGTTAAAAATTAGCTAAAGAAAGGTATTCACATAATTAGAAGATTAAATCATAGATGGAATACATTATTATTAATGTCAAATGCAACAAATATCATAAAAGCTGAAATGAATATTTAGTAGCAAAACACAATGGTTACAACACACATAACTTTGGAAGAGGGATAAATAATGCATGAACATAGCAAAAATGATTTCAACATGAACATAATCGAACATTTCATTTTACAAGATCTTAAATGCACAATTGTGGAGTTAAAAATTTGTCAAATTTGGATGAAGAAGCAGCATCCTATACACATATATCATCACATATAAGATAGAAAAGATAAAGGATTAAATAATGACATGATAGATTTTAGAGAGATCATATCAATAGTCTTGTAAAAAATAACTTGATGCACAAGAAATCATTAGTGAAAAATAAAATACGTAGAAAACTAGAAATAATTAAAGAATCAATCTTTATTCGAAACAAGATGGGTCAATGATCCCCAATTCCCTACGGATTGTATGAAAAAGTTCTACAAATAACAATTTTGTAAAAATATCAGCAAGTTGAATTTTGTTGTCCACATATTAAAAAAGAACACCCCCTTTTTAAATGATTCCTAAGGAAATGGTGCATAATCTCAATATGTTCGGTCAGTGAATGTAGAACTGTATTCTTAGTTAGGATTATAGTGCTAGTGTTATCACACTTGATTGGAACAAAACCTAGTTTTAAATTGTAATCTAGTAGTTATTGTTTTAGCCAATTTTTCAAGTGTTATCACACTTGATTTGAACACATTTGTAGAACTGTATTTTTTTTTTGTTAAAAATGTCCAATTTTTTTTTAAAAAAAACTATGTTTTTCTAACTTTTTGGAAATTTAGGACAAATCATAGATCGTACTGTTTTACAAAAAAATGGGAAAATTGGCCAAATCACATATTGACAAAAATTGGGGAAAGACAAAAAATGCATGTTTCACAAAAAATACAGACATTGAAAACACGTTCTCAAATCATCCCAAATGTTATCGATTTACTATAACGACCATCAAATTCATCACAATTATCTTAACAATTGTGCATCAACATATTATAACAACAAGTACAGTAAGAATTATTCACATATATCAATAACAACCATCTGACGATGACCATAGGGGATTTATCTCAAATCTTATTCGGTCACCACAGTAAACACATAAAACAAATTTATTACTTGATCGATGCCATTGGAATTTTGTCCATACCCCATTTGGCCAAACATATCATAGAAATTACATAAAACACAAAAATCCTCCATGGCGCTGATGGGAGGGCAATGACTCTTCGCCATCCTGGTTGTCTAATTATCACCATAGGTAAAGTAATCCACTCTTACCTCGAATGAATTTTTTTAACAAATTATGACTAATTCTTCATGTTCCTAAGGTCGCTCTCCAAGGCTCTACATATCCCAATTTCACCTTTCCCATGATCGGCCGCTTTTCAAATTTTCTAACTTTTTCTCGTACCCAAGCTCTAGCCTCTCACGTTAGAATATATATTATGCTAAATGTTCCAATTGTCTCCACACACCCTTCACTTTTGGATCTTACATATTTCTAAAGGTAACAACCAAATAATCTCATAATTATTTTATTCCATAAAATTATATTTTCTAAACCGGATGTAACATTTTTATTTTAATTAAATAAAAATTGCGTTTAAATAATTATTTAATAAACACTATAGTTATTTCTATTAATTCCAATTATTTAATTATTTTAATAAATCATATTTTATTTCCCCACTCTCAAGCTCAATATTTCCCGTAATTATTAAATTATTAAATTACTAAAATATTAATCTCACAAAACATCACAATAACTCAAAAATTAAGTAAATCATACAATACACATATAAGCATTCAAATAATTAAATAAAATATTAATCTAAAGTTGGGGTATTACACTAAGTCCTCGATCATCAAAGTGAAAGCACATTCACTCATTCCTTCCTATTTAGATTAAAAGTATATTTTTTCAATTCAAAATTATTTTTATTATTTTTTATATTTTAGAATATTTGGTTTCTATTTGTATATTTTATGATAAATAAAAATAAACAAATTAAAATAAAATAAATAAATAAAATCTAAAAGGGGATTAAAAATTAATTGAATTCTATATTTGGTGTTTTTGTATCTTTGTATTTTAATATTAAATAAAAACACAAAGTGATGAGCGCAAATAATAGACCTTTTTGTTGAAATTAAATAAAAGACTAGATATAAAAATTAATAATAATAATGATAATAATAACATTATAATAATACTTAAGGATGGAATAAAAAATATATTTATTAAATAAATAAGATACATCTTGGTTAAAATTTATTTTAAAGAGAAAAAAGCATTGTAAATTTTTTTAACGGTATTTAGACCTCATACTAACTATACTTTATAACAATATAAAAATAAGAAGGAAGAAAGAAAAAATTAAAATTTAGAATATTCCAAATAACAAGCATGTAAAATACCTATCTTTTCCATATAACAACAAAACAACTTAAACAATCATCTACACAAATATCTCATGCAAAAACAAATAAAACATGAAAATTTCAAAATAAATCCTAAACCACTATTCTGCAACGAAAAGAAAGTGACTAACATGGAATGTCGTGACCAATGTAAGCGACCTCATCTTTTCTTTTCTTTCCCTTTTCTTTGTATTTTGTGGTTTTGATCGTGAAGGCCTAGGGTTTTTAGAGCAAGTTTTGTCTTCGTTGTGAAGAAAAACTTTTTAGTTTTTTTTCTTTGAATTGTGAACGTCTGAGACATTCCACCATGTGAAGTAGACACCTCTGTGTCAAACGAACTAGCACTAACTCGTGGCCTGGATCGCATTGTCCTCTCTCTAAGAACAAACACATGTTAGGATACATGACAATGCCTCAAATTCTCCTAATTTTCAACCATTGTTCCTATTATACAAAAAATAAAATAATATCAAAATCAAGGCAAGTAAATTTTGGAGATGCATCTCCGTAAAATAGGAAAGCAAAATCCAGAAAAATTCCGAGTTGCATCTCCATAAAACTAGAAAGGCAAAACAATCTAAAAAAATTCTGAGATGTATCTCCGTAAAAATGTGTGATAGCAAACATTGTCCTGAACACCAACAAATTTGTATGCATGTCTAAAAAAAATACCTATTTTAAATGTAACTACAAACTAAATAAAAATAAATGGGCTTAAGGCCTTACTTCTATAAAGAAAAGTATGAAAAAAAGTAAATAAAAATAAACAAAAGACAAAATGAACTACAAAATGGTGGTACAATAAAAAAATGCTATAGGCACAAGGGAGGGGGTCCCACAAGAGTCCGTTGAACAATCAAGAGGAGTGTGGGAAGACTTCTTCCTCCACAATCCCGCATTTAGTTACTATTCCTGTAGCAAGAAAAATGGAAGAAAAAACTACCAACAAAATTGTAAAAATGTCATAACTTTCTCAATTTTTCATGGAATTAAACAAATGAATAATGAAAATTCATTTACTCTGATCTCATAAACAAGATTCTATGCTCAAAATCAGCAATTAAATCACATAAATTTATGGAGGGGGGATGCAACAACCCTCTTTTGACTTAATTTTCCCATAACTTCATCAATTTTTCATGGAATTAGACAAATGAATAATGAAGATCGAACTATTTGATCATGCAAACAAGGATCTATGCTCAAAATAAAAAATAAACAATAAAAATTTACGAAAAAACTGAAAATTAATCCACATTTAATCACTTTTGCTCATGGAGATTCAAGAACACTTTAACTTATTGATTTTGAATCAATGGAGTTTCCACGCAAAATGGTGATCATTAAGATGCTAAATAAATGAAGCAAGAATAAAAATGAAATAGAATTAAATAAACAACAAATATTGGAGTTTACCTGAAATAAATATCAATAAAGAGAAGAAAGAAGTTACTTGAAAAAAATGGAGAAAAATGACGCAAGTTTTGGCTTAGTTTTATAAGGGATTGGCGGTAAGATTTATGAATGAGAATGTGTTTATTTATATGCGCTAAAAAGGATAGTGTAGGAATTAAGAAAAAAGAAGTAAAAAATGTGAGTGCATTATAGAAGCTTATTTAATTAAATAATCAATGAATAATAATGCAATAAATCCATGAAATAATGATGTAATAAATATATGGAATATTGATTTAATAAATGAGAGATATTTTGGACCTTCTAGAAACACTGACTTTTATTTTATGATGTATGAAAATGATTAACAAAATTCAAATGGATATAAAGATGATAAATCAAATGATCATGAATTTATGTTCTAAAATGTATAATGAAATAAGGCAATTTTAGTTAATTTCTTTCAGCATATAAAATGATGAATTTATTTTTTACTTTTTAGTTGATTTTTGGTCCACCTAATTCATAAATGATCGACTAAAGACACAAATGTGATATATGAATGATCTTGGGACAAGATTGGGGTATGACCCTTCCAGAAAAATGAAACAAATTAGGAAATTAGACGAGACAAAGTTTTGCCTCAATATGTGCAAGAGTTACCAATACTAAATGCCATCATGAATTTTAATAAAATGTCTTGGAATTTTGAAATTTAACAACAACTAGTCGTCATGAGAAATATAAAGACCACACTCATGTTACATAAACATTTTAAACAGGCTCGGCCCTGTGCAGGAGCAGCAGGCTCTACAACACATGGCCCTAAATTTTGGAGGGCCACAAAATTTAAAAAACTCTAATTTTTTTACATTAAAAATAATAAATATAAAAATTGTTATAAAAAAATTTAATATATCAAAAAATGTTATGATAAAAACATAATAAATTAAAAAATGAGATTGATCAAAGTCAAGATTGTAACGCCCCGAATTTAATTAATTATTTAATTAAATTAAATCAAGGATTTATTCATTGGAATTAGTTGAAGTCGAGGTTTATCGATATTATTCTACAAACGTAATGGATTAATATGTTGATTTGAACAGTTAAGTTATGGTCAGATTAATAAGTCGGATTAGTCAGAGAGGTACAATTGCGAGTTAGTATTGTTAAAGTTATGGATCGATGGTAAATTTGGAATATTATTGGAAATAATATTCGGTTATGTTGTGTGGTTATTTATTTGTGTGTGTTATTCGGATTAATTGAGTAATTAAAGAGATATTATGAATTGGGCCTAAGTGGAAGGAATATAACACAATGGATGGGTTATGGGTTAAGCCCATTAGTGAGAAAAGATAGTAAGAGTTAGGGTTTTAGATGTTAAACCTCATAACTCATTTTGTGGAAAAAGAAGAGAAAGAAGAAGAGAAAGAAGAGAAAGAAGGGAAGGAAGAGGGAAAGCTATGGCATGAAGAGGAAGAGCTCCATTGAAGGAAGTGAAGCTTTTGCTAAGGTAAGGGTGGGGTTCTTACTTTCTAAGGGTTGGCATGATGATGTATATGGTGGGTTAGATTGTATGTTATTCTCCATGGAAGTTGTGTGTAGAGATGTTAAGGTTTATGAACAAATGTGTAAATTTATGATTTGAAATGTGTTTTAATTGATGTTTGATGATTGTTATGATATTAGAAGTTCCATAATATGTGTTGTATTTGTGTTTATAACATGTATTCCATTGTTGTTCATGATGGTTGGTGTTTTTAGCTTGATTGGGTTGAGTTTAGGGGTTCTGGGATGGGTTTCGTATGCTGTTTTCCGTGTTTTGGGGGTTTCTGAAATCGCCAGTTCGCGCCGCAAACCTCTGTTGACGCCGCGAATTGCCTGGAAGAAACTCAGGAAAAATTGGATTCACTCAGTTTGCACCGCGAACTTTGTTGGCGCCGCGAACCCTGTTTTGCAGAACTTTTTCTAAACTTTGAGATGATGTAACTTTTGATCCGTAACTCCGTTTTAGGCGCCGTTCGAAGCGTTGGAAAGCTAACGCAATGAACTATACCATGATGCAATAAAATGATTCATATGCTATAGTTTCCTATTATGTTTATTAGGATTAAGTGATGAACTATGTTGTGTTAATATATGAAGTATGCTCTTTGCGATGAATTGACATAACTATGTTGTAGTATAACTTGATGTATGTTTTCTTATGATAATACAATGTTATTGAGATGATGATAAGTACCTTACTTATGATGAATGAGATAATGATGTATGTGATGATATGCGTGATTAATAAAGATGTTGTATGCTATATGCGATTAATTGTGCGTATTTGATATGTATGAGTCGACGATGATGCCATGCGATGACTTAGCAATATATATGAAATTGAATATAACGTGTTATGATGATTACTTGAATTAAGGAATATGACGAATTTGTTGATGTTTGTTGTTGTTGTGCAATATGTTGAATTGTTATTGTTTCTATAACATGATGAATTTGTCGTTGTTGTTGTAGACCCTATGGTCACTATTGATAAGTTGTATAATGTTGATGAGTTGTATTGTGATGTATTGCGAGGTGAATTATTGTTGTATGATGATGCAACATAGTGACGTGATTGTGAAGTGATGCATTCTTATGAATGATGATGATTTTGTTGTTGTTGAAGTTCGACATTATATTGATAATGTTCGATGGTGATTTAGATGATGTTGTGACGTATTAATTATGTGTGTTGTGTTTGTGTGGATGTCACATTTATTGAGTCACATCCATTGCATAAAGAGACGGTGGCCTTAATGGAAAAAGCGACGGTGGCCTTGATGGCAAATAGCGACGGTGTGCCCAATGGCAAATTTTGAGACGGTGGGAGTTTTACTCCAAATGGTACCACATGCATTTGCATATGTCGAGTCACATATGAATTGCATTTGAGTCTTATTTTATTATGTTTGTGGTGATGTGTTGACTTGATGATGAGATGTTTATCGTGATATGTTGGGATCTTACTTGTGAATTGCATATATTGTCATGGTTATTGTTGACATTGTTGCCATTCCATAAGTTGATTATGTTATTTGAATTGTTGAGTCGATGATCTGTTGTTGTGACATGATGATAGTATAATTATGAATTTGAATATGTTGTCTTAACTGATTAATGATATTGTTGCCGTTTTGAAAGTTGTATTACATTGATAAGTTGTTTTGCGGTAAAACTTGTTGTAAGATGTTATGTGATGCGAAGTGGTGAAATTATGTTTGATCTATATCTCCTATATTATTTATCATGCATTCCTTTATATTGTAAGATATCTCACCCCTTTGCTGATATTTCCCCTACCATGGGAAATGGGCAGGTACTCAAGATTAGTTGTGGATGTTCGAGGTTATTGATGTGAAGTTTTGATGTTTCTTTATGGCAAATCGAGTCGGTGTCCATTGCTCTGATACGTAGCACTCGGGGGGATTAGTCGTTATTACTTGATTGTTGTATTCTATGATGAAATTTGTGTTAAGTTGAATATAAAGATGTTTTTAAGTTGAAATTGGAAGATGTTGGATAAAGTCTTGTTTTCCGAATGCTATGTATCTGTGTTGATTGCAATATGAGTATGTTTGTTTGGTTAAGTCGAATTGTGACATCCCATCTTTGATGAATATTTTTAAATGCACTCTGATTGTCGCTTTTAATTGTGGGGTAGATTTGGGGTGTTATAATAGTGGTATCAGAGCCAGGTCGGTCTGTCCGGCCAATGTTGTCTAATGTTGTTTATTCCTGTGTACGCGACGAGTGTGTGAAACACTATCGGTACTTGTTGTTCTTCTAATCGTTGTATGCAGGAGTTGGTTTGAAGCTAAGTGGGGGAGAAGCTATGCTTCTCAAATGTGTTCAGTTGTAAGGTGTTAGTATATTGATGCTAGCGACATTGCAAGTGTCGAGGGAGTTTGTTGTTTCCCAAATCGAATGTGACTTGGATTTAAGATTTTGGTTGCTAGTTAAGTTGGAATCTCATGAAGAAGAGGGTGAGAAGGAATTGTTAATGTTTACTACCCGAAGGATGAGGGCCCTGTAGAGATTGGTGATATGAAAGTGTGGTTCAAGTTACGGTTGTTTATGAAGGTAACTGTTAAGTAACAAGAATAAGTTCTAGAAGATGGAATTTAGAAGTTATGATGTTTCGGCAATACTGATGGACTATAAAGTCCTTGGTTGAGTAGCCTTGTGTAAGATGCCGATGTTGGATCAGTAACTAAGTGAAGTATTGCGGTAGACCTTGCGGTAGAATTATTGTAAGTGATTGAGATAGTGGTAGGAGCTATTGAAGTTGTTGAAACTTTCTGAAGGGCGAGTAAGAGCTAGAAGTGCGCAAAGATGAGTATGATTTCAATAATAAGAAATGTTAATAATGGCGTACAGGAATTTTGTTATGATGTATCATAAGAGGTGTTTAGAAGGTAGCTGCAAGACGTCGGTGTTAGCATTTTTGGATGATTTTGGAAGATTAGTGAATTATGGAATTATAGTACTTCTGGTGATATGAATACAAGTTGGAAAAGAATATTATTAATGTTGGTAATGATGGTTTATACTCCATTGTGGTTGTCGGCTATCTATTGACAAATTGAGGACTTGATCACCCTTAATCTTTTGTTGATAGTAGACGAAATCGTGATTGGATGACATAGACGTATCTTGCTAGCTTGATAGTGCATAAAGGGATGAATGTTATGTCGTGAAGATATCTGGTTGGCAGGAATTAACGGAAAAGTATCAATGAATAGTTGATAAGTAATGAACAGGTCAGAGAAGTTGGTTTATAGGCGAGATAGCGTCGCAAAGTGAAGGATTGATGATGTCGAGTGAGCATCGATTTTGGTGATGGATGTTCAAGGAAGTCTGAACTAGATTGATTGTGAACCATGTAGTTGAAGGAAAGATTTTACATGGACGGTGACTTAAGATGGATTATCAGAGTTGCGCAGCGGATGTGTAAGGTGGCGTAGTTGCTTCACTGTGTGGTTGTTAAAGGTGAAGAACTAGGTATTGAAAGCCTAGGATAATGATATATCTTGATCTGCATGTTTGATTTGGTGGGTGTTGAAATAAGAACGATGTGTCGGAGATATGATATTTTCTCGTGAATACTTGCTGAGTTTATAAGGATAATATTGGATTTGTTAGTTTATGGTGATGTTGGGTGTATTCGTCGAGTGATCTTGTTAAGTTGGTGCTATACGTGTTCTGGTTTCTGTTATCGTGATATTGTTGTTGGACTCTGTAAGTAAGAAGTGATATTTTGTACTATGACTAAGTTGAGTATGCTGGCTACATTGATGTCACTATGAGAGTGATACAACGAGGCAGAGAGAGAGTTGTTGGTGTTTGTTGAAGATTGTTATGTATAATTAAGGGAATGAAAGTACGTGTGTGTTCTGGTGTTGAGAATGATGTTATTACGATAATGGTGTGGTGTTGAACACCCAAGTATGAGAAGGTTATGGTTGGTACTACCTTAAGAATCATATGTCAAGGTATGGTTGAGCAGTCATGACTCTGTTGCTAAGTTAATGAAGTAAGATTGTATCTCCACATTTGAGCGTGTTATTGTTATTGATACCTTAAGTGTTGGTAAGTCGGGAGGTTCATGAAATGGTCGGTAAATTGTTAACAAGTATGCCGTAGAGATGTAAAATAATTGACGCTGGATTTAAGTCAGATTAAGTTGTTTTGGTAGTCGAAGTATTGTCAAGCGCAACTGAGAATCGGAGAGATAGAAGCGAAGTTAAGGATGACTATGTCGGATAGATTTTCGAGGACGAAAATATTCTAAGTGGGGGAGAGTTGTAACGCCCCGAATTTAATTAATTATTTAATTAAATTAAATCAAGGATTTATTCATTGGAATTAGTTGAAGTCGAGGTTTATCGATATTATTCTACAAACGTAATGGATTAATATGTTGATTTGAGCAGTTAAGTTATGGTCAGATTAATAAGTCGGATTAGTCAGAGAGGTACAATTGCGAGTTAGTATTGTTAAAGTTATGGATCGATGGTAAATTTGGAATATGATTAGAAATAATATTCGGTTAGTTATTTATTTATGTGTGTTATTCAGATTAATTGAGTAATTAAAGAGATATTATGAATTGGGCCTAAGTGGAAGGAATATAACACAATGGATGGGTTATGGGTTAAGCCCATTAGTGAGAAAAGATAGTAAGAGTTAGGGTCTTAGAGATTAAACCTCATAACTCATTTTGTGGAAAAAGAAGAGAAAGAAGAAGAGAAAGAAGAGAAAGAAGGGAAGGAAGAGGGAAAGCTATGGCATGAAGAGGAAGAGCTCCATTGAAGGAAGTGAAGCTTTTGCTAAGGTAAGGATGGGGTTCTTACTTTCTAAGGGTTGGCATGATAATGTATATGGTGGGTTAGATTGTATGTTATTCTCCATGGAAGTTGTGTGTAGAGATGTTAGGGTTTATGAACAAATGTGTAAATTTATGATTTGAAATGTGTTTTAATTGATGTTTGATGATTGTTATGATATTAGAAGTTCCATAATATGTGTTGTATTTGTGTTTATAACATGTATTCCATTGTTGTTCATGATGGTTGGTGTTTTCAGCTTGATTGGGTTGAGTTTAGGGGTTTTGGGATGGGTTTCGTATGCTGTTTTCTGTGTTTTGGGGGTTTCTGAAATCGCCAGTTCGCGCCGCAAACCTCTGTTGACGCCGCGAATTGCCTGGAAGAAACTCAGGAAAAATTGGATTCACTCAGTTTGCACCGCGAACTTTGTTGGCGCCGCGAACCCTGTTTTGCAGAACTTTTTCTAAACTTTGAGATGATGTAACTTTTGATCCGTAACTCCGTTTTAGGCGCCGTTCGAAGCGTTGGAAAGCTAACGCAATGAACTATACCATGATGCAATAAAATGATTCATATGCTATAGTTTCCTATTATGTTTATTAGGATTAAGTGATGAACTATGTTGTGTTAATATATGAAGTATGCTCTTTGCGATGAATTGACATAACTATGTTGTAGTATAACTTGATGTATGTTTTCTTATGATAATACAATGTTATTGAGATGATGATAAGTACCTTACTTATGATGAATGAGATAATGATGTATGTGATGATATGCGTGATTAATAAAGATGTTGTATGCTATATGCGATTAATTGTGCGTATTTGATATGTATGAGTCGACGATGATGCCATGCGATGACTTAGCAATATATATGAAATTGAATATAACGTGTTATGATGATTACTTGAATTAAGGAATATGACGAATTTGTTGATGTTTGTTGTTGTTGTGCAATATGTTGAATTGTTATTGTTTCTATAACATGATGAATTTGTCGTTGTTGTTGTAGACCCTATGGTCACTATTGATAAGTTGTATAATGTTGATGAGTTGTATTGTGATGTATTGCGAGGTGAATTAATGTTGTATGATGATGCAACATAGTGACGTGATTGTGAAGTGATGCATTCTTATGAATGATGATGATTTTGTTGTTGTTGAAGTTCGACATTATATTGATAATGTTCGATGGTGATTTAGATGATGTTGTGACGTATTAATTATGTGTGTTGTGTTTGTTTGGATGTTACATTTATTGAGTCACATCCATTGCATAAAGAGACGATGGCCTTAATGGAAAAAGCGACGGTGGCCTTGATGGCAAATAGCGACGGTGTGCCCAATGGCAAATTTTGAGACGGTGGGAGTTTTACTCCAAATGGTACCACATGCATTTGCATATGTCGAGTCACATGTGAATTGCATTTGAGTTTTATTTCATTATGTTTGTGGTGATGTGTTGACTTGATGATGAGATGTTTATCGTGATGTGTTGGGATCTTACTTGTGAATTGCATATATTGTCATGGTTATTGTTGACATTGTTGTCATTCCATAATTTGATTATGTTATTTGAATTATTGAGTCGATGATCTATTGTTGTGACATGATGATAGTATAATTGTGAATTTGAATATGTTGTCTTAACTGATTAATGATATTGTTGCCGTTTTGAAAGTTGTATTACCTTGATAAGTTGTTTTGCGGTAAAACTTGTTGTAAGATGTTATGTGATGCGAAGTGGTGAAATTATGTATGATCTATATCTCCTATATTATTTATCATGCATTCCTTTATATTGTAAGATATCTCACCCCTTTGCTGATATTCCCCTACCATGGGAAATGGGCAGGTACTCAAGATTAGTTGTGGATGTTCGAGGTTATTGATGTGAAGTTTTGATGTTTCTTTATGGCAAATCGAGTCGGTGTCCATTGCTCTGATACGTAGCACTCGGGGGGGATTAGTCGTTATTACTTGATTGTTGTATTCTATGATGACATTTGTGTTAAGTTGAATATAAAGATGTTGGATAAAGTCTTGTTTTCCGAATGCTATGTATCTGTGTTGATTGCAATATGAGTATGTTTGTTTGGTTAAGTCGAATTGTGAAATCCCATCTTTGATGAATATTTTTAAATGCACTCTGATTTTCGCTTTTAATTGCGGGGTAGATTTGGGATGTTACAAAGATAATTGTAATTAAATATTATTTGTTAATATATAATTATATTTTTGACGGGTGGTTTTAAAATATTATAATTGTATTTGTTTTTTTTTAAATTAGGTTCATATTTTTAATTAGAACGGGGCCTCCAGTTTAATTGGGCCGACCCTGATTTTAAAATGCCCATCTCAAAACACATTCAGAGTTACCATTTTGCGGGAGTCTATTGTATGTAAATTACAAAATCTCAAGTTTGAAATATGGATCTTCGAAGAAGAGTAGGAAATAAACCTTGATCGAAGAATGCATGACTTTAATACAAGTTTGAGCATCTAAAAAATGTTGAAGGATATTATTAACTTAAAAATTCTAGCAAATGATTCAGATAAGGGACTTAAGAAAGAAATTTTACAAGAGTTAATTTAATGTGATCTAGCTAAATACTTTGCAATTTTTGCACCTCATTCAAAATACATGATAGATTTTGTAATATAAATGTTATATAGAACTTTGAACTCGTAAACATATCAATCAAAAATCCAATATGATCTAACTAATGTCCTAGTTATTTTGTCAAGTTTGAATCCAATATGATCTAACTAATGTCCTAGTTATTTTGTCAAGTATATTTATTAAAAGTAAAACTTTTACCGTCAACAACCATTTATTCTTATAACTCTGATGTGATTCAAATCACTTTAGTAAAACTCTAATTGATAATATTTTCTTCAATGCATTCAATTGTGTTGTAAAAATATTTACTATTGCAATTAATATTTAATGAAGTTAATTGGAGTGCATATTACCAATGCAACTTCCACATTTTATAACATATACATGATGAGTTGTCTTTGATTTTATTGTCTTTTTTTAAACTTTTTTTAATTTAATTATCTTCTACTTATTTATGTGTGAAATTAAATAGTGTTAAAAAGAAAAATGAAATTTATTTTCGTTATCGTTAATCATTTTTTATATTTTTAATGTAAAGATTTACCGGATCTCTTTTCAAGAAGTATATTTTCAAATCATTAAGTCAAATATGTTGTAGACATATCTTTTAATAATTACCAAATTCAATTTAACACGAGTTTCAATATAAAGTATACATGTTACAATAAAAAAAGTTAATGCACACATGTAATACCTTAAATGTTAATGTTTGAGATTTTTCAAAAGTTTTGATGGTGAATAGGTTTTACTAACTATTTCATAGATCATAAATATAATGGATTTGTTCTTTTATTTCCTTGTGTGAGGATTTGCTCTTATAAACTCATTATTACATATGTGCACTTGAGGAAGATAAAAAAAATGGATGAAAATATCGCATTAGCTAAAATATCAATTTTGTGATAAAAATATAATTGAAAGCTTAAAGATGAGAATAGTATGATAATATTTATTTGACAATGATTTACTAGGTTTACCTCTTCTCTAATCAATTTCTCCTTTTTATGCTTACGAAGTCTTCCATTTTTCTCTAGTTTTATCTGAGGTGTAAGAATGGAGTTATGAGACAATATGGAAAAAGTGGATCGGTGTTGATTATATTATTAGGGGAACTTATCTTTTGAGTTTCCTCTAATCCTAGACACATTTGGATTAAGTTGTTTCCACTTCTAAAATTATTCTTCGACAAATGTTGAGAGAAATAACTTAGCCTTAGTAACTTTAACTAATTTTAGGAATATTTAAATTAAGTTGTTTCCACTTATACAATTCGGCTACAGTAAGACTCAATTATGTCATGCTTCATTAAATTTAAAATAGCAGTGGTATTAAAATAGAAGTTAAGAAATAGACTAAAACTAAGTAAATTATTTTTAAAAAACTAGTATAAAATACTCAATTCTTACGATTCTTAACTTCATCAAGTATTTTTAATTATAGATTATAAGTCTTAAAAGATTAAAATATTAATTCTTTTTGTAACATTTTTTATCTGTATGCAAAATATAAAAAATTTATTAGACTTTATATCACACATTTAACCAAATAAAAATCTTCAACAATACATCATTACAATTAGCTTAATACTTTTCCACTGCCACCCATAGAAATTTGAAATTAAAACGCCAACAACAATATATAATAGAAATAACATAATTCTATATTACAAAAGTAACACCCACATTAACAAACTAGAAATCATTGAAAGTTTTAGGGATAAATTAAAATATTGAAATCATAACAACAAATAAACTCATACAACACTAAACAACATCAACATCCCATCACAGTGCAGTTATGAACAAAACTCCTTGATTCCTTTGTCGCAAGCCGATTCCACTGTGGCGCATTTTCGTTAGGGACCCAAGCATTAATCTCAAGCATTCCTCTACCATGAAGATTATGACCTCCAAGAAATATTAGCTTATCACCACATGCCCGAAACGCTAGACCCCAACCATTCATCGAGTTTGTTTGTGCGGGAAATCCTCCAATGGTAACCCATGAATTATTTCCTTTAACATACTTCTTTACTTCCTGTTGTGAATAATCAGCAGCATACAACACATTTTTTACAACAGCAATCAAAGGAGGTGACCCAGAAGCGGGTGGTGTCTCAAGCACCTCATTTCGTATTGAGAACATGTTGGGTATTTCACGCCATTCTCTTGTCGTCATATCAAACTCTTCACCGCATGTAAGTTGTGTTATTTTATCAGCTGCAATCCCACCAATGGCATAAAATTTTCCATCCATAAAGACACCTGAACACATTTTTCTTGCTTTATTCATGTTTGGAAGGGTTTCCCATTTTCCAGTGTTAGAGTTATAGAGCTCAGCCGAGCTTAAGATGTTACCACGCATATCACAACCACCCGCTAATATGCCAATTCCTCCAAAGCTAGCCGAAGCAAACAAGCATCTAGGAGTATTCAACATTTTCCCAATTGACCACATATTTGTTAGAAGATTATACTTATAAATTTTAGGAGCCATTAATTCCTTACCAAAAACTAAAAGCTCAGTACCAATAGCCAACGACTCCTTATCAGACAACATGAACCATTCATCGCAAATTATTTTAGGTAATTGCATCCATCGACCTCGATTAGGATCAAATGCCTCCCATTTAAAAACTTCACAACTGAAGTAAACCCAATGTTCTATTATTCCCATTGTTCTCCTAAGTTGATAAAGTTCCCCAGATCGAATTAATGATCGAAAACTCGTATTTAATGCAGCAACTGATCCATAATCAGATCTTGATAATTGAAGGAGACAATGAATTGATATATCTCGACCAAGTTGTTGAATAAGAAAACTCGAATCAGAAGTTTCACCAGCATGTTGTTTTCCATTGTTATTTCCTTTTGGATAGGAATGGAAAATGGAATTCTTTTGATTTCCCTCTTCTTGATTCTTTTCATCTTCCTTTTCCTTAAAATCATCCACTCGACCTTCTATGTTTTTAGACATCGTTTATCTTTTTTATATTTGATTAATTTTTCTTTCTTTGAAGAACCATAAAGTTATGATAATCGAATTGTTTATCTTTCTTATATTATTTTGGCATCAAATATACATGACCTGCAAAAATATATGAAAAACAGTTCATCTACAAATGTTAATAGGAATGAAAAAAATACTATTGAACAATTTTCATCAACTAATTTTTATTAAAAATGAAAGAATTCGAGTCCAAATCACACATCAATAGTTTATGGGTATAACACATGCACAAAAACATAACACATGGTAATGAGTATCCAATTGTCAATACCGAATTATAAAAAATAAATATTTAATCTTCTAAAGAATTTTAACCTTCAATTTAATATATTTGTAAGTTAACATAAGAAAGGAGTTTTTAAGAATTAATCTGATAAATAAATTCAATCAAAATAATGAATTTCATATAAAAATTGAAGACCTACAATAAATAAAATACTTGTAATTTGAATTAGCATAATTTTCCTTCACTTTTTTTTCTACATGATAATTTATACTCATTTGGAAAAAAAATTATGATTAAGGAAAAACACATAACTACACAAAGAAAAACATCTTAATAAAATGGGAGGACAAGAAAAACTTACAAGTTTGAGAGAATTAAGGATTGAAATTGAAATGTTAGATCTCTATCTACAATTTCTCTTATCTCCAAAGTGTATATAGTCTCTTATTAGTATTATATGTTTGAGAGATTATGCCATTTATATGTCAGTAGTATTGTTTATATAGAGTAAAAAATTTACTTAAAAGAATATAAAACAAAAATTACATTCGCCCAAGGTATACGTAAACTACATCACAAACTCACTATTTGGGGTTATTTGCATGAAGTCAAAGTTGTCAACTTTCTGATACTTATTGTGATCTTTGGCTGTTGTAGAGCAATTCCTATATTTTAATTTATATTTTTTTTTTTTTTATTTTCATTTGGATCATTCAGTCATTTTATTTCGTATTATTTATCTTTCTTGTCTTAATTATAAATTTGTTATATTTTTGACAAATCTATCGTAATTAGGACTCTAACATTTGGTAAGTGTCTTAATTTATCCCATAATTTTGATCCTTTATAAGCATAATCCTCAAGACGAGGATGAGACATCCTTTTTTATATGAGTTGAGTTGTCTATAAAACTTTTTTTTAAGAGTAATGTTGCCAACTCACTTAACATTTTATTTGTAAATTATTTTTTCTTTGAATTTCAACAATTATTAAATATGAATAAATATAAAGTTTATAATTTAAATTGTTTTGAGAAAAGATTTGTCCTTATTCCATTAAATTTAACTTTACTTTTAAATTTATGTTTATTGTATGATACAATGTCTTTCTTTTTCCATGAAAATATTTTTGATAATTCTTTGTTTTTTCATATTATTTCTTTTAAGTTCATTTTAAAATATAAAAAAAATTAATAAATTTGTTATTTTCTATTAAGATTGTTTATCTTTCTATTATTTAATCTTTTTAATAAGATTATTATTGATAAAATAATGGTTAATATTAAATTGAACCTCTTTTTAATATATATATGCACATTTGGTCAATATGGTAAATATGAACATTCATTTTAAATTTTCAATAAAATTTTTACATTTCATCTTTACATGTTCAGCCAAATGTATAATAAATAAAAATTTGAAAAATATTATTATTTTTTCTCTCCATCTTTCGGACCTCGTAGTATTATTGTTGGTAAGAGTTTGGCTATATAATTTTTAGAAATATAATTATACTCCAACCGGGGAGAGTTATAAAATGGTTATAAGTATGGTTGATAATAACTTTACCTTTTTCTCTTGTAAGTATGATAATTTTTTATTTTACTATTGATCTAGCGTTCGACACATACTAAAATAAAAATTTGCAATATATAAAATATATGAAGACTTAATTATATAATTATCATAATTAAACTAGATAAATTAGTTAATTATAATAAATTAATTTTTATTTTAATTTAATTAGCCTCTGAGTTGTACCAATAAAGACGTATAAATTTGATGATTATGCTATACAAACTATTAAACTATAATAAATTAATTTTTATTTTTAATAAAAAAAATGCACTACTTTAATGTAAAGTTTGACCATACAAGTGATATCATTAAAAATATTACTAATGAATATAAAAAATATTAATGTATTTTGAAAATAATATATTTAGTATATTATTGATATTTTGGAAAAACAGTTACAATATTTCTCTTTACTTCTCCTTTTTCAATGAATATATATATATATATATATATATATATATATATATATATATATATATATATATATATATATATATATATATATATATATATATATATATAATAAAATTCTATCACATAATAATTTTATTAAAAATCATATTTGTTTAGTTTTTGTAAAATTTAGAGTGAAAATGCATAAGCGGCATTTGATTAAGTTGGCACCCAACCGATATTCTAATTTAAATTATTCAATTATAAAAATTAAAAATTAAAGACTTAATTTAAATTTGGTCTCTCTATTATTTATTTTTTTGGATTTTGGTCTCCCTATAATAAAATCCGAAATTTTAGTTCCTTTATTTTAATTTTTTTGAGGATTTTGGTCCATTTGCAAATCCGAAATAAAATTAGTTCTTTTTTAATATTTTACTGCTGAACTGTCACTGACACATCATCAATGTGAGTGTTATTTTGTTTAAAATTGCATTTAAATTTGTAGGGGGACCAAAATCCTCTAAAAACTAAAATATACAGACTAAAATTTTGAATTTTAAAATAAGGAGACCAAAATTAAAAAAAATAATAGAGGGACTAAAATAAAAATTAAACCAAAATTAAATTTGGAAAGACTAAACCAAAGTCTGAAAATACACATTAGGGAAAGACAATCTAAAACAAAAATTAGTTTAGGAAATAACGAAAATTGTGGTTAGATACTTAAAATTGTGTTACTTAAAATTGTGAATAGCCTCCAATTTTGAGCTAATTTAATACCATGGTTTTGATTAAGATACACTCTATAACTGTTGTCTATATTGATTAAACCATGGTTTTTAATCCAATTTACTGAATTTAGTCTACATGTTTTGTTTAGAAAACACTTTTACAACTGTTGTCTATTGATTAAACCATGGTTTTTAATCCAATTTAGTCTGCATGTTTTGTTTAGAAAACACTTTTACAACTGTTGAATCATCTTTATGCCACTTTTTAAATTTGGTTACACCGTTTTCTTTTTACTATTAGATAATACTATTTCCGTTCATTTATATAAGAAATATTGTTGATTTATCTCCGTTGATTTATATAAGAAATATTGTTGATTTATATAAGAGACAACACATTTCTTAAGTTTATTGAATAATTAATATATGTGGTATTTATATTGACTAGATACATTAATTATTCAATAAACTTAAAAAATGAGTTGTCTCTTATATAAAAAACGGAGATAATATTTATTTAAGTATTGCAAATATCAAATTTACCAATACATTATCAAATTTACCTAAGTATTGAAAATATCAAATGTATCAATATTTATTTAAGTATTGAAAAAAAACAATTATATTAAAGTAAAGATAAGAGTCATTTTATTCTTTACTTTAATTATTTCCATTCAAACCAATGTATAAAGATAAATTCTATTTAACGCTTAATAGCAACTTTCTATAAATTAGGTTAAATAATGTACTATATAAAGCTATACTCTATTTATAAATACAAATTTTTATTTACTTCAGACAACTCCACTAAAACCAATATAGTTTATAAACTTAAACTTTATTTAAACTAAAATTTACAACAATACTAAAAATACAACATTAATGTCAACAATCTAACAATAGTTTTCATGACAATTTAAATAATAAGCATCTCATGATAGTAAACTTAAACATCTAATTTTGTTTGAATCAATGGATAAGACTCTTCACCCAACTGAAGCAAACCACCAACCACATTAAAACTATAGTTTGCCTCTGCCTCCACATCAATAATATTTTCTATGCATTTATGCAAAAATACAAGAAAGTGTGATAAGTATTATGTCTTGCAGATATAGTATACGATAGACTTCCAGGTTCCTGAGAAAGTTGCTTGGAGGGTTTTTAGGTGGGTTACTTGTCAACTTTGTGAAGCATCGACATTCATCCATACATAGGATTTATGCAAGAATGTTCTTTTTCTTTTTGTCAAATATCACTTTCTTTTTATCATCGTCAGTCCAAAAACCTTTCACCTTTACTTGTTCTACATTGTTGATGACCGTTGTAGGAGATGAATCGAGTATTTTCAACAACATTTCATATGTCTTATCCTTGTGCTTCTAGATACATTTGCATGCGAATTTACCAAAATGTATAGTATTCAGTGACGAAACATCGACGTTTATTGTTACTAACATCATCTACAAAAACAATATTAACGGAAGCCATAGTTTCTGGATCAGGGAGCAAGTAATATTAATCAGTTTTGATGTCAATTGTAAGTATATAGTGCAACCTAAGAGGGAGTGAACAAGGTTTTGAGACTTTTTTTCGTTGTTTTGCATATGTTCTTTTTCTTTTTAATTATCCAAAATTATGGTGGGAAACTAAGAACAAGAATGCACAAAATAAAATCCAGTAAAGTAAATGAGACAATATAAATCCAGTCCCTCTACACCCTGTGAATTATTTCACTATGTTAGAAATTATTACAGCCTGGCATTGAGACTCTCTTCAATTCTCTAACACAATAAAAAAAAAGTCACCTCTTTCTGATTTTACAATACACAAAGAAAAAACCATATTTTCTCCTAAATTTTATTGCTTCCACAAAATTGGCAAACAAGATACAATACACGGATACAGATAATTGAGTATAAATGAATTTTGAGTACAAATACATTTTGATTATTTCCAAATTTCAAACTTAGTCTTCTTTTTCGATATAACAATTCAAAATTATAAATTTTAATTGCTCAAGAAAGTTTTCTCTAATATGTGAAAACTATGTAGTAAAGTTTCTAAGAGATTTTGCAAATGCACAGATGAATTATTTGAAAATGTTTGATGAAAGAGGTAATTTGAAATCTGAAAATTTTTGCTATAAATATCTCACAAGATGCCTCTAGAAATAATGGAAATGTTTCGAAAAATGGTCAAGAGAATTTACATTGCTTTGGAAAAGGTATCACGATCATATACAATGAATGGGTATGCCATTATTTCAGAATTTTCAAGATTCTACTAGAAAAATCACTTTTAGTGACCGAATTAGAGACCGAAAAAGCTTTAAAATTGATCACTAAAACATTTTATGACTGATTTAGTGACCATCACTTTTTCGATTGAAAAGTGTTAGTTGCTAAGTTTCTTCGACGAATTTAGTGACCGAAATTTAACGACCGAATTCGTGACTGAATTTAGTGACCCACTTTAGTGTTCTTTTTCTGTAAAATAAAATTAAAGGTGACAAACCTAAGAATCGAACTTATGACCTCCGCTAATTTTATTAAGGCATACCACTCAACCACTTATATAGAATTAGAATCTTTAAAAAAAAATTGGAATGAAAATAGTATCAAAATAAAGAGGATAAAAAATAAAAAACTCAAATAGAATTAGAATCTTAAAAAATAAATTGGAATGGAAATAGTAACATAATAAGAGGATAAAAAATAGAAGAAAAAAATTAGTGACCGAAATTTCGGTCACAACATTGTGGTCGCTGATTTATTTTAGTGACCTTTTAAAACTGACTCATGAATAATAATTTTTGGTCACTAATTCGGTCGCTACGTGACTGGTTTTTTTGTCACTAAAAGCGAATTTTTTAGTAATGAGAAGCTACAGGGGACAATCGATTGGTCTAGGATGACAATTGATTGTTTCTCTTCCAACATTCACAAATTCAAATAAAACAAAGAGACAATTGATTGTAGTAATACACCAATCAATTTTGGGGTTAAAAAGTAGCCCCCTCGATCAATTGTTCAAATGACACAGTCGATTGTTGCTTCAAGTCGCACGCAATGCATCTGGAGACTTCATGACAATCGATTGTACCTATGTGTCAATCGATTGTTCCAAATAAAAACTTGACATTTTTCTAAGTTAAAAGTATGTTTTGAATGGAAATCATGCATGAATAATATGGCAATCTTAGAAGGGTTTATAGAAAAGTTTGTGAGCACTAAGGCTTATACGTAATGAATTATATATTGTACCTTTGCTTATAATTAATACCTTAATAAACCATAACTTGAGCATGATCAAACTTTTGTCATTTTGAGACTTCTTCAACCTTGAGATGACTTTTCCTTCTTTTCATAAAATTGTCTTCATAAAAATATAATCCAATTTAGAAGCTTGACTTCACAAGGAGTTAAAATATTCCACTCAATCTTCACATCCCTTGTTTAAGTTCAAATGTGTTCTAGATTCTTCTTCAAGAAGTTCATATTCTTCAATATTTAATTTCTTCATAGGTTTTTTTACTGTAGCATCTATAAACAACCTTATCAACACCTACTAACTTCACTTTTTCAAGCTTTTTATCAATGTGATGGTTACATCTTCTTAACATAAAATCATACAATCTTGCAATAAAAGGAGTATTGGGTTGATTCTCATTGTTCATGATACTTTTCTAAAATCATCCCTTAATTCAACTAAGTTGCATCTTCAACTTTGTGTTGATAGCATCCCATATTGTACAAAGATATCCTCTACAGTAAGTTTTTAAGTCTCAATGAGGGGACTCAAACATAAAAAAATATAAGTATAAAAATAAATTAAAATAATAAATTTAATTATATAGTTGTACATTTGGGACGTACATCCCGGATTATTCAGACACCCCGTCTCCTGCCAAATCGCCCATGAAGGCTTACATATATTTGGCACGTAATTCCCGAATTAGCCAAACATCCTGCCTCCTATCAAACCTCCCTTGAAGGCTTATGTACGTCCAGGAGGTACATCCCAGATTAGCCAGACACCTCGCCTCCTACCTAACCGCCCTTGAAGAACATGAAACACTCTTATTAAATATAATCAATGCCCTTCATGATATCCATACGACACGAAAACCGGGACAGTAAATAACCATGAATACAACATGATTATGATCAGGCCCAACACTATATAGAAGATAGCCTGTGAACGGTAGAGGCAAGAAATCTAAAATACCCAAAACCTTAGATATACCGTGGCTTCTCCCGACCAGTTTCGGGGAAGTCATCACATTGTTCTTCAAGAATAGTTGGCATCCACCGTGGGGCCTGGTAAAACTCTCCCAGACCACACACAATTGCGAATAGACAGACAAGATGCACGACTAACAATGCTGGTCAGAGATCCTAAGCCATGGAAGAATTGGCTACCACTATGGAGCTCTTACCCAATAGAACGAGCAATTATATAACATTGTGATTGCACTAAAACATCAACATCCTCAACCTCCCTCAAAGGACGAGGATCCTAGCGATCCGATTGACACTCAACCATTTCAAAGGAATTCTGGAGTGTTGAGGTTCCAAGAATTTCCAACCCCACCAACTCTCGTCATTTAATGGCAAACACGACCCACAAGAGCATATTTTGAGCGTCAATACTCATATGGCAATCATTGGAGCTAACGAGTCACTTAAATGTATACTCATGGCTAGGACCTTGAAGAAAGCCGCCCTACGTTGGTATATGGGATTACCTAAACATTCAGTGACGAGTTACCAGGATCTAACCAGGAAGTTGATAGACCAGTTCTCCTCTAGCAAACACCGAAAGGTCTCGACCACCAGCCTTTTCAACATTCGGCAAGGGCAGAATGAAACACCGGGAGAATACGTGGCAAACTTTAATGAAGATTCCATAAAGTCCGTTCATCCTAACCAAGAAATGTTCGTATGAGCGTTCTAGAATGGCTTGAGGGTCTGACACTTCAACGAATCGATGGGCTAGAAACCCGCCACCTCCATGGAAGATATTACCACCCAGGCAGAATGTTACATCTGAGATGAAGAAAGTAACATGGAGAAAAAGAACAGATATGAAAGGGAGAAGGACTTGACCGCCCGATCCCCCTACAATATCATCATCAGGCGACCGACTTTCAATGTTCTCGAGGAAACCTTAATCACCTTGTACCTGATAATGAAGTTGTAACACCCTTCTAAACCCCACGACAATTAATAAAATAATCAGAGTAAAACATAAAAACAAGGGTGCCACAATTAAATAAAACAAATAAACCAATTGTAGTCTTATGTCATGCTTTAATAGGAACGTTCACCAAACAACATTATCATGTTTATCACATCGGAATAACAAAACATCTTCCAAAATAATTCCAACGGAAGATAATCCAAACCAAACAAAATAGAGTATAACAAAATTAAACTCTAAATCTATCGTTCCCCGTGTTACAAGACCAGAGCATGACCGACACGACCAGATTAACTCTACGAGCTATCCTCACCAAAGTAAATAAGTCGCTACTCTTTAATCTGAAAATATCAACATGTAAGAGTGAGTCTCATTCGCAATTAATAAATATTATGCATTCATAAACAACAAAACATCATAATATATCATTCACCCAATTCACAATATATTCATATTTTCAGTTGTCATTCATCAACCACAACAAATACATCACCCAACATAACACTGAAATTCATTCAATCATGTTATGACAAAAATGCATATGAACCAACTGACACTATACATGTGGTACCAATAATCTGTGGAATTAATCCACCTGACCGATCTAAACATCACCGAGATACGGCCCTATCGGCACAAATTCCAAACAATGGGAATCATGCCCACCACTAATCCAAACATCACCGGGATTGATTTATTTAAAATGATTTAAGAATGAATGCACACATATGACATACTTACACATCACCGATCCGATGAAATACATCGTCTCACCATAACTCACCATTATCATCACAAACAAGTATGCACATATTTCCGCATTATTCAATCATTCACACATTTATCACGACAATCATAGCAATAATCACATTTCTTCCGTTACCATACCAATACATTGTCATATTCACAAAACCACATATGCACAATGATCATTTCACTAAAGCAATTAAATTGAGTTTTAAAATAAAATCGGCCATGGCCCATTTTTCTATTTTATATTATAAAACATTTAATCAACTTCTCATCTCCTAAAATGGCACATAAAAAGGATACACGGATCAAAAGTTACATAGTTTTAAAGTTCAGAAAATTTCTGCACAACAGGGTCCGCTTAGCGACCCTCCAGCGCGCTTATGGAATCAATTTCCAATAACCCCGCTTCAAGCGGTCAAAGACAGTAGAGAATTACGTTGGGACCTTCGCTTAGCGGGCTAGGTCCGCTTAGCGAGCTCATTAATTTTTGAAAAACGAACAACATCTGCTTAGCGAGCCAGAGGCCGCTTAGCGGACGTGCGATTATGCAGAATTTCACCTCTGTGACAGACCTGCGATTCCACACATCTTTCACCCAAAATCCTTTCTAAACATCGATTAAAGGCATAAAATCGTCATATACACCACCATGCATCATCAAACATCAATAAAAACGTATTTTCAATCAATAGTTCATGCAATTTCATCAATTACCCTAAACTATGACATTCCCAAACCCAACAATCCCAACCCCAATATATCCAATTGAATCAAACCATATCTTAATATAATCACATAATAGATATTAACCGAAAGAGTCCCTCCTTACCTTGGTTCAAAATCCTTGAAATCTCTCTTCCTCTTCTTCTCCTTTCTCTGTTCTTTTACGTTCTTCTCTTTTCTTCAAATTTGGCTCTTTTGCTTCTATTTCCTCTTTTTCACAATATTTTCTATTTTATGAAAAATAGTTAAACCATTAGTAAGGCCTACTCAATTAGAACCCCCTTCTAACTAACCACAACATAAAAGCCCACTTAGCATCTTTTCACTATTTCCCAATAATCAAATTTAGTTAACTAATCCCGAATAATTAATTTAAATTCCAATTAAATTAATTTATGAAATTACGTGGTGTTACAAAAGTTCCCGCTAAAAATACGAAGATGTAGGGGTCATCAAGGGATATCAGAATCTCTTCAGAAAATGTTATCGGGACATTTTAATGTTGTGAAAGTGTTAGAAGAGTAAGCCGCTTCCCAAACTCCGTAGTGTCCATTCGTCAACCTTGATCCTAGAGGAGAAAATCCAAAAAACAACCTAAATAAATATAGATAGGTCTGGAGCCCCACCAAAAAACACAGATAGGGACCGTGCTCCTAGTGGAATAGGAGACAAGGATCAAAGATCTGCTAAAAAAGAACATAGACCTTTTCGTCTGGGTCCCAGGTGATATTTTGGGTATTGATCCCAACATAGTTTTCCATCATAGCCGTACGCCCTGAAGTAAAACCTGTGATCTAACGTAAAAGAAAGGAAGGTGAAGATAAGAGAAACATTATTGAGGAGGAAGTCATAAAGCTTTTGGATGCTCACTTTATACAAGAGACAAATATCCCACCTAGTTAGATAACATGGTGATGATCAAGAAAAGCTCCGTAAAATGGAGAAGCTAAGAAAAATTTACTACCTCCGGTCTCATTTATAAGAAAAGATTCTCTTTTTAGATACATTGAATAAATAATGTATCTGGACAAAATACTGTCTAGATACATTATTTATTCAATGTATCTAAAAAGAGAATATTTTCTTATAAATGGGACCAGAGGGAGTATTACTATGATGTTATGCTGTTCAGATTGAAGAATGAAAGCGCTACTTATCAGCGACTTATGGATACGATTTTCCCAAATCAGATAGGGTGGAACCTAGAAGTAAACATTAATGACATGGTCGTGAAAACATAAGATGATGGTAGTCATCACAACGACTTAGAAGAGACCTTGGCTTCCAGGAAGTACAATGTGCGCCTTAACCCCAACAAATGCTCTTATGAGATTCAAGCAGGTAAATTTCTAGGCTTCATGCTAACTTAGAGGGGCATCGAGGCTAACCCATATAAATGTCAATTCATCATCAACATGAGAAGCCTCACAATGTTGAAGAAGGTCCAACAAATGGCCGGGAGAATAGCTGCCCTATTAAAATTCATGTTTTGCTCTAGAGATAAATCGATCCATTTCTTTTTGACACTCATAAATGCATAAAAATTCCAACTGACCACTGAATGTGAAAAGGCCTTTCAAGAACTCAAGGTATTCCTGGCTGCACCACCCATTTTGGTTTGCCCCCAAGAGGCAGTTCCATTAATTCCATACTTTTCGGTCTCATAAAAGGCTTTGAGTTTCGTTCTAGTCCAAGAAGGAAAGGACGGCGAAAAACCCATTTGTTTTGTAAAAGTAATAAAGGGAGCAAAACCCAGGTATCGGAAGATAGAAAAATTAGCCATAACCGTGGTAGTAACTACCCAAAAATTACGACACTACTTTTAAGGACATGTCGTCATTGTGAAGACAAACTACCCTGTAAGACAAATTTTCACCAAACCAACTTGGCAGGAAGAATGATGTCGTGAGCGATGGAATTATCTCAGTTTGACGTAACTTTCACCAAGCGAAGCGCCACCAAATCGTAGTTTTTGGTAGAGTTTTTAGTAAAGTTTAGCATCCCGACCGACGAAGAACCCATATGTATTTGATCTCTATCAGTGGAAGGATTGTCAAATCTCAAGGGAAGCAGGGCCGATATCGACCTTAAAGGGCCCGAAGTGTTACTACTAGAACAATCACTATGCTTTAATTTCCAAGTAAGCAATAATCATGCGGAGTATGGGACTTTATTGGCAAGAATCAAGTTAGCACAGGAAGTGGGGGCAACCAATCTTCAAGTGAAGAACGACTCTTAGTTAGTAACCAACCAGGTGCATAGGAAATACCAAACCAAGGACCTCGAGTTATCCAAATACTTGAAGATGATACAAAAGGACATTAAAGGTTTTCAGGAATTCAAGACAAAACACATCCCTCATGAAGAAAACATAAGAGCAGAATTACTGGCAAAGTTCGCCAGTACCTAGGGACCCAACATGAATCCGACGGTAATCCAAAAAATGTTAGAACATCCGAACACACAGTTCACTGAAGTAAGTGTAATTGAAGCAGGGAAAATCTGGACAATATCCATACTAGACTACCTTACCCAAGACCTCTTACCTGAGGACCTTGTAAGAACAAGATTGGTTCAGTATCTGCCCTTAATTTTTTATGATAACCTTACATGTTATCTTAAAGGACAATTTTATACACTAACAGTTTCTTTCTAGTGTGTGGATTTTTCCTTGCAGGTTCTGACTCTGGTAAGAAGATGTGTGACGTCATTAGGTTCTAAACTTAACACTCTGGAAGAATACTAGTGATATGATACAATGGAAGTCAAGAGTCTGGAATTCTACTTCTGCAACAGTTCTATGGAACGTTAGTACAAGAGCTTATGATTCTGAATTTGCAATGAAGCTTTGGAGGCCTTCAAAAGCTTTGCTTATGTGTCCCACGTTCTGAAGATGCTGAAAACGAGGTTATTCTAAACAAGTTCTAAAGATCTGAAGACATCTCTTCTGAAGACCAAGGGATGAAGACATCACACAAATCCTTCCACGAATCTATACTCCCATTTAAAAGAGTTTTAAACCACATTATCGCAGTTTCGATCGAAGTTAGTGCGAAGACTTCACCGCCCCTTGGGTGTGATAGTAATCTAACATATTATCCACATGCTCAATATGTTTGTTTGGATCTCTGGTTCATTTGTAACTCAATAGCTTTAAATGTTTCTACAAAGACCTCAAGATTCTGTTGTCGATGATGCAGATAAACAACATGTTCTTCTTTCGCTTTAGAGTCAGAGCATCTGTGTTATATCTTTCTCTTCTTTGGGAATGACGTGCTAGTGAACGATGAGGACGGAGAACCTTAGGAGGAGCATGACTACTTCTTCTTTATTTAGAACCGGGTAGGGGAGTTATTTGTTCTCGGTGCCAATTGCGAATTGGTGACCTCGGGACTTCTCTTTGTGGTGTAGTTGTGCCGAAATGGAATGGCTCTAGTTTGACGCCCTAATTGCCTTAGGAGACTATCTCCCGTATATTAATGTCCCTTGATGGAGCATATTGAAGGTTCTATTTGATTATGAGTATTTTATAAGCTATGAATTGCGAGTTCGTTGGTGTACTAGGTTGTAGACACTAATTAGTAAGTCAATGACTCCATGTACTCCAAGATTCATTTTCAAGAGCCAAAGGCTTAGGAGAGTTTCCTCTCCATGTATAACAGGTAGTGAATGAGGTCGATGCGATGGTTTTCCCCAATAAGGTTATTGTGTGAATCTAAAGAACAATAGAGCTTGGAACGCCCCTATACCAACTCTTGGAAGAGCGAAATCTTGTTACACTGGGTAGATGGAGATGCCGCCATAACTTGAACGTCTTCCATCGTATCAAATAAAAGATTTATTTGATAATATTTTTTTTCACAAGTTATAACTTATTTTATTAAATTATAATTTATTTTCTAGACGCTATTTTAAATAGTATTTTGTATTATAACTTATAGCTTCTATTTTTTCCACTTTTATCTTATTGCCTTTATTGTTTTAGCAAAAATCTACTACTACTCTTTATAATTTAATTTAAAATAAAATAATTAAATATTAAATATCTTTTATGTCATTTTAATTTATCGGATATTTAAATCATTAATTTTATCAAACACGTCAATTAACTTATCTACTATAAATCATCAATCACGAGCTATAAGCTATCACTCATCGTCATCGACCATCAATCATAAATTATAAACAATCAGCTAACACTCATCGACCATCAATCATAAATTATAAACAATCAGCTAACTTATAGTCAACTGCTATTTTTATCAAACAAAATCATATCAAAATTTTAATCCTGTTTCAAATATGTCCGATCTGCCCCACTTTATTTTTTTTCTCCACTTTTGCAAACTAGTAATTCAATGACTAAATTTTAATTAATCTCAATTATTAATTAATTAATTAAAAAATAATAATTTCAATTTTATGAAAACTGAATTTAAACCATAAAAAAAAACCTTATGTTGCGTAGTTCGTTCGATTCAACACTGACTCGTTCGTTCTTCTTCATCTGTTGTTAAACCCATTCTCAACTCGTTGCTGAATTTCACAGAGAATGGATGATAACGCATTGAAAGATGAACAGCTTGTTGTAATCGATCAACAAGAAATCTATGAATCCTTTGTTTGCTGCGTTTGCCTGTGAGTTTCTTTTAGTTCTTCGTGATTTTATTTATTTTTATTGCTTAATTTTGTTTTATTGAGTTTAATTTGAGTTTATGTTAATGGTTTATGACTTAGATATCTGAAATTTCATTGGAATGTTGATTGAATTGATTGATATGGTGATGATTTGATCCAATTTAGATTGAGGAAGAATGTAGGGTTTGAAAATCATTTTAAAATTTAAAGTATGGTAGAGGAAGATCTAGAAAAACTGTGAGAAGTTGTTAAGAGTGATCTTGAGATTAACGATTTGGATAGAACTTAGAAGTATGGTACTGGATAGAGTAGTTGTAATCACTGTATGTGTGCTATCAAATCATGGAGTTGATGAAAATTGAAATAACATCTATTGGTTTTATCGGTTTACGCTTACTTTCGAGGAGTTAGATTCATTTTTTTTGGTTTTGGACGTGTGGATTTGAGAGGAAGGGGGCTAGGCTAATCTGGAGTTTGACCGGGAAGTAAGTAAAGTTTGTCTAAAGATTGTTCGAGTATGTGGTTTCACTTGTATAGTGTATTGCTCGATAATGCAATTGGATACTTCATTGAGTTTTATAAAATAAGTTATTTGAATGTAATCACATTTATGTACATGACAAATTATGTAGTTGTTGAAAATTGAAATAACAACTATTGATTTTATCGGTTTACACTTAGTTTAGAGGAGTTAGATTCATTTTTTTGGTTTTAGTCATTTGGATTTGAGAGGAAAGGGGCTTGGGTAATCTGAAGTTTGACCGGGAAGTAAGTAAAGTTTGTCTAAAGATTGTTCGAGTATGTGATTTAACTTGTATAGTGTATTGCTCGATATTGCAATTGGATATTTAGTCGAGTTTATGTACATATTTAAAACTGAATTATTTGGTCTTTATGAATTGGTTTTCCTTCCATTCCATGTCAAAGATTACAAATCAATGGAAAATTTGTATGTATGGACTAAACTTCACAGGAGGGTATTTTATGGTGACTACGAACATATTTAACCCTTTTGAACTTATTTTTAATTATGTTTTCTATATTGGATGTAGCTGATTTTTATCATTGTGTTTACTGTTTGTTTAAGTTGGTCTATAAACTGTGATATTAACTTTATCAAACCCTCCTTACTGAATTTGACTAATTTTATAATGCAGGGATCTTTTATACAAGCCCATTGTGCTATGTAAGACACATAATCAATTTCTGAAAATACTAAATTTAAGTAAATTGTGATGAATTTTCATTATTATTTCTCATGTATGCAGCTTGTGGTCATGTATCATGTTTTTGGTGTGTCCATAAATCGATGAATAGTTCGCGCGAATCCCATTGTCCAGTTTGTAGGAATCCATACCATCACTTTCCCACAATCTGTGAAATGCTTCACTTTTTGCTTCTTAAGACATATCCTGCAGCTTACAAGAGAAGGGAAAACCAGACACTTGGTATGTTTCTCTTTCTAAGGGCTTATACATGAGCATAATCAAATTCAAATATAAGTTTGGAGCATGTGTCACAAAGTTTTCTTCTGTAAATTCATATCTTCATATTTCACTAGAATTTTAGCTAATTGAAAGGTTGGTAGCAGTTGTTATTTTCATGCAGTGTTATTAATCACCAAAGGTAGAGGAAGACCTAAAAAACCTAAAAAAACTAAAAGAAAGATCTCGAGATTAACGAGTTGGGTAGAACTATGGTCGTTATTCTTGTAGCCGGCCCCACTTAGTGAGATAAGCTTGGTTGTTGTTGTTGTTGTGTCAATCGCGGATTGTGGAGGATAATGGTTTGTTTAAATTTTGTTATGCTACAGCCACTTATTTGACAACACTTTTACTAAATAGCATATTGCGGAACAATAGCAATTTATTCAAATTCCATTGCGCTTTAGCGCTACAATTTGGCAACCCTGTTTTTATGCTAATAATTCATTTAGAAAAAGTACTTTGTTTAGGCTGAAATATTTTTTAAGATTTTATATATCTATTTTATAGTATATACTATGTTCTCTCCTACCTTACTTAGCTGATTCTAGTCCTTAAAGTTTAGGAATTAGGATTTGATTTGTTCAACCTTATGTTATAGATTGTGCATTGTACAAGTCATCCACGTTCCAATACATAAAATGTTCATTATTGAGTCTTAGTATGGTCGAATTGTTTTCTTGTTTAGAAATCCTTATTTTAGGTTCACCCTTCATCAAGGAGGTTGACCCTTATTTGGTTGTTGGGTGTCAAAAAACCCCATTGTTTGGTTCAGAGGCCTCAATCAACTGTTCCTGTTAAGAGTCCTACATCGGACAATATATGGCCTGAACATGTCCTTATAAGTGGGGGCAATTCTCACCCTACAAGCCGGTTTTGTAGGGTTGAGTTAGACCCAACCACATTACATGGTATCAAGAGCCTCGTTTAAGATCCGGTGGACCACCTTCTATGGTTTCCGCTATCGGGCCATCCACTGTTTATTTCTACGCTCCAGTTGTCTAGTCTTGGGCGTGAGGGGGTGTGTTAAGAGTCCCACATTGGACAATATATGGCCTGAAAATGTCCTTATAAGTGGGGGCAATCCTCACCCTACAAGCCGGTTTTGTAGGGTTGAGTTAGGCCCAACCACATTTCTTTACAGTTCCCTCGAGCACTTCCAATATAGGAGTAGTTGCTGCTTTTCACGAATATCATCCAACAAGTTTCTTGCAGGCATGTGGGTGCAGCATCTTTTGTCGTCTGTTTGTCGCACAGCTATTCAAATTTTGTTTTCATTCCTAGTTCTGTTGAGACCACTTTTGACTTCTGGGTCTCTTGGGTTTGTTCCATCTATGTTTTTCACTATGACGTTAACTCATTTTTTTGTAAATTGGTTTCGCCACTGTTGCTTCTAGTTGCGCATCAGCTTTACATTTTGGTTTGTTCATCATGCAAGAAACTCCGAAAGTTGAACCAAAGGTTGAATTTTCACTGTTGTTGTATGTACTAGTAATATTACAGTCTACCACTCTAAGATTACACCTATTGGATCTCTGGTTTTGGACTCCAGAGCTTTTGATTCCTTGATTACCAATCCATCATTTTTCTCTGAATAATCACCTCCCAAAACGTGATAAGCAAAAGGATTACTAGAAGTGTTGTAACTTGCCGATATGATTAACTCTTCTTTTTTTCTAACTACTTTGCTGATTGGGTTTTGTTGTCATTATGGAATATAAAATATTAGTATATTCCCTTGCAATCAGAACTTAAATATATATATGGCTTTTATTGCAACAAAATGAAAGGAAAGTTCCAGACCTACTAAGATAGAGGGGTGTTTTTAGTTTTGATAATTTTTTTGACTACAGATAAGTGTTTAGAACCACAAACGCAGCATATGTATCTATATAAGTATCTGGTGTTGTGTTCTGATAAAATTACAGTTATTATAAAAGACAATTAATCCCTTTGTATACTTTGATTGTGAAACGTTTCACCATAATTTCTAATTTTACCTTATGTTTCAGAGGAAGAAGAGGAAATGGATTCCTTCTCCCCTCAAATTTTATGTGATTGTCCGGGGAATTCGCCTACCTCTACTATCATAAATCAGGCATCTAATTCATGCAGCACAGAATCTTTTGAAATTATGGAGCAATCAGGGTCTGCAAATCATAAAGGAGATGAAGCAATCATTTCTGAACACTCTTCTGACAGGAAACCTCAAATTACAGGAACTTCTGTTGAGGGAAAAAGATTGCCTCAAAATGAGCACAATCAGCAACCAAAAATATTAGTTACAGATTTAATGTGTCCAATATGCAAACAACTGCTGATTCATCCTGTTGTTCTTAATTGTGGTCATGGTAGATGCTCTACTTTTTTATCCTGTTAATAGCATTTTAAAGCTATCAATAGCAGATTACTTCATTAACATGTTTCTATGCCATTTTGCGCTCATTCTCTGCAGTACATTGTCAGACATGTATTACCGACTTATCTCTTGAAATGCTTAGATGTAAAGTTTGTCAAAGTCCACATCCCAGAGGATTTCCCAAAGTTTGTTTGGCTCTTGACCAATTTTTAGAGAAGCAATTTCTAGAAGAGTACAATCAGAGAAGAGATGCAATTCAACTTGGCCAAATCAAAGTCCAACCTGAGACCACATCTTGTATGTATCTTTGCCTACTACTTTTTTTTTTTTTTTAATATTTTGATAAGTCTGAAACCTACTGTTAGTTAAGTCATTGGCGCAAATGTATATATATGTTTATGCTTTCATTTAAGCATATGAGAGGAATCCAATGTGGAAAAAACTGAAATGCATATTCCTAATTGAAACTGCAACTCTTCCTAGACTGAAGTTCCTTAGGAAATTCCCTCACTTATAAAAATGCCAATGCAAACACCTTACGAGATCATGGTGGTTGGGCCCGCTGCATGTAAAGTTAGGTCCAATTTGCTACTCTGCAAACAAAGAGATGATACTTGAGCTCTATTTCTTGAAATATAGAGTTCTATTTTATGCTCCCTAATATAGGATGGTGCTTTGGACCCTCTGAAAGTAATTAGTTCATTTTATGTGTCTGAAACCCTTGAAGGTATTTTTCAATTAAATAGGCCATGGCCATTATTTATCCTTCACACTGCTACCACAACATATTATTGTGTGTTGCTTGTTAACTAGGCTCATCCTCACGGAATATAATCTCCAGTAGATGTAGGCTCTTATGAATGGTTAATATAGGAAATTGTCGGTAAAGAGGAATAACACAACCCTTCAAATATCTTAGGATTCTCTAAACCATAGTTACATAACTCGCTGGCCTCCCTAGAGAACTACAAATTGGTACTTGAGTACTGGTTCGTGGTACTTTTGCAAACCGATTCATGAAAATTCTAACAGAATACGTAAAATTCAACGGACCAATGAACTGCTAAAAAGTTAATACAACTGAAATATTTGAACTTATTTAATGCTATTTAAGAGTGCACTAAAAGGTTAATATATATACTAGTATATAGTTAAGCATGGCCCCACATGCGTGAGCAACGGAGTCTGCTGACTACTTAACGCAAATTCACCTGTCATGTGATTAATTGCACACCTGAATCTATTATCCAGATGTGGTTTGGACTAACATTCAGAAATGTACTTTTTGTGCTATAGAGCAAGGAGCTGATGACCCGAGGAGTTTGACTAGTTTGTCCATCTGTTCTGAAGTGAGTGAAATTGTACTTAAGGATGACTCTTGCCCTTGACTAGAAATACTAGCCTGGAATGCACCGCCCTCATTACCACCTTTCTTCTTCCAGTTCATATGCTTTCCATTGAGTTTACAGCAAGTCTCCCTTGTATGCCATGCGCATTTGCAGTGATCACACCATTGATTATAGTTTACTCGATTCATCCGGGGGATATTGATTTTTAGAGAGTTTATAAAACTCTCTTGGTCATCGAAACCGGTATTGAAATTGTTGTCACCGCCGTTACCATCACCATATCCAGTGCCGGACTTGCCGTTGTCCCCATTGTGAATAGTGATGTGTGCATGATAGGCCTATGAAGTTTGTGTATAGAAGGAGGGGTAAAAAAGGAAATGAGGAGCTGGTGGGGACAGAGAGAATAACTAACTGCACAAGAGGCAGTCAAGGAGTGGAGGGAATCATGGGAATGAGGGAAGGAGAGGTGTTTAAAGGAGGAGGTCACGCATGATGCAAGGGAGGATTGGATTGGAATGGTAGCAGGGACTGGGAGTGAGAACCTTCCTCACACCAATAATGGTATTCTCATCTTGGGAGTATTGTTTTCATATTTCTTGTATTTGTCCTTACTGCAAGGAGTGATTACTCCATCCATTGTCTTAATATTCTATAGCTATTGTAAGAAGTTGATACTCAACATTCTGATATTATACAACAGTAATTCAATCTTGAGCTTTCCATCCTTTAGAGTCTATTAGTGCATCACCTCTGTTTCCATTACAGCGGCCACCGCCGTTTGCGTTGCAGCCGGTACTTGGGTCTTCTTCCCCAGATTGTGAACTTAGAGGTGTTGATACCATATTAGAGAAAATAAGTAAATACTCTGATGATTTATTCCTCGACATGAACTAGTTTAAATAGAGAGATTACAACTTAATTATCTCCTTAAACCAAGGGGAATAATAATAATAGAGAATCTTAGTAGCTGTAACAATTAGAGATAAATGGTAAATAGGCAAATATTCCAACATAATTTGAGGATCTTAACATGGCTAGTAAGATCCTACCGAAAGAAAAAATTATACTTAAATACACAAGTATAAAAACTATCGTAAACTAAAATAAACTCTAAATCACGACTTAAACTGAGTTAATTAAAAATTTATAACCACCAACACATGAGTTCTTAAATAACTCAACTAAGTTCATACCTTACTCAAAGGACTTCATAATAAGTAACTCAAAACATAAATCATAAGGCCTAAGACACACTCAAAGCCGTTGCAGGTTACACTACATCGTTCAGATAAGGAGAGGCAGAAAGAAACAAAAAACATAGATGTAGTACACGAGAAAACCGTAAACAAAAGAAGTTAGGGCCACGTGAAAGAAAGGAGAAGGGAGAGACAGGCGAGCGCGCAAACGAGAGAGTGAGACAAATTTAGGGTCTTCTAATCTCTTGTAACTTTTAGAGTCTGCGTTTTAGCAAAGAAGTGTTTAGCTAACACGAGTTTTTTCACAATATCCGACCTGTTTCTGGAAGAACCATTGCGTGATGAATGACCCAAAGCGTGTGATCATACGAACCACTTCAAGCCCGAGAGTTCGACCACGCCACACATTTCAAGCGATCCTGGTCATATTGCATCACAGGGTTCGAAATAATGTAAACAATGTAGTGTTGGCTGTATATTACATGTCTTTATGACATAACACTTCTGTATAATACACATATATTCACTTAAATGCTCTTTCATTTTCATCTTTCTCAGTAATTTATCTCATTTTCTCAGTTTTCTTCCCTAGGTTTCTAAGAGTTCTCCTAATGCTTTCTAAAACGTTTTAGACTTATAAATAATTATTAATTTCTTTTTCTCAATTATCATAGAAACAAAAAGAAAGAAAATATTAGAATAACTGACCAGCAATATGTAAATGGGTGTTTCTCTGATATTATTTCATATTTTTTTCTCTGAGGTTCATTGCCGAAGGACAGCGGAGAAAAGATATCTTGGTGGTCTAATCCTGAATTGTTGGTTCACAGAGGAGTTGGTTGTGATTTTTGCGGGGTAAAATCTCTTTATCATAGCATTTACTTTATTAAATCGTTGACTTGCTTTATTTTTCCTGTTTGTCTAGTTATGGTTGGTGAGAGTTGAAATCAGTGTTTGGAATGTGAGTAGGAGGATTTAGTCAAAACTCTGTTTCATAATATGTGGCTGCTTTGCCTTTGTTGACTTGACTATACCTGGTTTTGGACCAACATTCACTCCGATAATCAATGTCAAGTAATATTGTTAAATAGCTGCTATAGCGTAGCGGTATTTAGACTATCCTACCGATATTGTTCCGCCTTTTGCTATTTAGTATAAAATTTTGTCAAATAGCCGCTATGCTATAGCACTATTGCATAACGGAATTTTAACTAACTCTGCTCTGGCTCTAAAATTATAATCTGCAGTTACACAAGTAAATTACGAGACATATGTTCAATATGGTTTGAGATGATCACTGCTATATAAATTATGATTTTAGAAATATTTATTTCATAGTCTATTTTGATAATGCAAAGGCAAACTTTGGAGCCATGTTGAGGTTGGTGCCTTTTTTTTACCTGGATTGAAATTTGTAATGAGTTTCACATCAGATAATATCAGACGATATATGACTTGAACATGTGTTTATAAGTGGGGGCAATCCACAGCCTAAAACTTCTTTTATAGGGATGAGTTAGGCCTAAACTACATTTCTTAATATTGAATAAGAGTATGGTTTAACGACTCTGATACCATGTTAAGAAAAATTGTGGTTTAGCCTAACTCAACCCTACAAAACCAGTTTGTAGGGTGAGGTTTGTTTAAACCACATTTCTTAATATGGTGTCAAGTGTGTCTAGTTTAAGATTCGGTGGACCACCTGCTATCAGGTTTTTGCTATCGGGGCACCCACCATTTATTTCCACGCTCGAGATGTCCAGTCTCGAACGAGAGAGGGGTGTATTAAGAGCCCCGCATCGGATAATATATAGTCTAAACATGTATTTATAAGTGGGGACAATCCCCATCCTACGGGCCGGTTTCGTAGGACGAGTTAGGCCTAAAACACATTTTTTAACAAAATTATAAGAACTATCTCTAGGGTTAAGGCTGCATACATCTATAAATCTAAAAACCCTCCTCAGACTCCACATTGTAGGAGCCTTGGGCATTAGACCACCCCTTTTTAGTTGAATTCCATTTGTGCTTCCAATTTTTCAATTTGTTGATGTATTTAACTGGTCTCTACAGATGTACCCAATAATCGGGGACAGATATAGGTGCGCTGACTGTGAAGAAAGTATCGGTTTTGATCTTTGTGGTGATTGCTATAAGAACCGTTCAAAGCGTCCAGGACGATTTAATCAAAAGCACACACCTGACCACAAGCTCGAGCTTGTACAATATCGAAGGATGCTAATAAGCCGTGGACAAGATTCTTCGGATTTAATAGTTATACCAGATGATCCTGCTTCCTCCACCGATGAAGATGAAAACCAGACCGACTCTGACGCCACCAACTGAAAGTTGAAATCACAAAAATCCCTTTTTTTTGTTGTGATATTTCAGTCCAATTAAGTTGTGAATCCTCAAATTCTCATGGTCTATCTGGTTTTCTTGATTTGTGCATATTGGTTTTATTTTCTATCGCAACCGAATCCATCGCTTGGTTGTGCAATTAGTGACTGTTTATTTTCATGAGTTAGATATAGGTATTGTGTTGAGTTAGGCCTTGACAATAAGCATCTACCTCTATTGATAAGGCCAGGTACATATTTCTAAGAGTTCTTCTGAATTTACAAAAATAAGTATACTCTAAAAGCATATTATGCATGAGAATGAAGTATATATACTTGAACCCTTTATAGTAAAGACAGTGTATTTGCAAATATAACTTTTTTTACTATTAAAAAGTGCATTATTTTGGCCTTCAAAAGTGATAGTAATGATTTCATCCAAGATTCTGTGAATAAGTATTATTACTGACGAGCATGCTCTCTACATGTAACAACAGAAGGGGACAACCCTTTTGTAAAAAGTAATATGGTATGGAATATTACTTATTCTATATTCTTATGGTGTTACACGATACATGTGAAATGCAAGTGTCAAATTATGAATTTTCACAATTGTTAATATTGTCTGTTTGTTTCACCTTTAAAAAAATTGATTTTTTCTTTGTATTTTTGAAAATAGATTTTTCAAAACCGTTTTTCAAAATATTACAAGTTTTTTTATATTCATTTTTTCTAAAATGAAACACTAATTTGACATCTAATAACGTAAACACATATTATTGAAGACAAAAACTTAGTCAAAATCGCAATTTTTTCAAAAAGTTGTATTTCAAAAATGATTTTTATAAAAATCTATTTGAAATAGCTTCAAAAATAAGGGATTTTTTAAAATTTTGATATCCAATTTTTTTTTCATGAATGGATGAAATACATAAAATCACATTTTAAGAATAACTATTCAAACAAAATTTTCATTTGAAACTTTTATAAAAAGTTTCTTTGTAAAAAAAATTTTCATAAAATTATTTAACACTATAAAAATCATTTTAAAAAAAAGCCAAAACAAAGTAACTCATAGTTATGGAGACATGTGTTTTTATTAACCTTAAATGGTTGTAGGCATGGTTTGGTGATAAAGTTTCTTTCCTATTTGCTCTTTCGAGCTTCTTCTCCCGGCGCATCTTTAAAAAGTGGATACTCTTATACAATAACACAATAGGAAACTCTTAATACACCTCTTCTGACACATGGTTTCTAACACATGGTTGGATATTATGGAGCATGACCTGCACGAGTTTTTATAGACTATATATGGTATTTAATTTGAATCGATCTTAATTTAAGGGGATTACTCTTCCATTTTTAGGGTGCATCTCACACCTTTGAAAATTTGAAAAATATTTTTATTTTGTCCGTAGATATATTTCCGAACATATTAAAAATACACACATCTGAGTCCTTTGTAAATGAGTCACCATTTTGTGAACACCATATTTTGTTCAAACTTAATCAGGATATATATCTTCGGACCGGAGATACACTTCTGTAACCTTCTGATATAGTCTTTCGACAAAAATATTTGATTGGAAATAGTTGCAAGATATAACCGCCATCAATTTTATTATTTTGATTGTGAAAGAATAAAGAGAAATTCATATTGAAGAGGCATGAAAAGTTAGAAGATGAAAGCTAAACAATACTCAAAAGAAATCAGAAAAAAACAAAGAACAGCCATTTCATTTGCAGTTCACACTAATTATCTACCCTATCACAAAAGCATGCATCACAATTTGCAAATATGTCATATTGTATACCAGCATTTCAGATAAAATAAGTTAGTCTTGTACTATCCAGATCAGATGAGAAAGATCTGGATCATTTTATTTTTTGAACTTGGGAGCAATTGAATATACCATGACAACATTCAGTTTGGGAATTGAATGATGAGCACTATCAATAATTGGAGGTCAATAATGATGGTGCAAAAATGAAAAATAAAATAAAAATAGAAACTGTTCATAGCACTCTTTGTTATTGCTCCTCATAAGGTTTGCAAATTGCAATTATAATGGTCAACATGCTGAAATGAACTGATCATGATTAGGGGTGGCTCACCAAGTTATAGGATAATAGAAGGTTATCCAAGTGTTATATTCAAAGATGTATTTTGGAATTAAATTTAAGTAAATTGAAGTGAATCACGTAGTGTTGAAGTGTGTATAAATAGATTGCGTTTGGAGATATATCTCTGAATGCTATGAATAATTGTGACTTTTTACCGTAATAAAAGAGTGATGGAAAAAATAATCTTTAATTTAATTCTTTAAGACCAACATGTAAGATGAAGACTTTTTTTACATATAAATGTAGATCATTTCTATTGTAATTGAGAATTTTTAATAAAAAATATTAAAAATTATAAAGATATTTATTTTTATAAATAGATTTATATTTTGAGATAAAGATAGAACTAGCTTACAACACAATTTTCTAAATAGATTTGTATTTTGAAAATATAATTTGTTTGCTTATCTAATTTTATAAAATTATTTTAAGACTACCATCTATTTGTAATTAAAAACAAAAAATTAAAATAAGTTATAGAGGTTTTAGTTTTAACTTTTGAAAAAAAATTGGGATAAAAAGGAAAAAAGAAAAATGGTATAATTTCATTAGTAATATATTTGTAATATTGCACAATTTTAAAATATAAAATGAAAATATATTTTAAAACAAGTTTTCTCTTTTTAAATGTTTTAAAATATGTTTTGAAAATAATCTATCAATTTATTTTTATTTTTTTCATATTTAAAACCAATTTTAATAATTAGATTAGCAAAAATATTTTATTTTATTTTAGTTTTTAAACAGTTTTGTTCTAAAACAGGTTGATTTGCATTTTTTGAAAATTTAAAAGGTTTATTTTGTATATTATAAAAACTATTAGGAACCCAATTATAATTTTTTGAAATTTTAAAAGTGAATTTAAAAGTTGAAAAAATATGAAGATCCAAAGATTAATAATAATAATAAATTAAAATTAAATAAAGTAGGAGAAAAATTATAAATTATTCTTTTCTTTGATATTTATTAAATTTAATTTAGATACATTATAAGGTTAATATTTAGATCGCCCCATGTCATATACTACTACAAATAACACATTTCACTTTCGTCGTAAAATGTATTTAACCTCGACTACATAAGCGAGGTAACGAAGGACGTCATGAAAAACTCTCACTTTAACTCTCGGACGTTAATAAAAATTTGAGGAATTAAATTATCTGCACATGAGTTTGAACCCTAATATCTGCATTTTAATTATTTTTAAAACTAGTGCATCATTCTTCTCGGTTTATCAATAAAACCGAGGGTAAGATTTTTTTTTTTTTAAATTCGTTACATTGTTTTTCACAGAATATTAATAAATTGATTTTTTACAAACTACATTGTTTATCTAGAATATTACATTGTTTACACATGATTTTAAAGTAAAAATTAATTTCCCTGAAGATCTAGATTTTAGATCTTCGAATCATAAAATTTTAGGGAAGAGAAAATATTGAATGTAGTATATTTTCAAATTGCTTTTGTATGCATTTGTTGTGAAATAAAACAAAAAACAAATTAGATAAATACATGATTTTCTGCTCAAGTAAATATATAAGAACACAAACATTAAACTTAAATAATTTTTGCTCTTACAATCCTTCGTAGAGATCTTTTCATAACAAATGCTCTTGAAAACCTTAAAGTGGTGGATGTAGATAGTTTCAAGCGCTTCATGATGCTTCACTTACTTTATGATATTCAAAATGATTTTATAATGAAAGTTTTTTATGTTTCACGTTGATCACTAATAGTAGCGTCTTGAGCGTTGATACTCATGAAATGGATGTCAAGGATTTGTGTAAGGACGGTGATCAATATCCTCAATAATCACGCTAAAATTATCCCATTGATTTTGATAAAAACATTAGACATTACATTGTTTACACATAATATTAAACAAATTCAGATTCTTCATCGTTGTTGTAATTCAAAATTTTGTTGCATATCTTGTATACATCCAACTTCTAATCTTTTCAGAACTTGAGCTCCCTTCTTTGTTTAACTTGAACCAATAATGATTTTCTACACTTGCAATCTATCATAGATAACTTTTTCAACCTTCTTTAACTGAGCGTTGTTCAAAAAAAACAACATCAATATCAACACCATTATGTGAGATAGATTACAAGGGCGGAAAAAGTGTTTTGTTGAAGGATAGAAGAACATTGGAGATTTTTTCTGTCTTGGAATTCATCCCTAAGAATGATGCGTACGAGTTTGGGGAGGCTACATATAAGTTAGGATTAGGATAAAATATGTTTAACAAGTGTTTTTATAGTAAAATCTGACTATTTTATCCCTCAGTTATATTGAAAACTGAAGGGATAAATCATTTAGTATACACTGATAAAGAAATAAAAACATAAACTGCAATAGTTAGGATTCCAAGCATGTCCTAAAATGTTTTTTCTCTCGGTTATATTAAAAATCAAGAGAATATATGACTATTTTTATAAAAAAAAATAAAACATGGCACGTCGCGCTTTGACATTATACTTCAATTTTATTTTGAAAGAGGTAAAAAACTGTCATAAAATATATGATTTTTAATAGTGTATGAGGCCTATTAAAAAATATCTCGGTAAAAATAACCGATTCTCTCATTTGAATTTTAATTTTTCTATTTTAATCTTTTATTAGATTTCGTCAGAATAATTTTTGATATGATGTTGCCCTATTGGCTTTAGTAGATTTTTAAATTCTAAATCCTAAATTCAAATTTATTGAGGAATTAAAATAGAAGAGGGCAATATATGTTTTTTTTTTTTAGTTTTTCATAACCTTAAAATATATCATAAATTTTTTTAGTTTTTAAATAATTATCTATTTAAATAATAAATTTTGACTAAATCATTTTAAATTTCTTTTAAATAAATGAATTTCCTTTTTATAAAATTTATCATCCAATTACATTGTCTTCGTGGCAAATGTGGTTGATTTGGACATATCACCTCAACCTTAACAAACTTTTAGATACATTGAACAAAAATTAGGATATTTTTATTGTATTTATAATCATCAAAAACCATGTCTATTACAATCTTCCATCCTCTTTCCTATAAGATCAGAAGTATACTTCCTACAAATGCAACTAGTGAACTACAAAAGCACATGGCTATGACTATATTGGGATATTGCCACCATACTCATTGTCATGTCCATCACTTTATATGTCACACATGGTAATGGCATGGCTCTTAAAGACTTTGACTTGGACCCAACACTTTCTTTGTTCCTATCTACATGAAAGGAATGGAATCATTAGTGGAAGATATCATATCAAGATACCATCATGTGATATAGAATCATGTGTGACCCTACTTGATTAACTATATGGTGTCCTACATAAGAGGTGGTGTGTAATCATAAACCATAAAAATATCGAAAGTGGGTATGGCAATCTTTATCCTAGCTTTGATTGTTCTTTCTCCTTTATGTGTTTTCTTTCTTTCACGTGTAAGGGGATAGTTATATAAAACTATAACGTATCTCCTTCTTTCTTTATACTAATATTTTAGGCGATGTAAAATTTCTTTAACATGTATATTTTCAATCAACTTTAACAATCTCTATAATGATTGAAAATGATATATGATCTTTTATTCTCTACACATACGATCATAGTTCAAATGAAATATCATACTTCATTATAAAAAAAATATAATAACTTACCATTAAAAAATAGTACAGTAACTTGAATTCATATTGTCTTCACTAACAATATAATTCAAAAAAATTATCATATTCAATTATAAAGAGTATACTTCATTTGAAGTTAAATCATTTTAAGGATTTCACATTGTAATCATCTAAAGTCATAGTTCAAAAGAACTATCATACTCCGATGAAAGAAGATTATACTTTATAAGATGATAAATCACTTCAAGAATTTTCACATGTTAAAAATTAGATTGAAAACTTATGGTAAAATTTCTATGTTGGCATGAAGTTTTTCGTTCATGACATAATTTCACAACATATTGTGCATCAATGTGAATCAATGTTTATGTACTAATCAACACCTTGTGTAATCTTGATTGTATCAACACAACATTGACTTGAACTTCCACTAGTAAAAAACAATTCTTTCATCGACTTCCTCTAGTCCAAACTTCACAAATGAATTTGTGATTGCAGCTTAACAACACTTTCGTGACACCATTATCAATTTTTTTGATGTGGAAGATCAGACAAAGAAAACCCCAACTAAACCACAACCCCTGATACACTCACACCCTCCAAAAAAATATTTAACTACATCTCATAACACTCTAACACAAGAGTATAAGAAAAAAATAAAAAATAAAATCAAATAAAAACTTAAAGTATTTGCGGTCGATGCATCTTGTAATGAAAAACTAAAGTACATATATGCATAATCGTGGTTTGTTATTTCTTTACAATATTATAAGACGTGGGACTTATTAAACATGTATATTTTCAATCAACCCTAACAATTTAATCTGTTAAGTATTATATAGTTATCTTTATCTTTATTTTTTATCTCTCTTAACTTACACACATTTAAAATATACTCACAAGAACTAAAAAATACTTATTCAACACCAAAATTTTCAAAATTTTGATATCAAAAAATGATTCTCTTGATTTGATTTATTTATAACAATTATAATACTCTTATTTGATTGATTGATTAAGAGAAAGAATGTCTTAAATTGAGTGATTAAGAGAAAGAAAACGTGTTTCAAAATTTCCAGAAACTAAAAAGCCAAAAAACAATAAGAATATCGACAGAAGACACAAAATTTGCAAGAGAGGTCTAACGGATGGTGGCCGCTGGCTAGAAGATGACAGAGGCGTGATAGATCCAAGGAGTTCATTAGAGAAGGTTCGACGATCCATGAAAGATCTTTTGCGGTGAGGGCATAAATATTTATGGTCCAAGCAAAATAGCAGGTTGGGTCTGGCTAATAGTTTGGGTCCATCGGGTCTGGTTCTGTCGTTTCACATGTATTAGGATTCATTTGTGGTAGGTGCCCTTTCCCCTTGGCACCTGGCTAGCTAAAGTTTCTAATATTTGTAGTAAACTATTTCATAAAGTGGATAAAAGTTGAAGTCGTCTCCATAATCATCGCAGAAAGGGTTCACCTTTTTTATTGGGAGAGACTCATGTTTAGGTTTAGTTTGCTAGATGTCATCATTTCAGACAATAGAACTTAGTTTGCCAGCTATGTCGTGGTCGATTTCTATCATGATGTGGGAGCGCAAACAAAGTTTATTTGCATTGTTCATTCATAGGAAAACGAGAAAGATGAATCAATAAAAACTGGGATATTTAAGGGGATTAAGAATAAGCTAGATGACGCTAAAAAACTCTAGGCTAAAACTCCTCACGAAGTGTTGTGGCCATATCATACCACCCCTCATTCGACCACTAAAGAGACTCCTTTCACCATGGTATATGGATTAGACACCATGTTGCCTGTCCAAATCGACACGCTTTTATGGTGACGCTCTCATCTATTTGTAGAAAAGAATGAGGCATAGCTAAGATACATCATAGACCTAATTGATGAAATGAGATATGTCGCCCATATTCGAGAATTTTCCGCCAAGCAAAGTGATGCTATAAGGTACAACTTGAAGGTGGTTTGAAAGGAAATATAGGAAGGCGGCCTAGTGCTAAGACATGTTGTCATGGCCACCTAATAAGGGAAACTACAACCTAATTGGGACGGACCATACTGAATATAATAGAAACTACCTCACAAAGCCTACAAACTAGAGGAGCTAGATTGACGACTCATCCCTATAACTTGGAAATTAGTTAACTTAAGACATTATTATAATTAATTATTTTTCGGTTGTGTAGTTAAAGGAGAATGGCAGTTTTCCTTCCAGTGAATGAATCTCTTTGAAAAACTTAATTGTTATTTACAGGAGGTTATTCTGTTCTACAGTCAACTTAAATGTTTTACTTCCACAAGAAGATCCTTGCCACCCTAAAAAGGCAATATAAATAATGAACTTCATATGACAGATCCTTGCCGCCCTTAAGGGGAAATAAGAATGATGGACTCCTCTAAAAATATCCTTGTTAATCTAAAAAGGAAATATAAATTTTGAACTTCCTCTAGAAGATCCTTGCCACCCTTAAGGGGAATAAGAATGATGTACTTCTCTAAAAATATCTTTCCTTACCCCAAGGACAATATAAATTCTAAATTCCCATGGAACATCTCCTGTGTAAACCACTCAACTTAAAGTCTCTTTTGAGGGACTTAAGTTATAGTCTTGCTAGAGGGACTCAAATTAAAGTCTCGCCTGAGGGACGCAACTTAAAGTCTCGCCCGAGGGACTCAACATAAATTCTCTCACGAGAACCTCAACCTATAGTCTCATCAAAGGTACTCAACTTAAAGTATTGTCTAGATGACTCAATTTATATTCTCTCCAGAGGGACTAAACTTAAAGTCTTTTTAGAGAGACTAAACTTAAAGTCTCGCCAAAAGGACTCAACTTAAAGTCTCGCCAAGAAACTCAACTTAAAGTCTCTCCTAAAGGACTCAACTTGAAGTCTTGTTTGAATGGCTCCAAGTAAGGAAAACCCACTAAAATAACTTCTCCCTCTATAAATAACTTGTGCTTTATGTATCGATATAAGTCTAAAAGTCCCCTTGGGGAACCTAAAGTTTCTCAGGGTAGGTGAGGTGGTACGTCGCCCACGCCACAGACTCCATGGCAGCCTATTCATCAGGATGACACCCATTTCACAAATACATCACCCATTCCCTAGATGATTCTCCCATTCGTGGGGATGAGTAAGTAATGTGTCCTGGGCCATGATGAAATGAGGGAGGGATTCAAAAGGGAAGTACACGTTCTCCTAAAAAATTGGGAATTAACTTCCCCATTCCCACACTCCCAGAGAGGCGGTTGCTATTTCCAAGGAACCTAAAATCCAGTTTGTGACTTCTATAAATACCCCAAACCTGATTTTGGGAAAGGGATCCAATTCAGTATGCAAAATACCACATACCGGGCTTCTCACATCTCTCCGTGCGCATGTTCTAACCTCTCAACAAACTCTAAAAACCTATGACGACCCTTAATCAATAGACATTGTCACATATTGTACTTTTAGCAAGTACATAAACATTAGCCTATCTTAGAGAAGATGGAACACCCAAATATACACGTCAACTACCAATGAACAAGATCATATCGAACTCGACCAAATGTTGAAACGAGAAAGCTCGCAAAGAAAAATGACAAAGGAAGAAAAAGTAACTCTTTTGCAAGTCACTAATGGTAGAAAAGGTAAAAAGTGATGCTTCAGAAGCCTCTCATAAGCTATTCATCCACTAAGAACCATACAATCCACATCCCTAGATCCAGTGGCCAGATACAAGCACATATTACAAACCCACTCTATTAGAGCAAAAGTAAGGGCTTATGATGGAAAATGTTCTGAGTCAATCGCAAGGCCCAACAATGAAGGCCTAGTAGCATGGCAAAATTAATCAAGCGCATAGCACGTAGACTCTATTTCCCATTTGATAAGACAAATCCATGTTCATGAGATCTTCTGACCATCACACACACACACACACACACACACACACACACACACACACACACACACACACACACACACACACACACACACACACACACATATATATATATATATATATATATCTAACGACTAATTGTGATCAACGCCTTAATCCATGCTTTCAGTTGCAAATTGTTTCCCATATGTAAGAGGGAAAACACTCAATTTCTCAAGTATTCAAACACATTCTGATTCACATCTCTCTTTTCACTCTCTGATTGACTTAAGTGTTGGAGTTCTAACCTTGCATGTCAACTCCCTTTCCACAATATCAAGAACTCAGGACCACCAGATCAAGTCTTGCTTCCTTGTTTACCGATCAACTATATCATATAATAGAACAAAAACTTTACTACGATGATAGGCTTGAATTTTAGAGTCTTTCGAATCACCACGTGGAGAAAGACGATCTTCGAGAGCGACAATGGAAATTGCATTGAACTTACTTTGGAAATTACTTATTTCAAATCCTACACTACTTGACCCTCTTATTTATGATCTAGATGTGCGATGAGAGAGTATTCATAGCTTTCAAATTTATTGTTTTGGTAAGGATTTCGAAGAAGTTTTATTCTCTTGGGTTAATACTACTTTTTACCCCTGTAATATAGGCGAAATTCGCTTTACCCCCTGGTAATATTTTTTTTTCGTTTCCCCCTGTAATATTTTTTTTGTTTGGATTACCCCCTAAGCGTGTAATTTAAACACCAAATGGGGGGGGGGGGAATCAAACAAAAAAATATTACAGGGGGTAAACTTTACACTTAGTGGGAAAAAGACATAATATTTTTATATTTCAAGGGGGTGTTCGAAAAAAAAAATTACAGGAGGGAAAAGCGAATTTTGCCTATATTACAGGGGGGTTTTGTATATTTAACCCTATTCTCTTTATCTTCCTTATCTTTATCTACTTCATCTTGAGGATTTCATAGAAAGGGTGATAACTTAAGAACTTGCAACTTCATATTTCTCTTCTTCCTCTTTAAAGGTTGAATCATAATTCTTTAATGAGTAATGCTATTCTTACACCCAAAACTTACACCAATACTTACACCAAACACTGTTTACCGTATTTATACGGTGAACAGTGTTTTTTAAAATAAAATAATAATATTTATTTTATATTTTTAAAATTAAGGACGACACTGTTCATGTACGGACGTGCATTAACCAACTTCATTACTGCATTAACCAAGTTATTACACTGCATTAACCAAGTTTGATGACTGATAAATATTATTTTTAATACCTGGATATTGCATTAACCAACTTCATTACTGTATTAACTAAGTTTTTACATTGTATTAACCAAATTTGATGACTACTGTAAAGTACTATTCATGGGTGTAAGAATAGCATTACTCAAATTTGGTTATTGCAGTGTAAAAACTTGGTTAATGCAGTAATGGAGTTGGTTAATGCAACATCCAGGTATTAAAAATAATTTTTAGCAGTCACCAAACTTGGTTAATGCAGTGTAAAAACTTGATTAATGCAGTAATGAAGTTGGTTAATGCAACATCCCGGTACTAAAAATAATTTTTAGCATTCATCAAACTTGGTTAATGCAGTGTAAAAACTTGGTTAATGCAGTAATGAAGTTGGTTAATGCACGTCCATACATGAACAGTGTCCTCCTTAATTTTAAAAATAAAAATAAATATTATTATTTTATTTTAAAAAACACTGTTCACCGTATTTATACGGTGAACAGTGTTTGGTGTAAGTATTGTTGTAAGTTTTGGGTGTAAGAATAACATTATTCTTCTTTAATGCATGTTTAACTAGATTGAGTGACACTAATGATGATTTATTTTTCTTTGAAGGAGTTCTCTTTTGCGGCTTCAAATGTGAATAAATCAATGTGGTTAAAAGATTGAAGACCAAAACTCAACTCGAAGCTTAATAAAATCCAAACACACCTCGATATTCAAAGAATGGATGAATGATTAACCTATAATTTAGAACACAAGTTAACATTTTCATTCATTTCATCAAACTTTAAAAAAATAGTGGTTGAGATTCACCAGCACCCTTTCAAATCCTTAAATCATGCCTAAAAGGTTCATCTCAACATAATCAATCATCTTAAGGGAAACTTCTAAGAAATTGAAATCACTCTTTTACTATCTAGATTTTGAAGCCAATTTTTTTAATCATGTAAAAAAATGAATTATTTGTATATTTCCATTTAAATATTATAGTGTCACATTGTCAAAATAAACAAGACAAATTTGTATAATATTAGAAAACTCACCGTTATCAAAGGAGTCCATAAATTCTGCACAAAAGTAATTTGCATATGTTTCTTGATAACCAGACACTGACCTTTATTTTTATTATTAAAAATAACAAAGACTCTCAGATAGAAATATTGATTCACATTGTTGACAAAAACAGCAATATTTATTGAAAGAGAGAAAATGATTAAATTTGAAGTAAAAGGGGACAGAAAGAGTAACATGACAAAATTGTCAAAACCTGCTTAACAACTTTTGTTCCTTTCTTTTTTATGTAAAGTCTTTTTTTTTTTTTGTTGACTTTTTTTGTTACATCTTTCTACTTTTTTACATGTGTTCAGCCCTTGAAAATGAATGGCATAAGAAAAATAAATAGAAAAGCACCGAATCAAAGAAGAAATTTGAGTGTTATAGTAAGAAATAGAAAATTTTGTCATTATATTTACAAGATATGATGTATATATTTTTAGAATCAAAATTTTGTTATTATATTTACAAGATATGATGTATATATTTTTAGAATATTTTGTTATTATTAGAAAAAATTTCAACATTCCTCATGTATCTCTTAAACATCACACGGAATTTTATTTTTCTCCCAGCTTCCATAAATGCACATCTGGAAGCACCCTATATTTTGAAAAAAATTTGAAAAAAATTGATTCCTTCCGTAGATGCATCTACGAAAGCATATAAAATATAAAACTCTATCAAACTTTTCCGTATATGTAACTACGGAAGATTTTTTTGGATTAGTTGAGAATTTGAAATTTTCTCAATTAATCAAACCCCATCAAACCTTTTCGCAGATGTAATTACAGAGGATTTTTCTCAATTAGTTGAAAATTTGCTATTTTCTCAATTAATTTATAATTTAATCGGAGATTTTTCCAATTATATGAAAAAATCTCAAATTAATTAAGTTTGATGATATCTACGTAAAACATAGTAAAAGTTGGGATTTTCCTAATTAATTGAGAAAATCCCTAATTAAGTTACAAATTAATTAATTGAGAAAATCCCAAATTAATTTTTCAATTAATTGGAAAATTTCAAATTAATTAAGTTCATGAAATCTTCCGTAGATTTATCTACGGAATATTAGGATTTTCTCAATTAATTGGAAAAATACCACGTTTCACTATGTTTTAAAGGGTAACCAAATTTTTTATAAAAAAAATGCTTTTGAAGATGCATCTACGAAAGTATAAAAGCAATTTTATCAATTTGGTGGTAATAGTTGGGGTGAGAAATTTTCTATTATTATATGATTTGAAGTCATAGCATTATTATATTTTTAAAATTAAACTTCAAATCAAGGAGTACTTTTACTATTCATGGTATTATCAAATTACGTTTTTTTTTTTTACCAAATTAAATTTATTTTTTTCACACATAATTAATACAACATTATGAAAGATAATAAAACCGAAAACTAATTAATTCACATACTAACATATTATTTATTTCAAAATTCAAACCATTATTTCACAACCCTCTCACACACACACATTGTACATTTTCACATAATTTTTGTTGTCATTACAAAAGATTTTTCTTTTTTTCGCACCGGTTTCGACCTACATAATAGATCGACTAATCCGGCTCGTGCTACGGAGACACGTGCACTGACCAAGCACTGTTTCTATCAGAAATCAAACTTGATATTCCTCAAATATTATCCTTTGCAGAGACTCGTTTGCCACTCGAGGCCAAATACTAGGTTTACAAAAGATTGTTGTTTGATTTTCAACTAAGGGTACTCTCTAGATTCAAGGACAGAATGATTAAATATATTTTTCCATAAAGTATATAATATGTAACGTATAAATTAAGTATGAGAGAAAACAAAGTATGTCCCACAAGAGAGGTCCATTAACTTTGGACAATTGCAATCTATGCATTGAGCACCAACTGTTGAATGAAAATGCTCAAAGAGCTACCACAACAGCAACAGCAACATCTCAATCTTTGTTTGTTACTCTCTCTTTCTTCACTTCATTACAACAATAACAACTACCTTAAACTCACTACTATTACTTTACTTTTCCATTTACATTCTCTTGTGTTTTTGTTCTCACTTTCTCTAATATGGACCGGTCTTCTGACAAACAACATCAGCAGCAGCAGTTGTCTTTGGCAAAGAATGGCAGACAGAGATACAATGAATGGTTTGTTTTTCATACTTTTCTTTGTTTCTTGTTTTAGTTCTTTGAGTTTTGTTTCTTTCTTGTTTGATTCATAGATAAATTGTTGCTTGAAGGGTTGTTTTTTAAGTAGTCATTGTGGTTGCTGTGATACGCACTGTGGCCGTTGCAGTGTGAATTTTAAAAAACACTAGATATCAAGATTTGTTATTATATAGGAAATAAATTGAGTTTTCCGGTTTCTGAAATTTTGAGTTTTTGATGAAAACACTTTAAAAAAATATGGGCGAAACTATCTGATGTGATTTCTAATGACTGACGGTCACGTGATTTTAATTCACACCACAATTACGGTCAGAAGCGGCTGCAGAGGCTACCGTATCAGCAATATTGTGGCTGCTATTGCGGTTGGTTGCAGACTGCAATCTAATAACTTCTTATTTTCACTTTGAATTGACTTGTTGAAATCATTAATTGGTCTATTGAATGATTTGTTTATCGATATTTTGCAGGATTTTTCGCGATGTACCGAGCGATATAACTATAGAAGTGTGTGGAGTAACATTTTCATTACACAAGGTAAGTATTCCCCTCTCTTAATTTGAGTGCATATTCAGAATCACTGTGATTTTGACAGAATTAGAATGATGCTGTGATTTTGGTATGCAGTTTCCTCTCGTTTCTCGAAGTGGAAGAATTCGAAGACTAGTTGCAGAACACCGAGATTCTGATATCTCAAGAGTTGAGCTTCTTAATCTTCCAGGAGGAGCTGAATGCTTTGAACTGGCTGCCAAATTCTGTTACGGCATTAACTTCGAGATCACGTCCACGAATGTTGCACAACTATGTTGCGTGTCCGACTACCTCGAAATGACCGATGATTTCTCAAAAGACAATCTCGGTTCGAGAGCCGAGGAATATCTCGACTGTATAGTCTGCAAGAATCTTGAAATGTGTGTTGAAGTGTTGCAACAATGCGAAAGCCTAATTCCTCTGGCTGACGAGTTGAAAATAGTTACGCGTTGCATTGACGCGATAGCTTCGAAAACTTGTGCCGAGCAAATAGCTTCTAGTTTCTCGAGATTAGAGTATAGCAGCTCGGGTAGGTTGCACATGAGCAGGCAAGCGAAATGTGATGGTGATTGGTGGATAGAAGATATTTCGGTTTTAAGGATCGACATGTATCAACGAGTCATAACAGCCATGAAGTGTCGCGGCGTTCGGCCAGAAAGTATCGGTGCTTCTCTTGTGAACTATGCAGAAAAAGAATTGACGAAGAAACCGGCTTTGTGGAATCAATCTAGCCAGAATAAAACCGATTCAAATTCAACTTTGCATGAAAAGCTCGTTGTTGAGACTATCGTAAGCCTTTTGCCAGTTGAGAAACTAGTCGTTCCGATTCATTTCCTTTTCGGGCTTCTGCGAAGCGCGGTGATGCTTGATTGCGCGATTTCCTCTAGACTTGACTTGGAAAGAAGGATTGGATCGCAGTTGGATCTATCAACGCTTGACGATATTTTGATTCCGTCTTTCAAGCATTCGGGTGATACCTTATTCGATGTTGACACAGTTCATAGACTTCTAGTAAACTTCAGTCAGCAGGATGATAGTGATGATGACCTAGAAGACGGTTCTCTTTTCGAATCCGATAGCCCTCATTCGCCCTCGCAAACTTCGTTAGTTAAGGTGTCAAAATTAGTCGACAACTACCTCGCTGAAATTGCGCCTGATGCAAACTTGAAGCTTTCTAAGTTTTTGGTCATTGCAGAAACATTGCCAGCACACGCGCGTACCGTTCATGACGGCTTATATCGAGCTATCGATATTTACTTAAAAGTACGTTTTTTTACGAGATTGTGCTATTTCGAATCAACAAGTTTAACGATACATGTCTAAGAAAATTTCGCGATTTTAAGCTGATTCTTTCTGTAAATGCATTTTCAGGCTCATCAAGGTTTATCAGACTTGGACAAGAAGAAACTATGCAAACTGATTGATTTTCAAAAGCTTACTCAAGAAGCTGGAGCGCACGCGGCGCAAAACGAGCGTCTTCCTCTACAATCAATAGTGCAAGTTCTATATTTCGAACAACTAAAGCTAAGAAATTCGTTGTCCACAACCGGGGACGATGACATCAAGCCAATGCATGCGTCGTGGCGCATAAGTAGCGGTGCACTAAGTGCAGCGATGTCTCCACGCGATAATTACGCGTCATTGAGGCGCGAAAACCGTGAGTTAAAACTCGAATTGGCTCGACTAAGAATGAGACTAAATGATCTAGAGAGGGAGCATGTTTGCATGAAGAGGGATATGGCGAAGTCCGGATCGCGTAAATTTATGAGCTCTTTTTCGAAAAAAATTAGTAGGCTTAGTCTCTTTGGACATAGTTCTTCTAGAGAAACAAGTTCTCCTTCTAGGAATTCTCATAGAACAGATTCAAAGGTGATTGAGAGAACTTGTGCTAGCACAGAATAGGTAAAAATGTATAGCTAGCTTCCGATTTTCTCGTCTTTGTTTTTCAATGTACTCGTTTGAAAACTGTAAGTTATGATCATGGTGATATATTCACTTCATTTTTCCTTATGTTAGCTCCTTTTAGAAACCAGGGAGGCAAACCAGCATGCCGTCCCGTTTAGGCCCGCCACACAAAAGTCTGATAAAAAACGGGCGAAGCAGGACAGACACATTAGAGGACGCAGACCTAAAATTTTAGCCCATCCCGCAAAAAAAAAGCAGGAAAACGGGCATGCCCGATAGACTAGGTCTGTTTTGCCATCCCTATTAGAAACCTATGTGTTTGTACATGTTACGACTTCATGTCTGTTGCACCGATTTTCCGAAGTATTATCCACTCCAAGTCTTGTGTAAATACGAATGCTTCTAATTAAAATTTAAACTTTGGTTCACTATATTGCGATAGTTTAACTCATTCTGCCTGACTTTTTTTCGTCTAGTTTTTGAAACGACAGATAATCATGTTCAAAACACAGCGAGCGAAACATTAAATGTAACCATTTTTTATTTCTGATTGAACATTGATTCCCCACAATGTTGGAGACTAGTGTCTTCTCACAAACTCAACTACTAGTTGGTTGGTGGTTGGTTGAGTTGTCTTGATGGTTGAGTGTACATATACCAAATTCAACTAAAGGTGCCACATTTGAGGGATACTTTTAACAACTGTTATATATGAAAAGTAAAAACTGGTATCTATGTTCCTCAACTCATCATGAATTTTGGGTGGAGGAAATGATGTTGTGAGAGAATTCTCTGCGCGTGTGAAGTGGTAACAAAGATTACACGCATGCAAAATTAGACATTATTATAGTTTTCCAAGCTTTTTTTAATCTAATTATTGGTTTCAACCAAATGATTGGACTCATTGTATTCCTACATGAGTAACATGACATTAAAATAGTTCTTTTGGTCAATGGTGTTTTAGGAAGCATTTGGAAGGGCTTATTTAGACTTATTTTAGACATAAGCACTTGCTTGGTGCTTAAAATAGTTTATAAAAGTAACATGTGACATAATTAAAAGTTGTTTTTAGCTTTTTTTTTTCATATGCCTCCTTACGATACCAGGTTTTACGAGTTAATTACCTAATTAATCTCAAATTATCGAATCAATCTCAAACTATTTTTTAGTAGGTTCTCAAACTAATATCGAACAGGTTCAATTTATTTTTGAATTAGTTCAGTTTATTGTTAGTCCTAATTAAGGTGGAAAAAGGATTCCATGCAGTCATATTTTTCCCATAATCAAGCAGTCATAACATCAATCAGTCTAATATTAATATAATGGATTAAAAAAAAGGCTTTATTTATATTTAATATTTTTGATACTATTAAACTTTAACCAGAGTCGTGTGATTGTGAGCGAACGACCCTCTGCACCTAACTGCTTGATTGTGGGAATTTTTTATCTGCAGTGAATTTCGGTCCGGTTAAGGTGCTTGGTAAGAGATTCTATGTTATTGTAGATTTGGTTAGGAATCTGTGAGCAAATTTGGGGTTGGGGGCAATTCAGATCGTTGCTATGTAGGGACATCATATGCAAGGACACGGGTTCAAACACCCTAGTCATTCCGGCGCGAACAATCATTTACAGCACACCATAAACATATTTAACATGGAAAATAGAACAAGAAACATCGAGAGCATAAACCCAAAGAAAATGAATCCACGAATTAAACTCCACCAGACCAAAACTTTATACTGTGAAAACTCCATAAAACTGTTCCGATTCTAGTACCATATGAACGACAGCGAAAGACAATATGGGGCTTTAACAGAAAAATTACAACGAAAAACCAAACAAGCACAGAATGATACTGCAAATTCTTTCAACAGTCAAAAATAACATATTTATTGCAAATGCGGCTAAAAATTTTAAGTCCTCTTGCGGATTAAATGATTATGTTGATTTGTTGTAGAAACGAATACCAACTGCAACGCCCAAGATGAACAACGGAACTAGAAATTGGAGGATCTTGATGATGAAATCGGACGTCTTGTCCTGATTATAGTGAGGCTGTTTTGCAGGAGTGTACTCAACCTTAGAAGGGATGGTCGATGAATCAATGTCTCCGACATAAAAGTCGTCCAGCAACGATGTTGCGGTTATGCTGTGACCGACATCGTCGAAATCATCGGATGCATCTTTCCCTGCAAACAGAAACACGGGTCGTTTTGAGTAAGATTACGAGGTTTGAATTGAATAATTAAGATTGTTTTAAAGACAATATCGGATACCTGTGGAAGACACTAAGACATCGTCGCCACCGGGGTGGTCCTCCAAGAACTTTGTCACATCATAAACCTGTTCCATAAACGATATGATATGGTAAAGGATAACGGAGCAGAAGCAACAACGCGGTATAATGTTTTTTAGTTTTGGTCTATCGACAGAGTAGCAATAACGATTAGAAACTCATGCACACAACTACGAAGTCTCGGGTTCGAACCCATGACAAGTTCAAATAACCCTAAGATAAAAAAAAAACTTAGCAGTGCAGTCAAAACATTCGAGTTTGAATTTCATTCATTAAAACCCCTGTTTGAATAAACAACTTATTTTACCGCTTATTCTGTAAGCACTTATCATATAAAAAAGCTTATGTATAAGTTATTTCTATAGTAAAAAATAAAATAAAGTCAACCTGTTTTCATATAATCTATAAGTTGTGTTCATAAGTTATCCTAGGGAGCTTATAGAAATTAGCGGAAAACAAATTACGGACATGTCATAAACTATTTTCATAAGCTCTCCCAAACAGTCTCACAAATGTTTATGCCCATAGATAAACTCAAAAAAGTCAATCCAAACAGACCGTAAATCAATAAATTATAGCAGCATATGCAACTCGAAATAAGTCAATTACGAAGAATAAAAACAGGAAAATAAGCAAAGGTTTTTCGTGTTTACATATAGCACTGACATTTCAGATTGAAGGTGAGTTCAATATCCCCCAAATGTTAGTGTTTGATACTGACACATGTGGTTACATTCAACAGACCTTCATTTTTTTTCAAACTATTACCAGTGTCCATGCTTCGTGAATCAGCTTTTAACATAGTCGACTCGCCATATTAATTACATTAAGCTTTCAAATTCTACTTTTCCCCAATCATCACACTTAACACGCCTCGTGATTCAATTTCAATCACAAGAAAACAATCACGAAATCTAATAAAAAAACCTAATCCAAATTCAATTTTCATATGCCTACAAATTGAAACCAACAAGCAACTCAAACACAGAACTTCGAAAAAAATCGAAAAACCTTAAACAATTAAATCAATCAACCAGAAACTAGGGTTTAGTTTACTTTCAGCTACAACAATCCTCTTGAAGCAAATCATCATCCTTCAAAACACAACTATCAATACCAGATCGCAGAAAATAACACTATGTGAAAATTCCACTAATCTACATAGCTATAGAATCGCAATATCCGCTATTCGACAATAATTTACACTAAACAAACCATATCACACAACAATCACAATTTATTCAAATTCCACTACACTTGAAAATAACACACATAGCATCAAAAAAACCAGAATCCAATTTTTCAATCAAAACAAATCCAAATCCAAACCCTAACACAGATCTAACAATTCCAATCCTCTAACAAATATAGTTTACATCAAAAACATTCACATGCAATATGAATTTCAAAAGAGAAAAAATATATACAGAAAAACAGCATTACCTTGTTATGGATAACTAGCCAACAGTCCTTGGGAGTGTTATGCTTGGAGACTTCAGACAAAGTGAAGGTCTTGGCAGCCATTGTTGAGTGATGAGTGAAATTGAGAGTGTTTGAAGTAAAGAAGAACAAAAGGGTTGGTAGTTGGTGAGAATGTAAAGCAGAAACAAAAATGTGGTTGGTGTTGGTAATAGGCAGTTGTTGTAAGGTTGAAAATGTTTTGTCACCAACCTTTTCAACTTCTAGAAATTTCCTAAATTAATTTTAAATAAATATTAAAAGCAAATAAAATAAAAAATATTTTTGATGATGTAAAATATTTTTATACATTTATTTGAATAAATATTTTTTTACATTTATTTAAATAAATATTAATAACTTTTGAGAGAAAATTTATCGGATCCTTCTGATTTGAGATATTAGTTTATATACTATAAAAGATATTTGATTTATAATAAAATTAAATAATTTTTTAAATATTTTTTAAAATTAATTAAAAAATTATATTATTAAGTGATTGTATGAAGTTATTATAAAAATTATATAGTTGATCATAAAAAAGTAAGAATGCGTGAGTTATACCGAGTACTCAGTAAATTATAGACCACTTCAAATCTTCGTTTGTTATTATCATTTTATTTGGAAATACCATTCTTTGAAGGTAATAAAGTAAAAGAAAATATCTTTTTTCTAAAGAATTATCAATTATCAATCAACGTTTATAAAAAAAAAATTCTTTGACTGCAATAAAAGATTTCAAAATAATTATGTTATTCAATCACTCTGATCTTTTTTAAAATAAATAATTTATTATTCAGATAAGGAATGAATCCTTTTGTTTTTAAATTTTTTAATAGACGATTATTTGTTTAAAACAAAAGAAAGGATTATATGTTTTTATTTTGTTATATTCTAAGACTGATATTTCTAAGTAAAATAGTTATAATTTAATTTATATATTTATTATAATTAATTAAATAATTTTATAAATTAATTTATAAACGAATGTATTTGGCTTATATATTAAATAAGTTTGTGTTTCTTAGATTTAAATTGTTTTGAATGAGTTTTGGTCCAGTCCCCATCATGTTTGTATATTTTTTTAATATATTTTGGCTATCATAAAAAAAAATTAAATAAACATATTAATTATTTATCATATTTTAACACTAAAATGTTTTTTATATAGTAGAGGTAATTAATGGGAATCTAATTCATAAAGAGCACTAAATATACTACATTAAAATGCATGAATTTTGCTTTTTTTTTATATAAGTTGAATAATCAATGGATGTTGAATATTTTTGTTTAGTATAATTATTAATTTTTTATGCTAAACACAAATAAAATACGAAGATTTAAATGCATGAAATTTCGTATTACTTTGATGAAAAAGCTATAGTTTTTGGGCTTGGATCCTCTCCTTCTATATTTTTTCTCTAATTATCTCCTTCACTAATTCCTCTCTATCTCTCTCTTATATTTTATCTCTCTTCTTTAATTTTTTATTTTTTATTTTCATTTTCTTTTTCATCTTACACATGTTTTATGTGAAGGAGAAGGAAGGAGGGATGGAGAGGATCTAAAGTGATAGTTTTTAGTGGTAGAGAAACTCACTCCATTGGAGGTGGGGAAGGAGTTTATAGTAATCTAATAATGGATTTGGGAGCAGGGATGGGGTGGTACAGGATAGCGGGGGCAACCCTTATTATTTTTAAAACCATCTTCGCCTCGCCCTTTTCTAGATCTAATTGACATGTGTTCTTTTTAATCTTCTTTCTATAATTTTGCATACTAAACTACTAGTAACAAATCCGTGCGTTCGCACGGCTTCTAATACGAGGTCCGCATTAGAATAGTTGAATATATAATTAATTAAAAAATATTTTGATCAGTAACTTCATGTCCCATTAATAATCAATATTCTGATTAATAACTTCATGTTCCCGTCTACAAATATTAATTTGATTAATAATTTCATGTCCCAGTGTACCTTAAAAAATATTTTGATCAATATTTCGTTAATAGTCAATATTTTGATCAATAACTTCATGTTCACACGAGTACTGGTGTGTAACACGCATTTATTTCTCAATATAATAAGAATGAAAATAAATAAAAGCAAAAGCAAAATTACATAATCAAAAGAGTTTATTATTTTTAAAAGAGAGATATATTTTTATTTATATTTGGATTATAAATATAATTTATCCATATATAAAAAATAGTTGGATCAACGGTCACTCTTTCCCGTATCTAAATATTATTTTTGACTAAATAAGAAAAATATGACCTTCATTAAAAATTGGTTTATCTTTTATTACACATTTGCAGTTTAAATATATCAAATTTTAATTTAAAGTATTTTAAAAGATGATGGGATAGAGATATGACTTACGATATTATTATTAATCCTTTGGCAGCAGCTATATTATAATATGTAGGATTTTAAAAAGTGATAGCAGTAGATTTCATTTTTTATACAAAAATTATTTCTTATCTTGGTGGTTTCTACTGGGTGGACAAAAATCCGTTGCAATTTCTTGAAAAATGAAAAATACTAGTTAGAATGTGTAACCACTCATTTTTAAAACCATCAACTTCTCTCTCTAATAAAATATAAGTATCATTAACTTTTTTATATTTTTTTTTTGAATAAGGTTATATATAAACCAAAGAAACTGATACAAAAAGGATGGGGACATAAACCAAGACCCTCTCAAGAAATACTAAATCTAAAGAAAGGCAAACCAAACATATTCTTTACAAAATCTGCCCTTAAAAACTAGGAATGCTACTATAATTAGTGTAATCAGAAGTAGTTAGCCCTATATTCGCTAGAGAATCCGCGCAGTTATTTCCTTCGCGGAAAATATGAGAAACCAAAAAAGAGATACTAATAGTAATATTAACACAATTAAGCCATCTTGTGCGAAGATGCCAAGGAACACAGTACAGGGGAGAGAAAGCACGCTCAATTGCTAAAGAATCTGATTCCAGCCAAATCTTACTCCAACCCTTCTCATGGGCGAACTCAATAGCTAACATAGCTCCTGTCAGTTCGGCAATGAGAGAGTTAGAGTCAACAATAATACAAACATTTGTTGCATTGCTAAATAGTGATAGATTCAATTGCTATTTATGTTGGCAATGAATGCTTATAGACTACTCTTTAATTCTATTTTAATTCAATATTTTTATGGTAAATTTTTTTCATATCTACATATAATAAAAAAAAATTCTTTTGTATATATTTGCTTGCAATTGTTCTTTGTGCGTGAATTTCTTTCTAAGTATCATTTAAATGATTTATTTTTTTTTACAAAATAATTTATTTTGTAATTGTATTAAAAAATATAACTTAATTGTCATTTAAAAAATAGTTTTTATAGGCTAATATAATCAATACCATAAATATTTTTATGCAACAATTTTTCTTTAGTAACATAATCTATATTAGTACACTATTGTCCGTGTTTACAAAATTTATGATTCTAATAAAATTTAATTGATTTTATTATAATGATTTCAATAATATTAATAATTATTATATAATGATGAATGACATTAAATTAAAAGAAATAATGGAACATTTTTTAAAGAGAAACAACCTCACATCTCATTTTATTCTCTCTCTAAATGATCATCTCACTTTATTTCTCATCTCAATCTCTCAATGTTTAGATCATTAAAAAAATAGTTACACTTCTTCATTTTTATAATATTTAAAAAATATATAATAAATCTTGAAATAGAAGATAAAAAATTTAATAAAACTTAAAAGAAATGAAAAAGATATTAAGGTTGCTTAACTTTTTCTATCTTTTTATCTATTAGAGTTTAACCTAACTCATCCTTACAAAACCGGTTAGTAAGGTGATGAGTGTCCCTCTATATATACTTTTTCAATGCTCTATCTCCAACCAATGTGAGACTTTAGGATCTTCCTAATACACCACCTCACACTCAGCACTCTTTTTGGGTTTGGTGCGTGGATATTAACGGTGGACGGCCTATGGTCCGATCGATAGGCTCTGATACCATATTAGAGTTTGACCTAACTCATCCTTACAAAACCGGTTGGTAAGGTGAGGAGTGTCCCTCTATATATATTCTTTCAATGCTCTATCTCCAACCAATGTGGGACTTTAGAATCTTCCTAATATTATCAGTAGATCTACAATCTTAAAAAACAAAAAATGTGCTAAATATATTAAAAAGATTAAAAAATAACCTTTGTCAGGAATATTAAAAATGGAAAGAAAAAAAAAAGATCTATTACTAAAAATACACATAGGGTTGCATATACGATATAAAAATAACATATCTGAAATTAACATATTTAAAATAATAGATCTGATATAAAATTAACAACCATATTTTATATTTTCACAAATATTGTCAATGCTATTGTTTCAGAATTGTGTTTCTCTTTGTTTCAATAGATTTATAACCTGCAAAAAATAAAAGAAATAACAAAAGGGTTAAGAAGATGAAAAAGAGAAAACTTTTGTGTTAAAGTTAACATTTTTAATATAGATCTACAATCTAAAAATACTATGTATTTGTCTTTGTTTTGATAGATTTACAATCTGAAAAAAAATCAAATAAGTGAAAAAAGTGTTGAGAAGGTCAAAAAGAGAAAACTTACACTTTTAATATAGATCTACAGCCTGAGAAAACTAAAAACGATAAAACTTACACTTTTAATATTCAATTTTCATCTTCAAGTAGATCTACCACCTAAAAAAATAAAAAAGAATCACAAAGATGTAATACATTGATAAAGATAAAGACATGATATGCAAATAAATGAGAGAATGAAGAAAAATGAAGAAAATAACAGAGAAGATGGGAAAAGAGAGAGTAGAGAGAAAGAAAAGAGAAGATGGGAAAAGAGAGAGAGCGTCCTTAAAAAAAAGAGTTAGAGAGTATTAAATAGAAAGAATAGAAAATAAAGTAGAAAAAGAGAGATAGAAAGTATTAAATAGAAAGAATAGAATGGAAGAGAAAAAGATTAAAAGTAGAAAGGATGATAAAAAGGGCTACCACGTGGCAAACCAAAATGGAAGGAGGGACATTATGGTATTTTCAAGAACATTAAATTTTCTTATATGATAGATGGGAGTTGGTTTGTCGACAAATAATAACAAAACAAGTTGTAAGACATTGATCTGAGTCCAGATAATATTAGACCACATATAAAAAAAGTTGATATATAGATAGAGCTGTCAAATGGACTGGCTCGTGTAACACCCTTCTAAACCCCGCGGAAATTTAAATAATTATATCAGAGTAACATAAAACAAGGGTGCCACAATTCAAATTGAAAATAAACGTAGTATGTCATTGTCATGCATTCACCGAGGAAAAATTCATCATAATTCATGATATCTCATATTCGCACAGCGGAAATTAAATCATATAGATAAGCATCAACATCCTTGAAGCTATATCCCACAAATAATTCAAAACAACAAACATAATTATAAACTCAAAAACTTAAAACTCGCGTTCCCCAGCGTTACAAATATCAGAGCATGACACCTGACGCTAAACTAACACACTAACTCACGAGCTAATCCTCACCAAGTCGAAATCCGCTATCCTTAATCTGAAATGAAAACATGTAAGGGTGAGTTTCATTCACGATTAACAAACATTATAGCATCATAAACAATAACACCTCATAGTTATATTATCCACCCAATTTCATCATATTCAGATTATTAGGAAACATCCATCATTTACACAAACGTCAACAGGATACATCATTCAAACATACAATCGTACTCATCATTCAAGTCACATTAATCATGCATATGTATGAATTGACACTATGCATGTGGTACCAATCCTCATCAATGGGAATAACCCACCGACCGATCTATCATCATCTAGATACGGCCCTGCCAACACAAATTCCACACAATGGGAATTATGCCCTTCACTGAATCCACACCTCATTCGGATTCAGCCCGCAAACATATGATTATGAATGAATGCAAACATATATGAAACATACTTATATCCTCGTCAAGTCTATGAGTAATCTCATCCAATACTCAAATCATCATCATCACCATCATCATCAAGCATGTTTACATATGTTAACATCATTCAAATACCATCCAATCATCTTCATACAACACACAAATCATCACATGATTATCGCTTCAAACATAGCATGTATTAACACATCTCATCACATATATGTACAATACATATTTCAAAAAGCAATTAAATCATAATTTAAAATAATTAAGTTACACCTCATTTCATCATCTAAACAGATAGATTATTTCATAAGGTGCGTCACACTCGAAACGACACTAAAAACGAGTTTACGGTTTGAAAATTATGCATCTTTAAAATTTTTCCAAAACAGCCATCACTAACAGCACGCGGCGCAAACAAGGTTCGCGGTGCGAACTGAGCGAATCAAATTCCTTGACCTTTCTGCCAAGAAGTTCGCGGCGCGAACTGGCGATTTCACAAAACCCCCAATCGCAGAAAACAGCATACGAGTTTTATCCCAATTCCACCAAACCCTGACTAAACTGATTCCAATCGACAAGATTTTACATACAGCCACACAACACATATTATAACACACATTTAGTATAAAATTTGCATCTATTATCATCATAACATCATCAAGTCATGCAAAGTTTATCAAATCATACAATTTTCATCAAACCATCCCCCAAACCCCAATTTAACATATGATCCAATTGACCTAAACAATACATATAATCAGTCCTATCATCTATAACACGATAAGAGATGAAAACCGGAAGAATCCCCCCTTACCTTAGCCAAAAGTTATTGATAGGTCTCTTCCTCTTCTGTTCCTCTTTCACATTCCTTGAGTTCCTAACTTCTCAGCTCTTCTTTCACGTTCTGAACTTCCTTCTCTAATTCCTTATTATTTTATTAAAAATAACATTATAATTAGTAATGGGCTTACTAACATAACACTCCCTTCTTACTAACACCACATTTGGCCCAATGTCATAATCTATCATTTTCCAATTATTTTCATAAAACCAAAATAATTCTAATTATTAATTCAATTTCCAATTAAATTAAAAATTAAAATATACGGGTGTTACAACTCGACCCAACCCGCCCCGGTCTGATGGATTAATATATTTAAATGGGCTAGTCTAGCCCGAACCGATTACTTAATGGGCTACATAAAATGAGTCAGGTCCATTTCTCAAAGGCCCGTGCGGTCTTATGGGCCAGCCCAACCCGTATTTCAATATTATAGTTTTAATTTTATAAAAATGATGTAATGGATAAATGCAACATAATATAAGTAGAGAGTCATCATAAACGTATATAAGTGGTGTTTAAAATATCTATCCATATATATATATATATATATATATATATATATATATATATATATATATATATATATATATATATATATATATATATACACCACAAAAACGTCCATGTAAAAGTACAAAGTAACTTAATATTATCACCAATACTTATCAAATTTTCTCTTCATCTCACAACCATTTCCTTGATCACATCATCTTGAAAATATATCTTCATCCTCTTTAACTTTTATTTATCACTCGAAAAACATTTATGCAATCATATCTTATCTCAATTTTTTTCCCTAAAATTTACCAGAATCTTTTTTTAATGGCCAGCCCAAAGCCCGCTTGACCCGACCCAGCCCAGTCCATGAAAAACATAGGCCCGATGGTCTGCCCCAAAAAGACAGGGTCGTGTTTTTTAAGGGATTTTGCAGCCCGGCCCATCTAAATTGTTGGGCTTATGGGTCGAGCCCATTTTGACAGCTCTATCTATATACTTTACTCCCTTCATTCTTATTTATATGCAATTTTTTTACTTTTTAGATTCATTGAATAAATATTTATTTGAATGATATAAAGGCTAAATACATTTTTCATTCAATTAATGTAAAAAGTTAAAATTTGCTTATAAATAAAAATGAAGGGAGTATACTTTAATATAATTTATAAAATATTTTTTGTTATAAAATATTTTAAAAAATGATAGTATAAAAATTTGATCTTATTAAAAGATAAAAAACTATAAAAGAAATACTTGCTATCTTCACCTCTAACAAGGATGTTCACAAAGCTGAAACTCTTAAACATCACTACAACATGGTTTTTAAACAATTCTCTAGAATATCTTGCTGGTTGCATCTTTTGACAAAATCATGAGTGTTATACCCCAAAATTTGCCCGCATCTTTTTTTCAAGAAAACTCCAATCTAAAAATTAAGAGTCTCATATAATCATGGATTTTTATTTCAATAAATATCCTGACATGTGAAATACTTAGTTTTTAGAATTTTTCTTATACAGTATTTTGGCTTGCAGTTGAATTTATTCTTATTACTTCACACATGCTATTTATTTATTTACACATAAATAGTACTGACACATTTGGTACAGAATTAAATCTTTTGCAGGCGCAGAATCAGGAAACTCAGACTGTACTGGTAACAAGTAGATTATTATTATCTTTTGTTTCCCATTAATTTTTGTACTATATTCCATTATTTTCAAAATCTTTTCAAATCTCTTTTTCAAAAAATCAAATCCTAACTTTATTCTATACATCTCTCTTTTTCCCAACACTATCATACACTTTCTTTCAAATCTTACTTCCACTCAAATTTTCCTTTTGTACGGAATCACTTCATTCTCCAACGTCTCTATCCTTCTTTCCATTCTATAAATACCTCTCATTTTTCCATAAAAATCTCACATCAAATTCTAACTCATCTCTCAAATTTCTACTTCATATCCATCCTTTCTTCTTCCCTGACAAAATGGCGAAGTGGTGGGAAACGTGTTTTCTTATGGTCATCACCATTGCTACGGTGATCATGTCTTTTTTCTGTCTACATAGCCCGGAACACTGTGGACCTGGGATGCTTGCACTCCCAATCATCTACATGTTATTATTTGTAGCATGGGTTATTAATCGTCATTCTTAAAATTTGCCGTATTTCTTATTTCTTAAATGTACCGTTTATTCGTCGTATGTTCAATATAGTATGTAATATGTGTACTGTCAGTATTAACTATTGTACTATTTGTCATAATGTTGCTTAATTATTCAGATAATATTTTGTGTGTTTTATGCCAGTCAAATATTCATTTTTCTGTGCATTAAATGATTTTCAGGGTTATTATCGGTAATTTTGCTCGCGTACAGTAAATATTAGTTATTTATTATGTCTGTGTTTTTAACAAGTCATGTAAATAAACTTTAATTTTTCACATAAAACAAAAAAACAACAAAAAGAAAATTAACTTTGACTGTTGATTTTTCACTCTAACTGCTACATTAATACCTGAACAGTCAGTTGACAGTCAAACTGCTGGCAGTACAATTCTCAGTGTTTTGTACCATCAATCAAATCAATCTTTTACAATCAAAATTCCAAGATTTTTGTTCAAGAAGTCTTCTGAATATCACGCGATTAGCAGAGACTCAACACTGCACAAAAATCAGGTACGCTTAACTGTCTCCTATACAAACAGTCCCTGACTAGGGTTTTCTTGTTTTTACAGCAGAAACAAGTTTTTGAGACCTCAAATGGATTTCATGGACATCCATATATCTCAAAGTACCATCACACAAATTTTCAGACTTCAATTCACTCAGACGCACCGTCAGCAGCTCAAATAGTCAACAGACGACCCGTTTGACCAAAAAAGTCAACAGACAGTCAAAAATGAAATTTTTTGTCAATATCCATATTTTGTCAAAATATTCATCATTTGATCATTGGATGATCATAATTCATCAAGGAAAGATCAAAAATCAACAAAACCCTAAGATTCAAAATTAGGGTTTTCTCCTAAAAAGTCAACTGAACTTTGACTGGCCATAACTCTCTCATCCTTCATCCAAAAAATTCAAACCAAAGCTCATTTTGAAGGAAATTCAATTATCTTTCAAATGCAATTGATCCCATGGTCATTACATTCACCATTTGAAAACTATGAACAAAGACATTACAGGTCATTCTCAAAGTCAACAAAAAGACACTTTTTTCAAAAGGACACACAAGGAGCATCAAAAATCATTTTGACATGAGACCAAAAACATTGGTTATAGACTCTTTGAGGTTTCCAAAAAGTGAAATATCTCCTTCATATGACAAAAATTTAGGGATTTACACCTTGTTGAAGTTGGCTAAATTTAGGGAAAATGCATAAAACCAGCATTGCTCAAAAATGTATTTTTTTCCAAATGGGGCCAAGTTTTCATGGTTCAAACATGTTTACCATGATATTATGGGCCTCCCACGACCAAGACAAAGCCCACACCATTTTTATCCATTTTTGGCTTAATTTTATCTTATTTTAAGATTAAATGAAAAAAGAAAATGGAAGGATAATGGATAGCTTAGTTTCTAAGCATGAGTCATCCAAGAATCTTCAATTTTCTGCAGAAGATTGAGGTACAAGGAAAGAGCATTGAAGAGAAGCAAGACTTGGTCAATAATTCAAAGGTTTTAATATAAAAAAAATCAAGAATTCAACAAAGGCAACTAAAGGCTTCTTGGCTTCAATTCTAGGCACAACATAGCCTATATAAAGGCTATAACACTTCACAAATAAAGGAGCACGAAATTAGAGCCAAACTTCTTCTTGTAACACACTTGTAACATCTTGAAATATTCAAAGAAATTTGAAATTCGAATTTTAAGTTTAAACTAGTTTCAATACAAATTAAACACTCAAACACGTTCCTTGAACTTCACTGAACCTATCCAGATCAGTTTCAAGCCTTGAAACCTCACAAATCGAGCTACACAAGCCACGGTTTGTTCAAACTAAAATCAACTTGTATCTCATAACACATGCATATTTAGCAAGATGTAGACATATATTTGTGTTTAACTTGAGGTCCTAATCGTTTCTGGAAACTTAATTGAAGTTTGGACGCCTATACGAAGAATCACCATTTTAGGGTTCTTACCTTTAAATTTGGGGTTTTACGATCCATGCAAAATTATGAACTCTAAATAGTACCATTAAACTCACGTGAACAAGACGAACTGAACCATGGCATCGCGCCAAATTTATATTAATGTTTGCTTGCATTCGTTATTTTCAACAGGTGTAAAAGGTTGGAGTTTTTACACCACCTGCAATTGAAAGGTGTAAAAGATACATCCTGAGGAAGAAGATGGTGCGTGGCGTCCTCTGATTGGCTGGAGGGCGCGCGTGTGTTTTTTTTAAACTGATCTTGGATTCAGTGTTTTGCAGGTGTTCCACGTGCTATGGTCCCTCATGCTTTCCACCATCAGATTCATCCATCTCTCAATTCAGTGTTTTTAAAATTAATTAACAAATGTTTTGTACATATTTTGAACCTAATATTTAGGTTTGAAATTTATTTTCATCTTTTTTTCCTCATTTTAATTTAATTAATCATGCATTAATCATAATTAAAATAAATTATCAAAAAATCCAAAAACATTTCTTTTATTTTCTTGCTATTTAAATTCCTAGATAAATGTATAGGTTGTCAAACCCATGTAAATAGCGTAGTTTACATTTCCTGCACAATCGATGTAATAGCGTAGATTTACTTTTCGCATTTTACATTTCCGCATTTTAAATTCCAGCACATATAAACTGCGTGTATGTCAAAGATAAAATTGAACCGTTAGATCACTAACTCCAAAAGATAAAATATCTGAATTCAAACACAATCACACTTGCACCTCCTAAGGTAATCCCTTCTCATTCTTTTCAAAATCAAAGTCAAAATTCTACTGTTTCGAGTACAAAATCAAACCTTTTGTTTATATCCGGTGAAAGGATAGATTTTTAAAGGAAATAGGATAAAGACCTTACAACTCAGGGTAGACCTCCTAATATGCTTGCTCAAATCAAAACAAACAAAATTCTCATACATTGTTGTTTTTCAAAATAAACTTTCCAAAAAGACAATACTTTGTATATATCCAAACAAGGATCATTACGAAGTTAACGTTCTTTTTTTCAAAATCATCTTTTGAAAGATAAAAAACACTTTGTATACATCCGCACAAGGACCATTACAAAGTCAATTTACAAAGGTATTTCAAACCACACATGAGCAGTTTAAAGCAATTGAAAAGTGATCGAAAACAAGTGAGCTAAGCAAACTAAAGAGCCCATGGATAACCATGGATACAAAGGGTGCTAACACCTTCCCTTTGTATAATCTACCCCCTTACCCAGAATTTCTTAAAGGTCTTTTTTCTGTTTCTTTTATAAACCTTTCCTTAATTGGATAAAATAAAAGGTCGGTGGCGACTCTCTGAATTTTCAAAAATGCGAAAGCAGAAACAATAAAAAGAGTCAGTTCACGTATCTCTCCGCGAGAGGTATGGCCGAAAACGGAGGTCCACAGAACTGGCGACTCTGCTGGGGACTTACTTAAAAAAAAAACAAAATGTTTTCAAAAGGGGTTACCTTAAGAGAATAGATCACTTCGATGTTTTCATTTGTTTGACATGATTGCTCTATTTTTCAAAGGTTTGTTTGGGTATTTTGCTTGTGTGAAAGATTATAACCCGAATCTCGAGATACCTTAAGTATATGACAATAAACCGAGGAAACTGTACGGCATGTACCGATACGGTTGATCTGGTAGTCATCGTTAGTGCGATACTTTGGTTTATACTGATGTCCCTTGAAAACGATCAAGGAGTATATTAGGCTTCCGAAATGTCATTAAACACTAATTTGTCTTAGAACCTTTTTAGTTGAACTTGACTTATGACCTATTAAGTGGCTAGATTTGAAATTGATCGAAGTTAGTTATCCTCGAGGAATATTTTGATCGGCCGCTCAAGCGCCGTATTGAGATGTTACCTCCAAGGATCATAGAACCCGAATACTATTCTAGGACAGGTTTTAACCAACTCAACTTCAGTGGGGAGGGTATCACCTATCAGCTCCATGCAAGCCTTTAAACCTAAGGCTATTGTTTGATTTGTTTGTGTGTGCCACATGTTTGACATCATAAGCATCATAAGCATATCATTTTCTCACTAAGCACTTCAAGGATCAAAGAGTTTACCTTTGTTTATTTACAGGTAATGGCTCCCGCCACCAGAGATTACATCCGAATCAACATCTCAACGGTACCATTTGAACTAAAAGACTTAGTATCAGAATTCCCCAGGAATGTTCAATTCACCGAAAGGCATGGTCACCTACTCCATTTGGTTACCTCAAAATTTGAAGAAGACATGATACGGGTCCTGTTCCAGTTCTTTGACCCTGAACATCATTGCTTTACCTTTCCAGATTACCAGTTAGTACCCACTTTGGAAGAGTTCTCTGAACTAATTGGATTACCTGTTCGAAATCAATTACCTTTCACTGGTTTGGAAAGGATTCCAAAACCTGAAGTCATTGCTGCTGCTTTACATTTGCGAAAATCAGAAATCGAGTCCAATTGGGAAACAAAGAGTGGAGTTAAGGGTTTGCTTGCTAAGTTCTTAATGGAAAAGGCTCGATTACTACTAGAAAACAAAAGTTATCCAGCTTTTGAGGAGGTTGTGGCCCTTTTGATCTATGGGTTGGTTTTATTCCCTAATCTCGACCAGTTCATAAGTGTACACATCATCAACCTTTTCCTAACCCGTAATCCGGTACCAACATTGCTGGGAGACATTCTACATTCTCTACACACTCGTACCATGAAGAAACGAGGAACTCTTATGTGCTGTATACCACTACTGGCTAGGTGGTTTACATTTCATTTTCCCTGATCAGTGTTGAGAAATGAACAAAGAATGCAATGGTCTCGCAGGATTATGTCTTTGTCTCATTCAGATATCCAGTGGAACAACTTCTTTCAAAGAGACATTACTATCATTGATCATTGTGGAGAGTACCCTAATGTGCCACTCCTTGGCATCAAAGGGGGCATCACTTACAATCCCTCTTTAGCTCTACGCCAATTCGGATATGCAAGGAGCAACGGTCCTCATGACATGATTATCCGTGGCATTGGGTTTGATTACGAGAATGATTCTCATAGACACCGACGAAGGTTCTTACATGCATGGGGCAGTGTCTATAGAATAGAAAGCAAAACTTTGGGGCAATGGAATTCTATCCCTATGGAACCTTACCTCGGATGGGTCCGTACTCATGCTCAGAAACTCATTATGCCATATCCCGCTATTCTACCTGTGACTCTTGAGCCAGAGGTCGAAGGAGACGAACCCCAAATTATTCTACACCCGGATATGCCGACTGACCTAGAAGAGTTGCAAAAATATTGGGTTCAACTAAAAGAGGAAAGAGACACCTTCAAAGCACACTGTCAAGACTATGAGAGAAGGATATTGGAGCTCACCGGACAGCTTCAAGAAGAACAGCAGATCAACACATTCCTGTGGGCAAAGAGAAAGCGTCCATGGGAGACCTGAGGGATCATTCATTTCCTTTATTTCTGTTTTGTAAGCCCAAATGAGGCAAAGAAAAAAAAAGCGAAAAAAAAGAAATAAATTGTTTAACTAATGTTTGTTTCTTCTTTGTTTTAACAAATCTAAACTCTAAGATCCTTGAAAACATTGCACACACATTTCATTCATTTACATTGCATTCACATACATTGCATTCATATACATTGCATTCATATACATTGCATATACATTGCATCCATTCATACACATTGCATAAAAGGTTCACATGACGGATTTCTCATCTTCTCGCTGTTTATTTCAGTCAGAAGAGATGGAATCTGAAATGAGCATCAAGAATCTCGAAGCACAGAATGCCCAAGTTCAAGTGGCAATTCTGGAACTGGCAAAGGGGCAACAAGAACTGAAAGCCCTGATAATCAAGAAGAAAAAGAAGCCCAAAGGATCTGTAGGCTTGAGTCACCTGAAAAGGAAGATCAAAATCCCAGTCAAAAAGTTCAAAAAGCCACCGATCCCTGAAACATTCGGTGATGATGAACAAGGAGACAATCACAGCAACCAGGGTTCTGCTAAACCCTCTCTCTCTTCCAATGAAGAAGATGATCATTCTGGGGACGAACCGGATGATGACAAAAACCAGCAGCTGGAAGAACGTATGAAAGCTATGGAGATACAAAAAATAATTGGCTTAGATTTCAATGATCTGGGACTCATCTCAGATGTTGTTATCCCTCCAAAATTCAAAGTTCCTGTCTTTGCAAAATATGATGGAGTTTCTTGCCCAACACTACATCTGAGATCCTATGTGAGGAAGATACAACCTCATACAACAGATAACAAATTGTGGATTCACTTCTTCCAAGAAAGTCTGTCGGGAACACAACTCGAGTGGTACTACCAGCTGGAAAATACCAAGGTTCATACTTGGGAAGAGTTAGCTGCTGCTTTTTACAAACAGTACCAATACAATGCTAATCTTGCACCAACCCGTACTCAACTAAGGGTCATGTCCATGGCACCAAAAGAAAGTTTCAAAGGATATGCACAAAAGTGGAGAGATATGGCTGGAAGGGTTCAACCACCCTTATCTGATCGCGAGCTAGTCGACATGTTCATGGGCACTTTAACTGGCCTTTTCTATAGTCATTTGCTGGGAAGCTCATCATCAGGTTTCACTGACCTGATATTGACCGGAGAACGTGTCGAAAGTGGCATTCAAAATGGAAAAATTCAAATAGGCTCCTCCTCTGGTACTACAAAAAGGCCCATCAGCGGGAGAAATGAGGTCAATACAATGCAAATTCAGAAAGGTCTAAAAAATGAGCAGCATCAATCTGTAGGGGCAGTTCTGATCTCCGCATCTGCGCCTCAAAAAGATCAACAACCAAAATATACGCGTCGACTAGATGCACCAAGAAGAAATTTCACCAGAATCAACATGCCAATCTCTCAGGCATTGCAGCATTTGCTAAAAGCAGATCTGATCACATTAAAAGATCCTCCAAAGAATGTCAACACTTCCTCTCCGAGTTATCGCCCTGATGCAACATATGCCTATCACTCAAACTGTCCAGGACATGACGCAGATCACTGCTGGGCCCTGAAAAATAAAATACAAGATATGATAGATGCTGGGGAAATTGAGTTCGATCCTCCAGAAACTCCAAATGTCATCACTCCACCTATGCCAAAGCATGACAAAACTGTTAACGCTATCCTGGACACTCTTTACATCTATGATGTGAACAAATTATCAACTCCACTCTGCGAAGTCAAAGGAAAGCTAATCCAAGCTGGTTACTTTCCAGGGTGTGACCTCGATTGCTTTTATTGCTCATACCTGCCCAATGGTTGTGAAAATCTGAGAATGCGAATTCAAAAGTGGATGGATCGCCGTATCATTATGTTTGAGAGGCTCCCTTCTATGGACGTTTTATGCGAAGTCTTTGCAAACGGGATAAGAATAGAGGATGTCTCAGTGATCTCCAGTTTACCATTCAAAATCTCTGCCAAGGCTCCGTTCAAAATTTCTGCTACACTCAAAGTGGCATCAGTAGTCATTGCTAGTCCAACTCCATTTCCATACTCCTCAGAAAAAGCTGTCCCATGGGGTTACGACACTAATGTTTATGTCCATGGAGTTAAGCAGGGTACCTCGACTGAAGAGGCCGCAAAGTTAACTACTCCAACTGTGGATAATATTGTGGGTACCAGCAAGATCACGAGAAGTGGAAGAATCTTTTCACCATAAATTTCTCCAAATGTTACTGCTGGTCCAGTCCGAGTCCCAGTTCCTAATCAAGATGACAGCGCTCGAGGCAAAGAGCCACAAGTTGAACAAGTTCAAACCCCGGTGGAGATCACTACTGAGGATCCATCAAAGCAAGAAATGGAGGAAATATTGAAAATTATCTACAAGAGTGATTACAATATTGTTGAGCAACTAGGGCACACCGCTTCAAAAATCTCAATGCTATCTCTGCTAAAATATTCAGAAGCTCATGTTAAAGCTCTGATGAAGTTCCTGAAAGCTGCGCATGTGCCTCAAGAGATCTCAGTCGACCAATTTGAGAATTGTGTTGTCAATTTAACCGTGAACAATGGCCTCGGTTTCTCCGATGTGGATCTAACCCCTGCTGGAAAATATCACAACAAAGCCCTACATATCTCCATTGAATGTAATGGCACCACTCTATCTCATGTGCTAGTAGATAACGATTCTTCTTTGAACGTGTTACCGAAAACAGTACTAGAAAAGCTTGACTTCGAAGGAATTGTGTTACAACCAAGTGATGTTGTGGTAAGAGCCTTTGACGGGTCAACAAGAACGGTATACGGAAAAGTGAATCTCCCAATCAGAGTGGGTTCTCAGATCTTTGATTCTATCTTTTACGTAATGGAAATTCACCCAGCCTATTCCTGTTTACTTGGACGCCCTTGGATACATGGGGCAAACGCTGTAACTTCTACCCTGCATCAGAAGTTAAAATATCCAGTAAAAGGAAAGATTGTCATAGTCTATGGCGAAGAGGAATATGTGGTTAGTCACCTAAGCAATTCCAAATATGTTGAGTTGGAGGACGAATTCATCGAAACTCCCTGCCAATCTTTTGAGGTGGTCTCTCGAGATGTCTCCACAACCAAGCATATTCCTGCTACTCCAACTACAACTATGGTTTCTCTCAAAGATGCCAAAGCTGTGATTGAACAAGGTGATTGCACAGTATGGGGACAGCTTCCTGATATACCCTACAAGTCTGACAAGCTAGGCCTGGGCTATGATAGTGGAAATCAAAAGAATGATCAAAGTCCTCGTTCTGGAGGATTAATGTCACACTTCGTCAGCCAAGAAGTAAACGCCATTGAAGATGAAGGAGTGCTCTTGAACCATATCATTCAGTCATATCCAGGTGAAATTCCACCCATTTCCATGGAATGTGGGATGCTGTGGGAGAACCAAGTGGCGGGTATAATTATCAGTATACCGCACCTCAGAATTCTTATATTGCTATGGAAGATATTACCCCGACTGGATGAGGTGATCAATTTGGAAATGACAAAAGTTTCACAAGTCCCGTCGCTGAGCAATATCAAAATCCACCCAAAGAAGTATGGGATACGCTAGGAGAACCCAGTGGCAAATATGACTATATGGTGAAATATTCCGCTCCTCCGAGCTCACAAATTGCTATGAAGGACATTGTCCCAACTGGATGGGATGAACATTACGATGACAATTTCACTCTTGAAGAAGCCAGGGAAATACCAAATAACGAGGGTTACTTTCTGTCAGAATACACCCCTCACCAGGATGCACAAGTCTCTATTCAAAACATCATCCCGACGACATGGGACGGCCTTATCGAGCATCTTGCTCAGCCAACAGAGATATCTCAGCCTGGGCTCTCGTATCCAGCAGAGTATATCGCTTATCCCGAAAGATCACCGGCTCATTTTCCCACTAATGAAATCAATGCTGTGGAAGATGAAGAAGACAACTGCAACTGGAATAGCAGGATACTCCCTGGTCACAACAATGGATTGAACAACTGGAAAGCTGAGGATGTGATCTCCTTTAACCAGGAGTAGATGCCATTTCCTGTTTTCTTTGTGTATATTGTGCAAAGATAAAAATGGTTCCTGAACTATCGAATCATGAGCTTGAAAGCCGTGTGCCTTGCACAAAGCGCACTGGTCCTTTTATAAAGGCTTATCATATCATGATCATGTGCATTCAATAAAATCATGGGACGCTTGCATATTTAAATTTTGTGATCCTTTTTCTTTCTTTCTTTGCTTTCAAATAGCTATGTTTTTTTTCACACACACTCACATAAATAAATGCAAATTCACATACACTTTGGATCCAGTCAATAACAATTCTGCTATTGCCCGTCATGACTTTGAAAATCCGATCTACCAAACTGAGGACGAAAGTGAGGAAGATTGTGAAGTACCAAGAGAACTTGCAAGGCTGCTAGAACAAGAAGACAAGGCCATACAGCCTCACGAGGAGCCAATTGAGGTCATCAACTTGGGCAGCAACGAGGAAAAGAAAGAAGTCAAAATAGGGGCTGATTTAGAACACAGCATCAAGCAAATATTGATTCAAATGCTGCGAGACTACGTCGAGATATTCGCCTGGTCCTATGAAGATATGCCAGGCCTTGACACGGACATTGTAGTTCATCGCCTGCCAATCAAAGAAGGTAGCACTCCAGTCAAACAGAAACTACGAAGGAGTAGGCCTGATATGTCAAAAAAGATCAAAGACGAAGTTGAAAAACAGTTCAATGCCGGATTCCTAAAAGTTGTAAGTTATCCTCCTTGGATAGCTAACATCGTGCCTGTACCTAAAAAAGACGGGAAAGTCAAAATGTGCGTGGACTACAGAGATCTGAAACGGGCAAGCCCCAAAGATGATTTCCCTTTACCACACATCGATGTACTGGTTGACAATACCGCACAATGCAAGGTATTCTCCTTTATGGACGGATTCTCAAGGTACAATCAAATCAAGATGGCACCCAAACACATGGAAAAAACAACCTTCACAACACCCTGGGGAACCTTTTGTTACAAAGTAATGCCCTTTGGTTTAAAGAACGCATGAGCAACCTATCAACATGCAATGGTAGCTCTGTTCCATGACATGATTCATCAAGAGATAGAGGTGTATGTCGATGACATGATTGCAAAATCCAACACCGAGGAAGAACATTTGGGTCATTTACACAAGTTTTTTGACAGACTCAAGAAATACAAGTTGCGACTGAACCCAAATAAGTGTACCTTTGGAGTAAGATCCGGCAAACTCTTAGGTTTCATCGTCAGCAGCAAAGGTATTGAGGTTGATCCTGCCAAGGTCAAAGCCATTCAATAAATGCCTATACCTCGTACCGAGAAACAAGTCAGAGGATTCTTGGGACGTCTGAATTACATCGCCTGATTTATTGCCCACATGACTACTACTTGTGTGCCGATCTTCAAACTGTTGAAGAAAGATCAAGTGGAAAGGTGGAATGACAAATGCCAGTTAGCCTTTGACAAAATCAAAGAATATCTCCAAAAACCCCAAATCTTGTTGCCACCTGTGGAAGGAAGACCTCTGATAATGTACCTAACTGTGTTAGAAGACTCCATGGGGTGTGTACTAGGACAACATGACGAGTCCGTCCGAAAGGAGCACGCAATCTACTATCTTAGCAAAAAGTTTACCGATTGTGAAACAAGATACTCACTACTCGAAAAAACTTGTTATGCCTTAGCTTGGGCGGCTCGCCGACTAAGACAGTACATGCTAAATCACACCACTTTCCTAATCTCCAAGATGGATCCTATTAAATACGTGTTCGAAAAACCTGATCTCTCTGGAAGAATAGCAAGATGGCAAATGATCTTAACAGAATATGACATTCAATACACTTCACAAAAAGCAATCAAAGGAAGTGTGGTAGCTGATCATCTGGCTCATCAAGCAGTGGATGATTATCAAGCCTTGAACTTTGACTTCCCAGACGAGGACATTATGCTAGTCAATGACTACAAACAACCAGGACCAGAAGAAGGACCCCAGCCAGGATCCCGGTGGACTATGGTTTTTGACGGAGCTTCTAATGCACTTGGAAATGGCATCGGAGCTGTGATCATTTCCCCCGTAGGAGGTCATACACCATTCACTGCCAGATTATGCTTCAACTGCACTAACAATATAGCCGAATACGAAGCATGTATTCTGGGTCTTAAAGCTGCAATTGATCTAAGAATCAAGTTCCTGGAAGTCTACGGAGACTCGGCCTTGGTAATCTACTAAGTCAAAGGGGAATGGGACACGAAGCACCCGAATCTAATTCCTTACAAAGAATAGGTGCTGAGTTTGATTCCTTATTTCGAGGAAATCACTTTCGAACACATTCCACGCGAGGAAAATCAACTAGCTGATGCTTTAGCTACCATGTCATCCATGTTCAAAGTCAGATGGGACAATGAGGCGCCGACGATCACCATTTACAGAAAAGATGAACCATCCTATTGCAATGAGATCGATACCGAAGGAACAGAAGAAAAACCATGGTTCCATGAAGTAAAAAGATATCTCGAAGCTCAGGAGTACCCTGCAGGGGCATCCATTAACGACATAAAATTTCTAAGGAGATTTGCAGCCAAATTCTTCCTAAGTAATGGAACCCTATACAAACGCAACCATGACTCGACTTTACTTTGTTGTGTAAATAAGAAGGAAGCAGAACAGATCATGGGAGACATACACGATGGTGCCTTCGGTACTCATTCAAGTGGACATACAATGGCTAAAAAGATCCTAAGAGCAGGTTATTACTGGTCTACCATGGAAACAGACTGCCATCATCATTCCCGAACCTGTCACAAGTGCCAGATATATGCTGACAAAGTACATGTACCTCCAGTTACATTAAACATCCTGACAGCTCCTTGGCCCTTCGCAATGTGGGGCATTGATATGATTGGAGAAATCAAGCCCACTGCTTCAAACGGACATCGCTTTATCCTGGTCGCTATTGACTACTTCACAAAGTGGGTAGAAGCAGCTTCATTTGCTTCTGTCACCAAGAATGTGGTGGCCCGGTTCATCAAATACAATCTCATTTGTCAGTATGGCATCCCTGAACGGATTATCACGGACAATGGCACAAATTTAAACAACAGAATGATTACTGAACTTTGCACACAGTTCAAGATCAAGCATCATAATTCCTCTCCATATCGACCAAAGATGAACGGCGCGGTGGAAGCTACCAACAAGAACATCAAGAAAATCATACAAAAAATGACAGTAACCTACAAAGATTGGCATGAGATGTTACCTTTTGCTCTTCATGGTTATCGCACATCTGCGCGTACTTCAACAGGGGCAACTCCATTCTCCTTAGTCTATGGTATGGAGGCAGTTCTTCCAATTGAAATTCAGATTCCTTCCCTAAGGATTATGAAAGAAGCCAATCTAGACGAAGACGATTGGATTCAAACACGGTTGGACCAGATAAACTTGATTGTTGAGAAGAGGCTCGCAGCTATTTGTCATGGTCAGCTATACCAAAAGCGTATGATCAAAGCCTTCAACAAAAAAGTCAAAAGTCAAGCATACCAAACTGGTGGCTTGGTTGTCAAACGCATCATCTTACCACAAGGTGATCCCAGAGGCAAATGGACTCCCACCTACGAGGGACCATTCATAATCAAGAAAATATTCTCCGGCGGCGCCATGTTGCTTACCACCATGGATGGCGAGGATTTCCCACACCCTGTGAATTCTGACATAGTCAAAAAATACTTCGCTTAAAAAAAAGAGAAAAACAGCTCGCTAAGTTGAAAACCTGAAAGGGCAACTTAGGCAAAAAAAATGAGCATCTCGGTGGATTGAAACCCCGAAAGGGCGATCCAGGCAAAAATTAGAGACTAAATAAATACTATCCCGGTAGGCTGAAAACCTGAAAAGGCAGCCTAGGCAAAAGTTAGGGAATAAAGCGTAAAATTGTGTTCCGTTCTGCTGCCTACTCACCGTCAAGACTCAATACATCAAAGACACCGATCAGTCCAATCACTTTCTTCCAACAAGTGAGGGATGAGATGCTCGAAGACAGATTGGCAATAGCAGAATTGAAACTTGACTTGATTGTTTTCACATAGCTATTTATCTTTATAAATATTTTCCAAAGCTTTATGACAATTTCCTACTTCTAGGATTGTTGTCTCCCTGTGCTAATCAGCCTATCATGGCTCTTTTTAAAAATCAATGCAGCTTAGGCTCAAAATCACCATTTTCGCTTTTTCTGTTTTTGAATACGTAAACGTCCCAATGATAATTCTGAATGAACATGTGCATTTGAATATGATTGATGTTTACCAGGAAAAACAGGAATAGCATTTAGGTAATGTCCCAATTATCTGGACATCATCCCATCAAAAGAAAAATCCCCAAGAGAAACACATTTCTCAGCAAATTCCTCAATGAGATTTTCTCTCCAAAAGAAGTCTTATCCCCCAGCAGGGTTGTTCCAGATTACTATCCTCAGATGGTGTGATCTCCACACCCGGACTTGGTCAGATAGTGCATCGGAGGATTATGCATCTTCCTCATTCCCACTTAAAAGGGCATCAAAATCAGAACTTCCAACTACCTTTCATTCCCAATCGGTAGTCAAAGATCCTTCAACAGAGTACCATGGTTCTCAAAGAAGTTCCCCAGCCGAGGGTACTCAAACAAGACAAAAGATAGTCATATCCAGATGACTGGCGAAAATTTATTTTCCCAAATAGAAGCTTGACATCATACATCATACATCATACATCATACATCATACATCATACATCATACATCATACATCATATATCATACTTCATATATCATACATCATACATCATGCATCATGCGCATATTCATACACATATTCATACACATAATGGTTCATGACAAACGCATACATAAACATGCATATTTCTCCTTTAGCTCGAGAATATCTTACATTACATGCATCATAAACATTGCATATCACTAACTTGATTTTTCAGGCAGACGGATATCTTCAACAAAGATGTTCTCAATCACATGCAGTGTTCACCTGAATTCCATGAACGGTTCTCTCAGATATAATCAAGCCGAAGATTCATTCTGAAGAGATTTCTCCCTTCAAATCACTTATCAACTCAAAAACAAGCATCACAGATCTAAAGTCGATACCTCAGACGGTTCCAGAACGATCTAACATCGAAGATCTAAAGCTGATACCTCAGACGGTTCCAGAACGATCTAACATCGAAGATCTAAAGCTGATACCTCAGACGGTTCCAGAACGATCTACCATCGAAGATCTAAAGTTGATACCTCAGACGGTTCCAGAACGATCTACCATCGAAGATCTAAAGCTGATACCTCAGACGGTTCCACAATGACCAACTTTCAAAATCTAAAGCGAAAAAACTTTGGACAAGTTCCGTAACGATCATCCTCCTAGACTTAAAGCGGTAACCTTGAACGGTTCCGAAACAGTCAACACAAAGACTTTCAAATCCTTCATCAAGATATAATCAATGGATTCATTCTGATGAACAAACCATCAAATATAATTGTCGGGTGGCATCTGAAAGCCCATCTCAGGTAATGTTTCAATCTACCAACAACATTTCACAGACGACATTCAAAGGCAACTTCCAACATCTCTTCTGATCAAGGTAAGTGCAAATTTTCAGGGCATCTAAATATTCAATCATCTTCTACCTTCAGATTTCAGACAATCTCTTCAGGTTTAAGAAGATTGAATAGGGGCAACTGTTATACCCCAAAATTTGCCCGCATCTTTTTTTCAAGAAAACTCCAATCTAAAAATTAAGAGTCTCATATAATCATGGATTTTTATTTCAATAAATATCCTGACATGTGAAATACTTAGTTTTTAGAATTTTTCTTATACAGTATTTTGGCTTGCAGTTGAATTTATTCTTATTACTTCATACATGCTATTTATTTATTTACAGATAAATAGTACTGACACAATTGGTACAGAATTAAATCTTTTGCAGGCGCAAAATCAGGAAACTCAGACTGTACTGGTAACAAGTAGATTATTATTATCTTTTGTTTCCCATTAATTTTTGTATTATATTCCATTATTTTCAAAATCTTTTCAAATCTCTTTTTCAAAAAATCAAATCCTAACTTTATTCTATACATCTCTCTTTTTCCCAACACTATCATACACTTTCTTTCAAATCTTACTTCCACTCAAATTTTCCTTTTGTACGGAATCACTTCATTCCCCAACGTCTCTATCCTTCTTTCCATTCTATAAATACCTCTCATTTTTCCATAAAAATCTCACATCAAATTCTAACTCATCTCTCAAATTTCTACTTCATATCCATCCTTTCTTCTTCCCCGACAAAATGGCGAAGTGGTGGGAAACGTGTTTTCTTATGGTCATCACCATTGCTACGGTGATCATGTCTTTTTTCTGTCTACATAGCCCGGAACACTGTGGACCTGGGATGCTTGCACTTCCAATCATCTACATGTTATTATTTGTAGCATGGGTTATTAATCGTCATTCTTAAAATTTGCCGTATTTCTTATTTCTTAAATGTACCGTTTATTCGTCGTACTGTTCAATATAGTATGTAATATTTGTACTGTTAGTATTAAATGTTGTACTATTTGTCATAATGTTGCTTAATTATTCAGATAATATTTTGTGTATTTTATGCCAGTCAAATATTCATTTTTCTGTGCATTAAATGATTTTCAGGGTTATTATCGGTAATTTTGCTCGCGTACAGTAAATATTAGTTATTTATTATGTCTGTGTTTTTAACAAGTCATGTAAAAAAACTTTAATTTTTCACATAAAACAAAAAAACAACAAAAAGAAAATTAACTTTGACTGTTGATTTTTCACTCTAACTGCTACATTAATACCTGAACAGTCAGTTGACAGTCAAACTGCTGGCAGTACAATTCTCAGTGTTTTGTACCATCAATCAAATCAATCTTTTACAATTCAAAATTCCAAGATTTTTGTCCTAGAAGTCTTCTGAATATCACATGATTAGCAGAGACTCAACACTGCACAAAAATCAGGTACGCTTAACTGTCTCCTACACAAACAGTCCCTGACTAGGGTTTTCTTGTTTTTACAGGAGAAACAAGTTTTTGAGACCTCAAATGGATTTCATGGACATCCATATATCTCAAAGTACCATCACACAAATTTTCAGACTTCAATTCACTCAGATGCACCGTCAGCAGCTCAAACAGTCAACAGACGACCCGTTTGACCAAAAAAGTCAACAGACAGTCAAAAATGAAATTTTTTGTCAATATCCATATTTTGTCAAAAGATTCATCATTTTATCATTGGATGATCATAATTCATCAAGGAAAGATCAAAAATCAACAAAACCCTAAGATTCAAAATTAGGGTTTTCTCCTAAAAAGTCAACTAAACTTTGACTGGCCATAACTCTCTCATCCTTCATCCAAAAAATTCAAACCAAAGCTCATTTTGAAGGAAATTCAATTATATTTCAAATTCAATTGATCCCATGGTCATTACATTCACCATTTGAAAAATATGAACAAAGACATTACAGGTCATTTTCAAAGTCAACAAAAAGACACTTTTTTCAAAAGGACACACAAGGAGCATCAAAAATCATTTTGACATGAGACCAAAGACATTGGTTAGAGGACTCTTTGAGGTTTCCAAAAAGTGCAAGATCACCTTCATATTACAAAAATTTAGGGATTTACACCTTGTTGAAGTTGGCTAAATTTTGGGAAAATGCATAAAACCAACATTGCTCAAAAATGTATTTTTTCCAAATGGGGCCAAGTTTTCATGGTTCAAAAATGTTTGCCATGATATTATGGGCCTCCCACGACCAAGACAAAGCCCACACCATTTTTATCCATTTTTGGCTTAATTTTATCTTATTTTAAGATTAAATGAAAAAAGAAAATGGAAGGATAATGGATAGCTTAGTTTCTAAGCATGAGTCATCCAAGAATCTTCAATTTTCTGCAGAAGATTGAGGTACAAGGTAAGAGCATTGAAAAGAAGCAAGACTTGGTCAACAATTCAAAGGTTTTAATATAAAAAAAAATCAAGAATTCGACAAAGGCAACTAAAGGCTTCTTGGCTTCAATTCTAAGCACAACATAGCCTATATAAAGGCTATAACACTTCACAAATAAAGGAGCACGGAATTAGAGCCAAACTTCTGCTTGTAACACACTTGTAACATCTTGAAATATTCAAAGAAATTTGAAATTCGAATTTTAAGTTTAAACTAGTTTCAATACAAATTAAACACTCAAACACGTTCCTTGAACTTCACTGAACCTATCCAGATCAGTTTCAAGCCTTGAAACCTCACAAATCGAGCTACACAAGCCACGGTTTGTTCAAACTAAAATCAACTTGTATCTTATAACACATGCATATTTAGCAAGATGTAGACATATATTTGTGTTTAACTTGAGGTCCTAATCGTTTCTGGAAACTTAATTGAAGTTTGGACGCCTATACGAAGAATCACCATTTTAGGGTTCTTACCTTTAAATTTGGGGTTTTACGATCCATGCAAAATTATGAACTCTAAATAGTACCATTAAACTCACGTGAACAAGACGAACTGAACCATGGCATCGCGCCAAATTTATATTAATGTTTGCTTGCATTCGTTATTTTCAATAGGTGTAAAAGGTTGGAGTTTTTACACCACCTGCAATTGAAAGGTGTAAAAGATCCATCCTGAGGAAGAAGATGATGCGTGGCGTCCTCTGATTGGCTAGAGGGCGCGCGCGTGTTTTTTTTGAACTGATCTTGGATTCAGTGTTTTGCAGGTGTTCCACGTGCTATGGTCCCTCATGCTTTCCACCATCAGATTCATCCATCTCTCAATCCAACGCATCACAACACTCATCTTTACCATGGGCTTTATCTAATTTCCACATCTGATTACTATACTTTTATTTTCTATTTTTTATTTTAATTTCTTTGTTAAATTAATTAAAAATA